>NC_135317.1:62681871-63001871 GCF_048772815.1 Callospermophilus lateralis | reverse complement strand
TTCTCCTTCCTCCAATCCATAATTTTGTTAATTTTCTTTCTAAAATCAAAGAAGTATGATTTATTAACATATAATCATAAACCAACAAGACCCACTGGAAAGAAAAAAGCAGATATTAGCTAATTAGACAATTCTTATGGTCCAAGAAGTACAGCCAAGGCTAATTGCTTTAGTCCCAGGGTCTAGTCCTAGAATTGTGTGTTCTTGACCACAGGAGACCTAACAAGAGAGTGGAGATGACTCACTACATTGCACCCACACCACTGGAAAATAGCTCTTGGCATATGCTCCTCTAAATGGGCTGAGAGCACAATAATAGTATGAATGATAATGAAGCATATCTTAGTTGGATTCTAGCCAGTGTAGGTCTTACCTACCTCTTTGATATCTGAATGATCTAATTAAAGTCTTTATAGATATTAAATAATCCCACTGATTGCTAATTACCACTTCCTATCAATGTTCCCTTGGGGAAGTGTGTGTGTGTGTGTGTGTGTGTGTGTGTGTGTGTGTGTGTGAGAGAGAGAGAGAGAGAGAGAGAGAGAGAGAGCGAGCGTGTGCGCACACGGGCTCCATCCCATATCTAAATACATGCTTCCTAATGTTGCTGAGAAGAAATGGTCTATAAATTAGCTAGTTTTCCTGTCAACAGGTAATTTAAGCTGGGCAACCTTCTTGAACTCCTGATGAAACATCGCTCAAGAAACTTTTATCATGATCAGCTGCAGTGTCAGTAGCAGTTGGTGAATTTAGACTGAATTTTCTCATTACTATCTGAGTGAAAGAGGTAAGTTTTTAAATTTCTGAGAGAAAAGAGGTAATGGAGTCATTGCTAATGCCTAAGTGGAGCGAAGACATTTTTTGAATAAAGAATATTGATATAGAGAATGGAGATATTCCTGAGAATTTTAATGAAAGGATAAACAGTTCCCTTCTGGATAGGGTTGATTTAGCAAATAAAAATGGGACTCATGCAGTATTTGAGATAATACTTAATAGTAAAAGAAATCATTCATTATCTAAAATCATCTGAGTTTCCTGGATTTATCTGGTAACTTTACTTTCATATCAACAAAGGAATAGAGAGTGAAATACTTTGCAATTCTCTGGGGTCCTCAAATCTATTTAAACAAAAATCGCTCCCCAGAGTCCTCAGCTGTTCTTCATAAATCATTATTTCGTCCCAAATGTATCTTTGTTTTCTTTCTGGATTTTTCTGACTCCTGGGGCAGGGGTGTTGGGAGCTACATGCTGGAAAAGGTTTTTCCTGAGGAAAAAACTCACAGCCATTTAAATTTCCTAACTGGAGTCATTCTGGAGAGATGGGTAAAGCAAGAGATGGGAAGACGGGAGTTGGGAGGACGGGGAGGACAGAGTTCAGGGCTGGCCAGATGCACTTTTGGATGGGAGTTCTGCCTCACTCAAATCTTTGGACTTGGAACTTCATATCCAGAAGTCACACTGTCCCCAGGAAAGATTTCCAACCAGGTTGGCAGCTAGTGGAGGGTATGCACCCAACCAGACTTAGGGAACAGAGGTCTGCCAAAAAAGCCAGTAATCGTGGACATACTTTATATACAGAGATATGAAAAATTGTGCTCTGTATGTGTAGTAAGAATTGTAATGCATTCCACTGCTGTCGTGTATTTAAAAAAATAATAAAATCAGTAGAAGATGAAAAAAAAAAAAGAGCCAGTAATGATGTTTTCTTCACAAGTGGGGTTTGTGTGGGTATTGCTCAGGCTCTGGAGGAGGGCTTGTTGGATTGAACATCAGGGCTTAACCCCTCAGGATGTGAGAGCAGGAATCTTGTTCCTCTGATTACTCAGGGTGAATGGGACGAGGTAAATCTTGGCCAATGGAACTCTTTCCTCCTACTATATACAGGTGCATAATAGGGCTGGCTTTTCTGGGTAGAGAGAAACTAAGAAGTCAATCTATATTTAAGGACTTTGCAAAGAATGCAAAAGCTTATTTATTTTCTTTGTAACAAATATACTACATTTTGCCTTAGTAGTGAGGAAATGATTTTTATCACATATTAATAGATTAAATCACTCAAAGAAGTAAAAAAATAAAGTTAATATTTTCTCTCTTACTTGCTACTGGAGCCTGTTTTTCTGAGCACCTAATGTTAAAAGCTTCTTATATATTTTTTCCCATTTTTCTCTATACTCATATGTATAAGAAATATGTGTAAAATTTTTGAAGGGAATAGTATACTTTTATTTAAAGGGAACTTATTAATCACATTTTACTCTATAATTTCCTTCCTCACATGATATCCTAAACAGCCTAGTCAAAAAAGATTAAACTCATTTTTAAATATCTTTTAAGTATCTCATTATGTGGATATACAAAATTTATTTGACTCATAGTCCTCTCTATTCATATGAGATTTGTTTTCTGTCACTAAAAATGGGTTGTGTTAACATTTAAAAATATTTTAAAAAATCCTTATGTATATAAGTTCAAACAATAGAATTGCTGGATCAAAGAACATGTACCTTTTAAATTTTGGTAGAAATGGCACATTTCTACATTTAGGAATTCACATTTTTCCTCTTTACCTTCAATATATGAGGGAGCTCATTTGCATCCTCACTGGGGTGGATTGCTTAAAGTTTTTGTTAATCTGGTGGACAGAAAAATGGTATTTCATCCTAATTTGCATTTCTCAAAACCATCCATAAAATTGAATGTTTTTGTTGATCTTCTGGGCTTCCGGAAATTAATTTCTTTGAATTGACTATTCATATTATTTATCTATTGGCTTATTTTTTCCAATTAATTTTTAGTGATCCGTGTATACTAGGAATTACATTGATTTGTTGCTGTGTTGAAATTATTTTTTCTAATCCACTATTTGTTCTTAAGCTCTGTTTATCATATATTGCCATGTTAAATTTGAGATTTTTTATGTAGTCGAACATTTAAATTTTTATTTAAAACAAATTTTTATTTAGTTAGTTCATTACAATTATACATAATTATGGGGTTCATTTTGACATATCAAGTAATTTGTAAATGCAAATAACATAATGTTCTGCATTTCAATCCTCAGTATTACCTCCTTCTCTCCCTTTCTCTGATCCCTTTCTCTACTCTTTCTTCCATTAATTTATTTTTTTAATTGATGCATTATAGTCATACATGAAAGTGGAATTCTTTGTGATATATTCATAAGTGCAGATAGCATAGTTTGGTCGATTTTATTCTGAAGTTCCTCCTCTTTCTCATCCTCCTCTCTCCCCCTTGATCTCCTTCTCCTATTTTACTATTCTGCCTTTTATTTTCATAAAATTCCCCTTATTTCTTCTTATTTCTCTCTATCTTTTGCATATGAGAGAAATCATTTGACCCTTGACTTTCTGAGTTTGGCTAATTTTACTAAGCATGATGTTCTCAAGTTTCACTCATTTATCTGCAAATGACATAATTTCATTCTCCTTTATGGCTGAATAAAACTCCATTGTGTACATATACTACATTTTCCTTATCCATTTGCTTATTGAGAGACACCAAGGCTGGTTCCATAACTTGGTTACTGTGAATTACAATTTTATGAATATTGGTATGCATGAACAACTATACAATGTGATTTAAGTTCTTTTGGATAAATATCAAGGAGTGGAGTAACTGTGTCATATGGTGGTTCCATTCCTAGTCTTTTGAGGAATTTCCATACAGCTTTCCAAAGTGGTTGTACTAATTTTCAGTCCCACCAACAATGCATGAAGTTACCTTTCCTTCCTCACTAGCAATTATAGGTATTTATATCCTTGATGATTGCCATTCTAATTGGTGCAAGATGAAATCTCAGTGTAGTTTTGATTTGCATTTCCCTGATTATTAAGGCTGTTGAACAAAAGTATTTCTTAATATATTTGTTGGTCATGCTTGCATCTGTTCTTTTGGGAAATGTCTTTATAGCTCATTTGCCATTTAATGATTGTGTGTGTGTGTGTGTGTGTGCGTGCAGGTTTTTGTTTGTTTGTTTAATGATATATTGTTTAATGGTATATTGCCATATAAAATTTAAAATTTTTATATTTGGTCAAGCATTTAACTATTTTAAAATGTTTTTATTATGGAATAAATATATCTTTATGGTAGAAATTCAAATGGTACAGAGAATGAAGAATAAAAGAAAGGTCCTCCTAATTTTGTTACTTTTTTTAAGGTTAATCTCCAGAGGTAACACTTTGTCATTTGTTCCTTATTTACCAGTTTTGGATTTTTCTGAATGTGTGAGCATCTCTCTCTGTCTCTCCCTCTCAATTACTATTATTTACTGAGCATCTACTATGTTCTAAGACCTGTCCTAGGTACTACAGATATCGTCAAGAACTCAGCAAAGTTCTCACTTAATGGTGCTTACATTCCAATGGTGGAAAAAAGCAATAATACAGCAGATAAAAATAAAATCATTTTAGATAATGTTAAGATCTATAAGGAAATAAAGTAGTGTTAGGACAGAAAAAGTAATATGGAGGGGACATTATTTCAGATAGTGTTGGTGGAGGAGTTCCCAACAAGGTAAAATTTATTAGAGATCTGGAGAATGTGAATATTGCACAATGTTATTTTTTTAAAATTGCTATGTACCTTTTCACTTAATGATAAAATAGGACCTATTATATCTTAGCAAAACATTGTCATAGATTTACCTTATGGAAATGTTTTGCTAAGATAATAAATATTGACAATGCAATCACATTATGCATATAGAGTGCATTTCCTTGGTTGCTTGCAGGGGTATTATGTGCATTATTGAATCTCTTCATTAATGACATGGGAAGTGGGGAGGTCCTATGGATAAGAGAATCTCATCAAAGAGGGACAGAAGTGGATCTATTGTAAGTCATTTTAGTTACCAGGGGACATGTTGAATGTACTGGCTCATGTGAGGTCGGGGCCAGTTTATTTCTAGTTCTCATGAACATGCGTATTTAAGAGGTGACTATTTTCAGGCTGAAAACAAACAGTCTAAAATTCTTCTTTTCCCTCAGGCACAGCCATTTTGGAAATACCATTTTGAAAGTACAGAAGCTCCTGCGGTGATAAAGGGGGTCAGTTTGCTACTTGGGCATCTTTTTGTTGTGGCTGAGAGATCTGAGCCTGGTTTCTGGGAAACCAGGCAATGTGGAAGTGAAAGAGATCCTGTGCCCCACATGCTTAGCCACCACTGAGCTGTCAAACACAAACAAGCACATTGCCTATTTAAAGGAGAAAGGAGAAGTCTAATATTGAAGTCAGTTCGACAGTTATGTGTGGATTCCTGTTGTTCAGCATCTGAGCCACTCTTCGGTAGAGAGAGAGACTGCTGGCACAAACAGCAAAGGAATCATAGAAGGTACCATGTCATGCATTGTCCCATAGCTATCTTTTCCTTATTCTGCGAAGACTCAATATTTATTCCTTTGGCAGGAGGAACCCATAAAGGCCTGTCTGTACAGCAAATTCTTGCAGGAAATGGTGTCACTGCTGTAAAAGTGTGGTATGAGATCCTTCTACTGTTCTGGGGAACCTAGATGGACCCATATATGCTTGGGCAATCAAGTTTCTAATGGACTTCCTTAATTACTGTAATCAGGCAAGTTCAATGACAAACCATTTGGGGCTCCTGGGGAAATACTGTGCCTACTTGCACAACAACCCATTTGGATAATAAAACCTTTTCAAATGTAAGACATTCTGACTTAGGAGAAGGAAGTTTTGTAATCACCTTGATGTCAACTTACTGGCAAGTCCTCCTTGGTCTCACCTCTTGGCACAAGTTAAACCAGTTTGGAAAGAAGATCAATGGAGTATCTGCTAAATGCAGGTCTCTGCCATGGAGGGGATGGGTTAAAGTTATCGGTGGGATGACTACTGTGGGATACAGGGAAATAAGAAATGCAAAGTGTCAGAAACATAAAGGATGCACTGAGACATTTTTAAAGAAACCTAAATGAAAATACATACACTATGTCCTATGGACATATGTTTTTTTTTTTTTTTTAACAGGGTTGGAAATGAAAACAGGACCTTTGCTCATGCTGGAGAAGTGTTGTATCACTGCGCCACATCCCCAACCCATGGATATGTGCATTTGAAAGAATGGTTTTCTATATAAGATGGGATAATTGACTGAGTCTGTATTGATCAAGGATGACATCCCAAGAAGGGAATTTCCTCCATGACTGTAGGTTGGGCAGGCAGTCCTGAAGTTTACACAAAGCTATAACTGGTTATTTGTGAGGTCACAGGTATAGAGAAGGCAGTGAGAGTGATTCTGAGTGGTGCAGCCTTAGGCTTCTATTGAGGCTGTTAAAAGTTAGCTGTAAGGCAAGGCATTGGTTTGCTTCTAAAAAGTTGTTAGCTTGTCTGAGCTACCTCAGACAAGAGATTATATCTAGCTGTCAATGGATGTTTACTGTGCCTTTCCAGGTGTTCTTATTTGATCTTTAGAACCATGAGTCTTGCTAGGTGTTATTCTCACTTTCATTTTATAGATAAGGAATGCATCAGTCAGGATGAATTAGGCTGTGTAACAAATAAACCTCAATTCTCAATGGTGTAAACTCTGAATACTACCTCAGCAAACATGGGGTGGGCATTCCAGTTATGCAAATTCTATCTTGAACTGTTTCCACAGTCTCTGGGTAAGTAAAGGGAATCTGGTGGACTGGCTCTTAAGGCTTCCACTGAGAAGTAATGCATTTCTGCTCACCTTTCACCAGACAAAACACAACTGCTGACAATGCCTAACTTCAGAGGGAGTCGAGCAGGGAAATCACTAGAGGAGAAAAAAGGAATGTTTGTAAATGGCCTTAATAACTAAGTGCAAAGAATCAGAGGCACCAAGAGTGGAGGTGACTCTACTAAGGTGTCACAGCTGGCATGGGCTCCTTTGTTCTGCAGAACCTACATTTTCCTTATATACACATGAGGGAAAGGGATAATTAGGGGGATGGTGGTCAGGGAAGACTGTGACTGATTAGGGATGGGACTCACTCCTTAACCCTTTGTTCTCCCTTTCTAGATTGCAGAATAGAATCTTTGAAAACAATCACTTCAAAGGACAGTTGTACATTCATGATGGGACATGTCTGAGAAATATATGACACTAGGTGGTTTCCTCATTGTGTGAACATGGCAGAGTCTGACCTTCAATCTAGGGCATTGGAAGTTTCTCTGTATCTGATATTAGCCCTTCTCAAATGCTTGTTAGTCTTGTTGTCTTCAGAGAGGCAGTCCTTTAACAGCTCCTGTCACTTTGTTCCTGTTCCTCGAAGTCATAGCTCTGGTGGAATGGACACGTCTGACAGGTGCTGACTTTTCCACCTTGGTAGTTTCATATCACTTCTAATTGTGTTTCCAAGTCAGTCACTTGTTGTGAACTCTTAGGACAACATTAGCAGGGTATTTTATATGCTTAGGGGCTGTGATGGCCCAAACAAGGTGATATTAAATCAAGCACAAGTGACAGTGACATAATCAAGAGATGCCATAAAGGTGAGATGTATGAGGCTGCTGCCGGAGTAACATGATATTGTTTGACAGTGAACTTTTTGTAATATGTAGAGAGTACTCTAAAATAATGGCACAACACACATAAACCAATAACAGTCATTTATCATCATCATCAAGTTCTGTGTCCTGTATGTGACTGTATGTCCAGTGCTTTTGAAAGACCTGTGTAGTAGGTTTGCTCAAGCGAGTGTCACCATAAACATGTAAGTCATGTGTTGTGCTACAATAATATGGCAGCCACAGTGTCACTAGGCAATAGGAAATTTTCAGCTCCATTACAGTCTCGTGGGGCCACTGTCATACATGCTGTCTGTTGTTGATCAAAATGACATTATGCAGTTCATGAACGTGTTTATCTCCGGCCAGGTGGGAACAGAGAGGGGTTGAAAGTATAGAGAAGGCTGAACTTGTATCCAAACTGACTCAATTTAGTTGTCAGAAATGCTATGGATTTGTGGTCCTTTGGGGAGGAGAGTTGAAAGTGTTAGAAAATAGTTCTTTGAAAACAACAGATGGATTTTGCCACAGTTGGTGTCCCTTGATGCTTCAGATACTGGGAAAGTTAGGAAGACTCTTCTGCTGCTGGCTAACTGTGGTCCTCTTGAAGCCCAAATTGGAGTTGCCAGGAGCAGTTTGATCGAGAAACAAAATGCTTGGAGAAAATGAAAGGAGAGTGTGAATCAAGGGAGGTGGGGCGAGTGGGGCGTGGGGAGGGGAAGAGAGAGAGCAAATATGAAATAAGTAGGCCCACCCACATTCATAGTTTCTATTCCAAGAAAATCAAATTTCTGGGATATAAAATCAAAAATAAAAACATCCTCTATGAAGAGGCTGTTAAATCAGCTGGCCTAGCCAAGAATTTGAGCCCTTTTGTGATCTTCCCCATCTTGTTAGGGTTGGCAGACCCTTCTTCTGGAGCACAGGGTGTCTATCAGGTTTTTGCTGCATGCCTGCAGCTCAGGGGCCAGGGGGAAGTCATCCTGGAGAATTTCATCTCAGCTTCTACATTTTGAGTGAGGCCCACAAGGGCTGGTGTGGTTTTCTGTGGGCTGAGGCTTTGAACCCCTGGTTTCCAATATAACATCAAAAATAGTACTTACTTTTTTAATTGCCAAGGTGCAAAACTCTCTCCAAGAATTGGGATTTTTTTTTCTGTTATAATTGCAAATCTGGAGTTAGGTCCCTTTCAAATAAAACCTAAATTTCAAGGTCAAGTCTATACTCTATGGATAATATTGCTAAAATTAGTGAGAAAATCCAATAAGGACTATTTGTTACACTGTAGCCTGATTTTATCTACTTAATTTATCATTTCTTTAACAAAACTTTATTTTTACATAGATATGATTAAAATAGCCAGATTTCCACATATTCAAAAAATATTTCAAGTAATTAAAGTTAAGGCTAATTAAAATGAATTAAAGTAACATTAATGAATATTAATATTAATTAATGCAATAAACAATTCAAGCACTTAAGACTTAAAAAGTCAAAGTTTCCTTTCCACCCATCCTGAGTCTTCAGAGGCAGTTGCTATTAATAGACTGTAGTTATTTTGGCTTTCTCTTACTGTGAAATAGGTATAAATTTTAAAATTGATTTGTTCTCTTCATTATCAAAGCAATGGGTTTTCTGAGGCCAGATTCCAGTATTCTGGAAACTTTGATGACCATAACAAGGGACCTTCTATTTTCATAGCTTCAACAGTTTGCCACTTATCCAGGGGGAGCAGCGTTAGACTGCAGTTTAGATTAGGTAGACATCTCAATAGGCCCTTTGACTACCTTCTGTCTTGGAATAGGGATTAGAGATTGTGAGAAGCTGAGCTGTGAAATTAGGTGAAAAGTTTTCACATTTTCTCCAGAGAAGATAATCATATTGATTAGGATATGCAAGAGTTTCACTAGGGGGAATTATCATTAGGGAATGACAGGTGAGGGACATTTGTAGTGCAGGAGTGGATTTAGGGACAGGAAAGAGACAGAGCGATGGTAATTTTCTTGGAGGCCAGAAGACTAAGAAGAGAGGTGGCCTGACAGGGGGTAGCTGCTCAGGAGCACAGCAATCATAATTAGCTGAGTATGGAGACAGTCTGCAACCTTGAATGACAACAGGAGAGAAAAGTGATCATTCTGTTCCTCAGTTTCCAAGTCTGTTATATGAAACTAGTCACAGTATTCACTTCCTAGAGCGGTTTGATGGTTAAATGATTCTAATGTTTTTGTATGTATGTATGTATGGGGATATGTATGTATGTATCATATCATCTATCTATCTGTGTTAGTCAGATTTATGTTGCAGTGACAAAAGACTTGAGATAATCAACACATAAGGAGAAAAGATTGATTTTGGTTCCCAGTTTCAGATGTTTCAGTTCATGATCACTTGGCCCTGCCACTTTGGGCCTGTGGTAAGGCAGAACATTGTGATGGAAGCGTATGGCCGAGCACAGCTGCTCTTCTCATGGAGGTTAGAAAGTAAAGTGAGAGGGAAGAAGGGTCCAGGGTCCCGATGTCCCCTTAGAGGGTATGCCCCCATGACCTAGCTTTCTTGCACTAGACTCCACCTCCTAAAATTTCCACCACCTCCTCATAGTCTTTGGGTGTCACAGGTCTTTAACAGATGGGCCTTGGAGAACATTTAAGATCCCAATCATAACTCTATTTATCTATGTTATGCTTGGAACAGTATCCTATTTAAGGGCTTAGTGCCATTACTAATTATTATTATTTTCTACTTTGAAATCCACTTCATGGATTCTCTAGCATTCAGTATAGTTTTATTAATCTATATGGTTGCAATGTATTTGAGCATATGATTGGGATCAAAGTCCATATTTAGGGAGAGTAGTATAGATAGATGATTGCAATTGGGGATCTGGTCACAAGAGTTTTATAAGAGGCTTTAGGGACAGGGCATCAATCCAAGGAAGGGCAGGGATGAAGTAATGAGGGATAACCAAGAAGGACTCATGGAATCTAGAAGTATTCTCTTGTGATAATTCAGAAATACCTGAGAAGGACACTGTGATGGTAGACTGGACTTGAACATACAGAAGGTAGTTGTTTGGCCAGTCACAGGACGTGTGATCTCTAAAGGCTGGAGATCCATGGGGTATGTAGATTACACAATAGGGTTATATTTTTCTGCAACTTTCTGTTTTCCACTTAGCCATATATTGTGAACATCTGTTCAGGAATTTTCTTATTTTGCAAGCAGCTGCATACCATTTTTTAAGGTAATTTAGTTTATTTAACCATTTCCTCATTATAGATGGATTCTGATTGCTAGCATTTTGTTGTTATCCATAAATAGTTCTGCAGTGAACATATTTGTATATAAGTCTTTGCAAACATACTCTAGTATTTCCATACAGTGAGTTTCTTCAGGTGAGAATGCCAGGTTGGGCAGTATATGAAATCTTAATAAATTCTGTAAGATTTGTTTTCTAAAATTTTTGTAATAATTTGTGGTATGCTGTTACCAACAGTATGTGAAAATATCTATTTCAAAATGTCCTCACTGAGAGTGACTGTTGTGAAATTTTTGCCAATCAGAGGTGAAGAATGGCATCTCATTTTTCAACATACATTTCTTTGATATTAATGACATTAGTAATCTTTTGTATAATTAGACCTATATATTTCTTCTATGAATTCTACACCTTGTTAGTTTTTCAGTTCAGTTGTTTGCTTATTGTTTAAAGTTATGGGCCTTTCTTATTTTATAAATATTAAATTTTGTTTATTATATGCATTAAATAGTTCCTCCTAGATTTTTTTGCTTTTTTATTAAGCTTTGCTTATGGAGTCTTGCAACACATAGACATTTTAAATAATTATGAAGTGAAAGATGAATTATTGCTTTTGTGACTACTGAAAAAGTTTAAAAGTTTTTCTCAGCCCAAGAATATAAAATTATTTCTCATAAAAAGTGAATTTTTAAAATGATTATATCTTAAATCCATCTAGAGCGCACTTACAAGTTTGATGTGAGGCAATTGTAACACTCTATCTTTCTTAAATTATTTTCCAGTTGTCCCAGGATTACCTACTCAACAATCTACATTTTTTTTAAATTTAAAATATCACTTTTATTAAATACTAAATTCTATGTTTCTGTTTATAGGGTGTCTATTTTGTTCGCTAAGTTGTTCATTCTAAATTTCATAATTAGTTTTATAGTACACTTCATGTTTTGATTTATGATAAACTAAGCACCCCTCATTATTTTTAGTAAAAACTGTGTTGCTTTTATTTATTATTTTTTTAGAAGAATCATGGGATATTTGTTTCCAGAGATCTGGAAGGAGAGGAGAAAGAGGGTGGGACTGGAAAAGTACTCTAAGAAATAATGACTGAAAACTTTTCCAATTTGGCAAAAGATGAAAACTTACACATTTGAGAAGCTGAGCGAAACCCCAAAAAAGATCAATTGAAAGACATCTGTTATCAAGACACATGATAATCCAACTTGAAAACTAAAGTCAATAAAAAAGAACTTAGAAATTACATCTTACCTACAGGAGATAAACAATTTGAATGGCAACAAATTTCTCCGAAGAAACTACAGATACCAAAAGGAAGGGGCATAGCATTTTTCAAGTATTGGAAGAAAACAACTATTTTTCAAGCACTAGAAGGAAACACTGTCAACTCAGAACCCAATATCACAATATCTCAAAGAATCCTTCAAAAATTGACGGGAAGACGGGTGCCGAGGCACACGCCTATAATCACAGTGACTCGGGAGGCTGAAGCAGGAGGATTGTGAGTTCAAAGCCAGCCTCAGCAAAAGTGAAACACTACACAACCCAGTGAGACCCTGTCTCTAAATAAAATATAAAATAGGGCTGAGGATGTGGGTCTGTAGTCAAGTTCCCCTGAGTTCAATCCCCAGTACCCTTCTCCCCCCCAAAAAAATTGATAGGAAATCATGTCATGAAGAATTTGCTACCAGTGACAAATTCTTTTCTAAAAGCTTTTATACATCTCTCTAGATGAAAAAGAAATAGGACATTAGGAAGAAAGATAAAATTTGGTTAGTAAAAATGCCTATTGATTTCTCTGAAGTTTAATTAAAAAAAAAAAACACCTGAGATAAAGAAACCAACAAAAACAACACGAAATGTTTGAAGCAAGTGTCCTATAGAGGCAATGTGGACAGCTTTATTTTTCTCATTAAAAATATACAGTTAATACAAATTGTACTTACTATGTTACTCAAAATGGGAATTTGGCATTTGGAATAACTATTACAAAAAAAAAAGATTGAAAAAGAAATTCACCTGAAAGGAAATGGTCAGAAACCATTCTGACTTTTTATTTAGAGTTTTCTTCCTTATTTGCAAAATGTGTGATGAGGGTTTGGAGTAGATTGTCTCCAAATTCTCTTCAGTTGAGCTCCTGACATTCTCCAATCCCATAAACTGTATTTAAACCAAATTTCTTGGAGAGTTCAGCATCTCTGTTGAAAAAAGATCCACAAAAATCCCAAAGCCTTTTAAAATACTTTATTATACATAAAACAACATCCTTGATGAATGAGGTGGTTTTATTTTATGAAAGAATCTTAAAGATTTTAAGGAATGGTTTTGAGGAATTCAGGTATATTTTTTCAAAATTAAACTCCAGAGAAGGAAGTTGATTGTATTTCACCCATATTTTTGCTGACCCTGTTTTGTCCTTCTTCCTGATGTTCCAAGAATCCTCGTTTGAGTGTACTTTCTGGGCTGGCTTCTCTTCCTCCTTTTTTCTGTAATGGTGATTGATAGTGTAATTGTAATCGTGGAGGAAATTAATTAGATCAAGCATTGATGAAAACAAAAAGTTAGTCAATATCAAAGGGTTACTTCTCTGCCCTGCTCTTCTCTCTTTCTACCTCCCTCCCTTTTCCTTTTAGAACCATTTGAGGGTAACTTGTGATCATCATTACCTTCTCCATAATGACTTCACTATTTATCTCCCAAGAACAAGGCTCTTCTTCAAAAAAACAAAATATAGTGACCAGATTTAGGGAAATTAATGGCATTTATGTAATATTACCTCAAATGTCATTCAAAATGGCTCTTTCTTTATCTCTTTCTTTTAGCTACCCTTCTCAGAGACTGGTACCTGGTTTGTTTTCCCGCGTGGCTAGTGCTGTTTCCCATCAACACTTGTGAGACTTTCCCATGTTCCTTCAGATGTCAGCTGGGACTGACAGTCAGTTTGCTCACCTGATGCTCATGGGTGATGATGATGGTATATTATGATTCCATTTCCCAGGGGCCACTAGCAGTTTTTTCAACAACTTTCAGGTATGTAGGCAGTTTCTGAAAAAAAAAAAAAAAAAGAAAACTCCAGAAGCCAGAAGAAAAGGTACAATTAATGCTTCCTTACTTCACTGTACTAGGTGAACGATTTCCATAAACAAACAGAACGATTTAAAGTGATCTGGAATATTCAATTGGTTTTGGCCAGATTTGGGAAGATAGTATTTTAAATGGGTTAACAATATTCTTTCATGGAGAAAAAAAAAAAACAAAGAAAAGTAAATTACAGAATAATGTTTCTTGAATGAGTTCATTTACGGAAGAACATTTTCTCTATAAATTGACATATACTTGTGTAAGCATAGAAAAAAGAATTGAAGGATACACATATTCAAATTACTAATAAGAATTGCTTTAAGGAGGCGGGATTCATTTTTTTGTAGCTTTTTACTTACACAGAACATGTATTTTTTTTAATAATTAAAAGTAAAAACAGTAAAGTTTTCAAAAAAATGAAGTATTCAGAGAAAGCACCCACAGCTTCTGATTTAACTCTGAACACATTGGTTGACACATAGGGATTCATGCTCAAAGAATGAATGAATGACGTGGAATTATTCATGCTGAATTTGAAAGAACTATCTTTTATGTAAATCCATTTCTCTTGAATACATTGTTTTGATATTCTTTATCCTAAGACCAATTTTGCTGAATTGTGGAGAGAAGCACATTTGGAAGGAAGTAAGATTTCATTTTGGAGAAATAAAACTTTGAAAAGGCTATTTTCAAGAGAGGAAATGAGGCTTTCTAGTTGGATCCCAGGGAAAGAAGTGTCAGCACGTGCTTTCTGAGTTTTATAGATCCTTCCCCTCAAGTGTCTTCTGATTTTTGAACTTGGTGCATTCACCTTCTAGTAGTGTCCCTTTTCTTTCTTAAGACACTCTGGGTTCCGGACTATGCACAATGACATTGTCCTAAGTGGTTAAAATACAAAATATTCAAATAGCCATATATTTTGTCAATTTAATTTTACTGATGAGTTGTTTGACTCTCATATCACACAGGATCTGTGGAAGACATAGCTTTTCCCCAAAGTAGATGTTTATCATTTGCATTCCATCAGCCTCCAAAGGGGTCTCATTTCTATCTAGTATACAGTCTTGGAAGCATCTGACTTAAATTTTCCTTAAGCCACAGTTCTGTAATGTAGCAAAGATTTCTTTCCACCTCTCTCCATTCCTCCTCCTAAACTGTGTTGCCACTTCTCATTGCAACAAATTTTTGCAGTCAGCTCATCATGGAACTACACACAAAGGAGTGGAACAAGTCACCCTCTCAGAAGTCTCAGGGCCAGCAGTCATCAAGAGCAAGGAGTAACCATGTCTTGATGCCACTTCCTTCATATCCTGGAGCAGCCTTAGCTGACACATCATGGAAAGGGAAAATGTAAGCCACCCCACATTTTTTTTTTTGCACCTTCACAAATGCTTTAAACATAGGCTTGGAAAGTCTGTGGGCTCCTCACACGTTCTCAGATATATTCCTGTGTGCCTGATTGAGGTGTGATGATATGGTACTCCATGGAAGGAATCTGGGCTGTGCCACAGACAGTTTGGGGCCATGGAGCCATATAACTAGAGGAAAGCAAGGAATGCCCTTTTATTTGGAAACTACAGCCATCATCCTCCACCTCAATGAAGGCTGGTTTGGCACCACTGCCTGTTAACCTGCATTCCATGTGGGATCCTAATACATTTATGACTGGAGCCTGGTGATTAGAGTGAGAGTGTAATGCTAATGATCAGCGAGGCTCAATGCCTGTAGTCCAGGGACACTGATAAAGCTTGGCTTTAGTAGGTAGTGTGTGGAGGCTTAAGAATCTCAACTCTAGGGCTGAGGTTGTGGCCCAGTGGTAGGGCGCTTGCTTAGCACGTGTGAGGCACTAGTTTCGATCTTCAGCACCACATAAAAAATAAATAAAATAAAGTTATATAAAAAAGAATATATTAAAAAGAAATCTCAACTCTACTTTTTCCTTTCATTCCTTGGATAGATCTCAAAAAAGTCCTAGCCACCTTTCCCATTTTAATCCCCCTTCCCATCAAGGACAAACACCATGGAAGAATTAAATAATAACGGGAATGGAGAACTGATATTCTAATCATTGGACTTCTAATCATTGGACATCAAAGTGAATTGCCAGCCCTTTAACAACTTCACTTTATGTACTTCTAAAAATTTCATATACCATACAACAATTTCCTGGGATGTGGATTGTAACATACTACACACGCTATTGGCAAGATGAGAATTACCAAAGTGAACAATGGTTCATTAAATACTCTGGAACCCTTCATAACATTGACACCAAGGAACACAGCTAACACCCTCTTTTTGCACACACTGAGAGGAATTGTGGTTTTACTGTTTGTAGCTGTTATGTTTCAAGGGCCATAATTTCATCAGTAGCTTTGCCAAATTTTGGAAGTAACAGGATTTTACTGTATTTATATTTTAGTATCATAATCTTATGCATTAAAAGAAAAACACACAAAAAAGAAGAAAGTACAGCCAGATTCAGGCTACTCAAAGTTTAAGTTATAATCCAGCATCATGATTATCCTAAACTTTTGCTTCTCTTCTTCATCTTTAATGGTCTCATCTAAGATAGATGTTCCTGCTTAGTATCACATGTCCCAATCCCCCATGCTCATACACCCCAGTCCCTGGTAATATTTTCTGATACCTATTAATTTAAACTAATGGAATCTTTTGAGCACCTTTTCTTCTGATTCATGTAGAACACATCATGAAGAGGATGCCACATCTTATCCATGAGGTACTTCTCAAAGTTAAACTATTAAGGACAGGAATAGCCCATCTGTATGCTATGAATAACACCATTTGGGGGAGGACATGTGCAAATTATGAGATAATTATAGGGATGAAGCTGTCTACAGACATATCCCAGACCTTAGGAAGACACGAACCTTCTGGAAAGATGAACACGGGGGAAGAATCCTATTTAGAGTAAAGGAAATCTCAAGTTGTGAGAGGGATAGCAGTGAGCAGAGCCAAATCCCAAGCAATCAGAGCTTTCTCATTTTCTCTGTGATGACATTGTGACTTTCTGACTAAAAAGAAAAGAAAAAAAATTAGGTTGAAGAACAAAGTTTTTGATCAATCGTTTAAAGTATTTGTTTACATTATTTGACATAGCAAAATATTTATATGATTTTCTATTTATCTTTAGGATACCTACCAAAGTAGAGGTTCTATATTTAATTAGAAAAGATGGAAGTCATTGGCCTGATACAAAAATTTCAAAATTCATTCTTTTGAACATTGGTCTTCATTTCACTAGTAATTTTGGTTTCCTTTTTTTTTCAACCAAGTTTCAACTAGTTTTTGAGGCTAGGTGGACTTTCTCTTTTTGGTGTCACAAAGTGGCATATGCACCAAGAACCTTCTGAGCCTGGGTCCACCAGCTACCAACACACTTGACTGAGCCGGTGATTCTGACTGTGTCAGTACAGCGGAGACCCCATGGTCTCCTCAATAGTGAGGTTGGTTCTCATTTTCCGTCTGGCTGCTTTCGTGCTGTTGTTGACACCACGGCTATGGGTATTGTTGTGTCCGTGAGTTAATACACTGACCTTTTAGGCTCCTTGCTCTCTACCTCCTTGCTGAGATTTTGACTTAGTCTCCTAGGAATGGCTCCTAGGAAGGGAAGTGGATGGGATAGCTGTTTTTAAAAAGAGTGCATTTTTTAATGGAAAAATGAGGTATTTTCCATTGTGGTAAACTGTCCTTTTTTTTTCAATCATAAAATGGTTCAAAAGAGGAAGCAAAAAGAGGAACATACATTCATTTGTTTTAACTTGAATTCGTAAAATGAGTTCTTGAGAAAGCTGGCAGGCCTCTATTTCGAAGAATGATGACTTCTTTTGGAGATCCAAATATCACATCATTTCCAGAGTATAACTGCCTCTCATAATGATCTAAATTTATAGAGATGACTACAGGGCACAAACTAGTCGTTGTTTGTGAAATTTCAACTTGACTGTATACAAGATACAGAGAGAGACAGAGGATCTACATATGTGATTATTCGCATGACAAGATCAGAGACTGTTCAGAGTAAGACATCTTCTTTTGTGACCAGTTAAGAGATATTAGAAGCATATTTTTCTAGCAGGTAAGTGGCTCCAAGAGATTTCCAATCATGGCACTTCATGACAACTCCTGCAGTCCAAAATTAGGTATGAATGTTCACACTGGAGTATATTAATTCGAGAATAAAGAAATTAGATTTGTTATTCAGAGATACTCTCACTGTTTTAAATACTGCCTAAGTGTGGAAGAAGTTTGGTTACTGATTATATAGCACAACTGTTCGTTCAGAGAGGAGAGAGCTATGATTTGGTCCATAAGATGTTGAAAACCATTCATGAAGCCACCTACAGCATCCAACCACCAGGTTTCCACTAGCAATGGCAGAGAAAGCAGAAGGGAGGCAGTTGTGGTTGCTGTCCAGTTGGAAATTATGGTTCTACCAAGTCTTAAAAGTGAAGTAAGTGGTATGTGTGTGGGGGTATTTGTTATGTTCTCCTGGAAGTTCCTTTCTGAGCCCTCTCAGACCTTGCTGGAGATAGTTTTTCTTTCTGTGCTAATTATCCTTCATGACATGGACAATAGCAGTATCCATAGCAGCACAGCAGCAGCCATTTGGAAAGTGGGCACCTTCCTCACCTGAACATTCCTGTCTGGCAGATATCACCTGTGGAGCACTCCTTTACAAAGCTGGGAATGACTGCAAATGGCTTTGAGAATCCACTTGAAGGTTGAGAGTTCCTGATTCTAGTTTTCCAGGTCCATGTGTAGGACACTCCTAGGGAAGCTCAACTCCCCCAGGTGGACTGGAGGTGAGCTTACTCTAAAATGAACTGGTTGTGAGCACGCACACAAGGTAAATAACATATAGGGAGCCTTATATGTGGGCTAGATTCATTTTTACCATATTATTTTCTCCCAATTACAACATTTCAATGAAGATATTGTAATCAACAAGGATGTAAGCAGGAACTTAGACCATGAGGCTTAGTCAACATCACTCTGTCAAACTCACCAGCCAGATAATGGCAGAACTAGGAATCATGGTGCTGTGTAAAGGTTTTGTGCTGCCTTAGGAGCTGTGTGACCTGGTATCTCCTTCAGTGTGAAGCCCCAGATTGGGGTCAAGCTCAAGAGAAATTTGCGTAAGACTTGGAAGGTGTAAGTAAAGCAGCAGCCATTATCCTGAGAGTGTGGATATGAGGATTCCAGGTGCCTTGACAGTGACAGCACCCTCAGTCTTTTCTGATCTGTTGGTGCACCTTATCCACATGAGGCTATGGCTGGATCCACGGCTTCCCCAGTTCTCAGGAGATGAATTTCTTAGCTTCTTTCAGTTTTGAGCCAAGACAAGAGCCTTTTGCAACTTTATGGCAAAGGGCACCAGCCTATTCTGCAGGTTATCTAGATTGTAGAGATTGGAGGACTTGAGATCCTGACAGGGGTTCTAGTTTGTCCTTTGTTTTCCTGCTTCATGTCCAGCTCATCTTCCTAATTGCTGGCCCTGAATTGTAATTGACTTCAGGATCACTACCAAATGCAGAGGTAAGAGCCTCCCATAGACTTCACCAGTAGGTACAAGTATGTCTGATATATTCTCTACAATACATCTTTTATTTTGTATCATTAAATCTTAGCAGATAGATTCTAGTTTTCTATACGCTGCATTCGCTGGGAAGTTTGGGGAGAGGAGATGAGCTGGTTTCAGTGAGATTTGAATCCTCTGGCTCTGGGACACTGAAGGGTTTCCTCAACCAGATGATAATGAAGGGAAGGTGGGAGATCTATTAGATGCAGGACATAAAATTAAGAAGTCACTTCGATGTTTTCATTTAGCTTAAGATTACATAGTTAGTAATTTCATGGGCAATTAAGTATTTAAGATGGGCTAAAACATATTTTGGAAAAATATGTGAAAAAATATTTTGGAGGCTATTTCTGGACAATATAAGAATTGCATTTTTTCTGATTTCCCAGTCAATACTTTTCAGTTATTAGTCATAGGCTGCATTTACATGTGGAAGGAACATCTAAGTGGAAAGTGAAAGTGTGCTCTGCTGCTACCTAGGTGAAACATCTGGAGGATGGTATTTTTCCACTTTTCATTCATTTGGTGTCATATAGATCCAGGCATCAACACATGTCTCTTTTCCCTTAAGTTTTTAAAAATATACTATTTTATTTTTCAGTGCTCTTTTTCTGGAAAACAATTTTGCAAGGTGCAAGCTATTCAGATGAAGTGCTGAAATCTTGACTGTAGGAAAAGCTAAGTGTAACCAACCAACACTTACTTCAACCCCGACGGCAACACTTTGGAAGTCTACCCTTTGCCATTTAGCACGTTCCTGTAGCTGTCTGCTTGCACACTATGTGCCCTGGGACTTTCCTAGGTTTCTCTACCTTCTGCTTTTGGGGTAATATTGGTTTAGCCAATATTAAACCCAGAAGAACAACATTAGAAAGAACCAATTTTCTTGCAGGAGAGCAACTCATTGTTTCGTTTTATTTCTAGGGGAATTCTCTAACTCCAAAAAAAGTATCCATCCTCAGTCCCAGACTTTCTGAATCTCTCTTCAATGTGTACATTGTCTATCTTGGGTCAAATATATCTCTGTGCAGATGGGTCCTTTTTTTTTTTTTTTTTTTTTTTAATCTAAGGATCAGGGTTGCCAGTATGTGATAGATCTTTTTCATAGTAGAAATGTGTTTCATGGATTACTTGAGATATACTTTTGCAAATATTTTCTAACTAAAATTTAAATTTAGTTGGGTTTCCTATATTTTGTTTTCTAGGTCTGGTAACTGTAGGGTAGACACTTCTTGCATCCTCAATTCCCTAAGTCTCACATTTTCCAAATCTTACACATTGACAGAACTTTCAACACTAAGCTGACTTCTGGACATCTTATCAGATCCTCTTTGAGTAATGTATTTGCCTTTTAGTATTTGGATGGGTTTCTTAGTTCTGCCATCAAAACAGAACATTAATGAGGCATTTCATATAAGTGTGATTTTCTTGATGGCCTTGGCTGCAGAGTGGAAGAGTTGTTTGGAATGTCCTACCAACAGCATGCAGTGCCTGCTCAGACAGCAAGTAGCTTGGGCTCTTTCTGGATTATATAGCTATTCTTCCACTTCCTTCATCTTCTTTTCAAAAGTTGCTGGTCTTTCCTTTCCTTTCTTTTTTTTTTAAACAAAAGAAATTATACTTTTTTCTTCAAATTTTTACTGGGCTTAACATTTGTGCATCCAGAGTTAGCAATGTAGAAATGGCTATCTGACCAGTCCATGGAAGACATTCTTAAACTAGCCTGTAGAATTTTATTGCCCAGGACACACAAAGAGGGATTTGGGGGCAACTTGGGAAATAATGATACAGAGGAGGATATGGGCAAAAGTTTATAAACGCTTTTTGAAATGAGTTTGAAAATAACATTTGTCAGGCTTTCCTACATTCTAAAACTAACACATGTTCATTGTAGATAAAAATGCAAAGCATACAAAAGCAAAAAGAATATCCCTTATAAATCTTGATATCCAGAGACAACCACTGTTAATAGTTTTGCTATATGATTCTAATATTTTTTTCTGTAAGTAAATGCATCATTTGCACAAAAGTAGCTTGCTACGTGAAAATACTTGGCCCAGGGCATAGTAAAGAGGAATAACTGGCAAATTTTCAGAATGTCCTGTTTTCATGTCAGTTCTGAAGACTGTTGAGTTGCTGGGCCTTCCCTTGGTGACCAGCCAACAGCAGTCATGAGTGAGAAACCTAGTGTGGATTTCACAAGAACTTTGTCACAAGTCTCCCATTTCCTGTAGGAAAGCTGAATTTGCCAGCATCCTCCCCGTAAAGCTGCAACTGCGTTCAGCAGAAGACTTTTGCTGAAGAGAGCAATCAATTCTCAGGGGGAATATAAAATTAATCCATTAACCTCTGAATGCCAAAGACATTGGTTTTCTTCCCATCTTTTGTCTAGCTTTCTGCTGTATGTAGCATTTGTTTATTTTTATAGTTAGAAAGGAGATGAGGCAGGTTGGGCGAATGCAGGAAGCTGTAGGACTTTTGATGCAGGTTTGGGCCCTGTGTTCTTTGTGCAGGTCTGACCTGAGATAGGGTTATATGGGCATCTGCAGCCCACAGAATGCAGGAACACAGCTACTATTATTAACTATAGGAACCATAGGTGTTGCTCATCAGGCACTTTATATGGTGGCCATTGATTTTGGGCTTTATCTGAAGTACTTTAAATTCTCACCACTTTGAAAGGTAGACATCATGTTTACTCTGACATGGAAAGGAAAGTGCACAGAATCTGACATTCCATAATCAGTATTCATACTCCTGGTCTTTGTGACCATGGAAACATTACTTAATCCGCTGATATCTCACTTCTATCATCTGTAAAATGCAGATTTGAATCTGGCTTGGCCACACTCTTGTCCCAGGAAAACCTGAGTCAGGCCTTAATTGAATTGTAAAGATATATCTGATTCTTTCCTCCAGTCCTTTCTGTCTGTAGCAGCCCCTTGCCACTCCACACAAGCCAAACCTCCCCTGCCCTCCCCTTCTCACAATTTGAAACTTCCAGTGCCCGGGCTGCAGAATGTCTGCTTTCAAAAGGGTGAGGAGTGCTATGCTGCAGGGGCACATGGTGTGATGGGAACATTAGCAAGGAGATTCTTGGGATTCCCAAACCTCAAGAACATGGGGAATAATTTTCTTAATAATTTTCATATGATTGTCTGGAACTATAACTGGTTGAAGGAGACATTTGGTGGCAAATTCCTTCTTTGTGCTCCCCCAAATACACAACTTGAGAAGTAGATACCTACTTTTCTTAAATTAGTTGGGCTTTGATGTGGATTTAAAAGAAAGTCATATACTACAGCCTGCTTTTTGTTCAGAATCTTAGCAAGGTTTGGTCATATTTGTGCTGACTTGTTGTGTTTGGACCTAGGCAGTATGCAAGACAGACTTATCTTTCCCTGAATGAGCCATAGTCGCCCTTGCACAAGGGTAAGGATCCATTTTCTTTCCCTTCCTGAAGGGGTTAGGAGAGAATAAGGTTGAATAGTAATTATAAACATCTGGTGGTTTCTTTATGATTTGGTCATGCTAAAGTTTTTGGGAAGCCTTCCATGAGTCTCAGTTAATATCTTTCCAATTATGTTTGGTTTGACATTTGCCCTGGGCCCTGTGGCTTCTCATTATGACTCTGGAGTTATCCCTTATGCTCTGGGCTTGGTTAGAAGTTCACCAGGGAGGCAGGGATTGCTGCCATCCAGGGCAAAGGCAGCCAGCAGCTCCAAAGGGCCAAGAAGAGACTGTCCAGACAAGGGAACAAAAGAACTCAGATATTATTTGGCCATATACTTTGACTTTATTTTATTTAGGAGTTCCATAACCAACATAAAAGTACAGAGCTTCATATTCTGAAGGACTTATTTCTGAGTTAGAAACATGACTGAGAGTCGGGCCAGGATTTGAAGTCTATAGTGTGTGAAAAAGAATCGTGTGATTAGCAACACAACATGTTTATCTGTAATAATATGTCCATTAAATTCAGTCCAGATATTGAAAGTCTAGACCTGAAATGGAGCAGAGTATATGGACTAAGTATGCCAGTAGTTTTCATTTGACAGTTGTTCTGTTTTGTTGGTGTTCGAACACTCTTTTTAAAGGTAAGAACTCAAAGAAAAATATCTTGAGGTTAGAGGCTAAACAAATCCACATTCTTAGGAGTGAAAAGGATTTTAAAAAACCCTTATTTTTCTGGAAGGCAAAATTTTTGAAATTAATTGTTGGTATTGCTGAAGTAGATCTTGTGGAACTAGACTGGCCCCAGGACCAAAGTTGAACTCCAAGGAATAATGGAGCCATAGAGTTAATTTTGCTATAGGCCCTGCTTCTTTATCGCTTTCTCAGTTCTTGAGTTTTAATGAAAAATATCAGGGAGTTTATATAACAAATTTTACTTCCAGAATTGGGTACGTAATACTCTACTGGTGGCATAAGGTCAGCTGTGTCTTCCAGAGATTAATGTTAATGTAATCCCAGGTGAATTAGGCAGGGTTCTCCTAAGAAACAGAACTGATATTTTAGAGAGAGATTGATTATATATTTCATACATATATTTGCATGTATTAGATATATGCAAATTATACCATAAACATTATACATACACACACATATTTTAAAACATGAAAGTACACAAACAAGTGTAAATATAGGTATGCACTATTCAAATATATATATATCAAATCATGTAAATAAAATCATACAAACTTAAATACATAGAGAGATTATAAAAATTTTAACAAAATTGGCTCATGCAAGCAATTTTTGAAATTGGAAAACGAAATCTGCAGAGAAGGCCCATTGCCTGAAGACCCCAGGAAGAACTGAACTTGTAGTCTTGAGTCTGAGGGACACAGAATGCGCACAGAATTACTTTCTTTTTGAGGGACTTCAGTCTAATCTCTTAATCCCTTCAGACCGATTGGATGAGATCCACTCACATTATGGAGGGCAATCTACTTTACTCAGTCTACTAATTTAAAAGTTAATCAGACCTAAAAATGACCTTGTCATTGACTTCTTGACTGGTGTTTGATCAAGCAGCTCTGTTCTATGTCCTAGTGATATAAAATTATCACCAGTGCCCTCTTCCTATAGGTTTTTTGGATGAAAGTATCACCTTTTCCAACCTTTAACCTTTAGATGACAGAACTGGGTGGGTGTCGGGGAAGAGTGAAGGTTTCCCCACCTCATATCACAGCCTCTTCTGAGGTAGTCAGGGAAGCTCTGCTCCACTGTCCTTCCTCGTTCTCTACATCTAGCAGAGAAGTTAGGAAGCTCCCCTTTTCTCAAGGCCATGGGGAACACCCAAAGGATAATGACCATAGTTCATTGAATCCCATCTCTGTGTCCTGATTAGCTTAGACCTGTCCCATTGTCATGGGTGGAGGCAGGGTACAGAGTAGATTGGGCAAAATACATTACTCCTACCCTTGTGTTTTCTCTTCTTTGGATGTTTGGGGCACTCCTACTGCTGCTAGATAGAAGATTAATGCAAACAAGAATCAACTGTAGTCTTCCTCATGCCACCCAACTACCTATTCCAGCCACCAGGGCCTCTGGTTTTTCCAGTTGTTTTGCAGTGGGAAGAGGAGACCGTGGTAGACTTTGTCACCTTCTCCATCTTACATATCTCCCCTTTACCCTGCTGTGGTTTCAAACTCCTTCTAAACATGGCGTTTCCGGTGGGTAAGAGACAAGAAAGGCCTTACCTACAGGGACTGTGTGATTTTGTCTTTGGTGGTCTCTGGCTTGCTTGGTAGATAAAGTGAAACTGACTCAGATAGACATTAGCTGTTTATTTGCTGTTAATGCAGTTGAGAATTTAACCCTCATGCATTACTATCAACTTTCTGGCTAATTTCTTATCATTACATTCAATTTTTGGTAACTTTTATAATCAGGTTTATGTAATATTATTCACTGCTGTATCAAGTAATAAACCATAATTTTCCTTTGTTTTCTTTTTTTTTAACATCTCCAATATAACCACTGCTTAAAACCCCCAAATTACCTGTTTAATTTTTTTCTATCATCTGCCTATATATGTATCTCTATCAAAACTTTCTTCTTAACTGTTCCAACAGATCTATTAAATTCCTATCAATTTTTGCAAATGCTCAAGTTCATGAATGAAATGGTGTATCAGTTTTTGTTTTTTCCCTGGAGACCTCCCTCCCATATCCCTCATTCTTCTGTCCTGCTCAAGACTGACTTCCTTCCAGGTCTGCTGCACCCTTGACATCATGGGACTCCTTTTACACCATCCAGTCAGTTCCTCTTATTTCTTACCATAGATACTCGTTTCTAGGATACTGGATACTTCCCTACTGACTTCCTCTCTTGCTTTATTGGAAATCATCCTCCAGCAGGTTGCCTGTGAGTTACACTATATGGACATCAATTCTACCTCTACATTTTTAAAAACTACTTTCCTGAACAGTTGAAATTTGAAATTTCAAATTATGAAAGTATTGTTTTGTCGCCTTGTTTTTTAAGCATTCAGAGCTGCTGTTAAGAAGTCGGTTACCCATCTAATCTCCAATCCCAAGAACATTGTCTGGAAACTTTGGGATCTTTTTTGTCTGATGCTTTAAAATTTGCCAATGATATTCTTGGTTGGTTGCCGTAGTCCGGCTGCAGCAAACTAACCGGTGGGTGATGAACAACTTGTGTACATTGATACAGCAGGAGTAGGAGCCGTTTATTGTAGGACAACAGAGGTATTTTTACATTCCACACAGCTTATCTTAATTAGCATAAACTAGATACAGCAGTCATCCAATAAGGAATCTCCACACTTAATGGCACGCTTTTGTTACTTCACAAACCACTCCCTCTGGCATTTTGCCAGGCGCCATCCTGACTTGTTTACAGACTCTAACAGTTGGTTATTTAATTAATTCATTAATTAATCAATTTATTTATTTATTTATTTTTCATTCAGTTGTTGGGCTCTTCATGAGCTCTTCAATCAGGATACTTGGGACTGCAGTTTTGGGACATTTTCCTAAACTATTTCTTTGAAAACTTATTCCAGTCTGTTTTGTGTGAAACTTCTATTAATTGGATATTAAACCTCCTGAATTAATCTTCTAGTTGTCTTATCTTTTATTCCGCTTTCTTTCTCTCTATGTCCTCGTGTTGCTTCTGAGAGAATTTCTTTAGTATTCTGTTTTTCTCTTGAATGTTCTATTTTTGCAGTGACAAGTTTTTTTTTTAATTTTCAAGAGCTCATTCTCATTCTATGAATATACCTTTCTCCTGTTTAAAATTGTCTCTGAATATTTTTTTGATACAATATCCTGTTTTTTATGAGTACAATATTTTTTCTTATCTGTCTGAGATATTAATAATAGTTTTTTGAGGCTTTTTTTTTTCTCTTCTGGTTTTGCCTGTCTTTCTTGAATTCAAACTGTAGATGGAGTTCAGTTTTTCTCTCTATGCATTTCCCTGGGCCTCAGCTAAAACTGAAGTGTTTACCCAAAGTATGTTCTTTTCACAGAAGGTCCCTGGAATACAAAAGACCAAGTCTCACAAGCACATATATCATATATATTCAGATCACTTCTGTTCATATTTCATTGTCCAAAGAAAGTAATATGGCAGAGCCCAAAGTCAGGTGGGCAGGGAGGTAATATTTGCTCCAAGGCAAAATTTGGAGCAAATATTAGCTAGTTTGCTGGAAAAATGATAACATGCACACACATGCATATTGCACACACACACACATATTCACATATATGTGTAATTCATAAAGCATATAGACCTTATATCCTTTAGCTGTAAGCATTTAAATGTGTTTAGTTTGGCAGATTTGAGCCATAGTAATGCTTATATGGTTTATAAAAAGACCACAGAGAGTAACAATTTCTACATTTTAATTTTTGTGGTGGTAAGGATAAGTTTTATTCCTTATCAAAATTTAGAAAGTTGGATTTCTCTTTTCATTGTGTATCAAGTATTCCATTTGCTTTTAGAAAACAATTTCTGTCCAGTTGAATTCTGATGTACAGTTACATATTTGTGTTCATTGAATTGACTAAAGAATCATTTTCATTACTTGGGCAGTACCGTCTTCCTTCAACAAACATGAACTGAAGCCAATGAACACACTCATTTATGGGAAGAAACTCTACTTTCTTGTAGGTGGCATGGTAGGTGGATACCACGCCAGCTTCTTGCCTCTGGAGGTCTCATTGGAAAGCTTGGCTCAATTTTCTAGTGGAAATATGTCTAGTGGTCTCATCCTCATCTCAGACGTCTGTTCACTCTACTCAACCACTGCGTGTTTTGGCACAGTGTGCTGACTTCTAGGCAGAGGCCTCCAGAATGGTACATGATATTTCTGTAGGTTAGGAATGTGGTATGTATGGAAGCTTTCGGACTGTTTGTCTACATCAATTTTTCAGAAAACTGCATATGCAGTACCCTCTGTTTCATTTTCATTCTATCTCATCCTGGGATAAAAATTCCCAAACTAGATGGCTTGTATTTTGAATTCTACCTAAGAAGTGTGAAACTAATTAAAGGAACCACTTCTCAGTTAACAGAGACAGTTTTGTGAGTATGTGGTGTGTATCAGTATGGCAATTAGATTTGATCTGTTGGGGTGAAGCTTTGGGCGGGTGCATGCACACATATGCACACATAGACACCCCCCTCCTACACTGGGATACAGGAACATACCAGAGTTTATGAGCATTGGGATTTAATTCTAAGAAACCTTGTCTTTTGGCATCTGCCAATATATCCTCTGGAATTTATTATGTGCCCGCAATGTCTCTCTGACCAGCCATTCTTCCCTATTTTCAGTCATAGTTTAATATCAGCTCTTGTCATCTCACACCTGTATTATAAAAGCAGCTTAGACCTTGTCTCTCTGGCTCCAATCATCCTCAGTTTCATGCTCCATCTTTGGCTGAGAGCATGACTCTGAGACATTGCTCTTCTCTTGTCACCTCCTTCTCCTCCTCTGCTGAAGAACTCAATCATATTCACTCAAAAGAAGTCATCCTTATAACATTTTGCCAGGCCTTAGGTAGGGGAAGGTAAACCAAGTGTGTCTGATTGTTAGAATTACCTGGGAGATATTAACAAATGCGGATTCCTGGCTCCCTTCTATTGACAGGAGGAAGGAAGCCATTTTATATTTTTGTAGTGTCCATATTTGTGTATCTCCTGAGAATAATTTTAAGAATGTAAGCTATCCCCCGTTAATGTTATTTGAATACAGAATTGCCTCCAAACCTAGCTAGTAAGTTGGGAAGTTTTTAGTGTGTGTGTGTGTGTGTGTGTTAGAAGCTTAGGTTAATGGCCATTTGTTTTGCTCTTAATATTCTATTCCTTAATGCCTGGGAATGTTTGTGGTTAGATTTGATCTGTTGAAATTGCATTTGAACTTACATATACACATATAATTCACCCTCTTTTATTTATTTTACATTCATTTCATTACTGTTCCTGAAACATACCACTTCAACATGTTTTTGTTGACTGACTTGAGATATACTGTGATCATTACCAATTACTTTCAAATATAGCATTTCTACATTTTTCCTAAAGCATACTGGACTCTCAATTCATGTTTAACACATGGAATTATGTTGTCTTTCTTTCAACATCCTAGTAAATGGTTTAGGGAAGGGAATCACAGAGTCATCTGACATGACTGTAGGTTAGAAGCAGTCAGAGCTCAGGTCAGGGAACTCTGGGTTCTGGGCAAAGTCTCCTGGCACCAGATTTTGCTTCCCACATTTTGAAGTTGGATTAGCTTTAAAAAGTGGAATGAAAAGTGATATTGAAGGCAGTCCTGGCACCTATTATGCAACCAATACACATTCAGTGCATTGAGTGAAATTTGGAGAATGAATGTAAATAATGTCAACACATTATCTCTGTTATGAGCCGCACACATAATTCCGTGCTTAGTGTTTTATTAACTTAAAGGTGTGACCCAATAATATTATTGCTTCAAGTGACAACTGGTAACTTTTATGACCTAACAGCGTTTTTGATAAATTTGTTATTATCGGGCATTCAAGTGATGAAAAGTTTGTTCATTCTTTCAAGTTTTAGGAAAACTGTTGTTCTTCTCTGATCCTGCAATCAGGATCCAAGCAAAAAATGAATAACTGCTGGCTAAAAAGAAGTAGAAGCCTCATTGCCTCATTTTTATCGCTGTCATGTGGGCACAGTAAGAAACATCACTCCAAAATCCTTTTTTGTATAATAGGAAGAGCATGACTCACATTCAGGTGTTTACAAGAGCCAATACTATGTCATGCATCAGGATAGCATCACTGATACAGAGCAACTGAAGAAGACTTGGCAAGGCAATGTGAGATGAATGATGAGTGGCATATTGGTCTAAGAAAGCCAGAGACGGAAAAGGTTATTTCTGGCTGGAGAGGGCAGGGTGACTTCATGGGGAAGATGATACTTGAAATGGATCCTGAAGCATTTGACAGGGAGTGATGGGGAAAAACAAAGGCAAGAATGTGGGAAAATGCAGGGCAGCTTTGCTGGTAAGTTTACCCAGAGCAAAGCCTACAAATGGGGTCTTCCAGCTAGGTAAATCTGACCAGTCTGGCCAGATTGCCAACAATGTGAATGTAATGGGGCCGGCCACAAAGTTAAGGAGTTTTTCAAGTGTCCAGGTGTGAAATAAGAAGAGTCTGAATTAAGATGTAGCAGTGAAAATAGAGATCTATTTATATTGAGAGGCATTGATTTGAAAATTTTAGTGAATAGGCTGATTGTAATGTAGGAGACCAGGGAGATGAAGTATTGAAGATGGCTGAGTTTTGAGGCTGAGTGGTGTAGGTCAAGTTTCCATCAACAAAACCCTTTTTTTTTCCTTTTTCTTTTTAACAGCTATATTTCTAGGAAAATTCATACATATTCACTGTCTTTTCTTTCATCTCAAATCATTGCCCTCTCCTCTGATGTCTGTCCTCTGTCTCATTGACTCATCCAAGTCACCAATGACCTCCACCCTGATTGGTTTCAAGTACTGATTTTTTCGCTGTATGGACACTATTCACATTTCCTTTGTGAAGCCCTCTGTTCATTGTTTTTAGGATTTTTTTTTTCCAGCAAGGAAAGCATTTTAAGAAGGGTAGAAAATCTGCATAGGAATCAGAGGTCTTTAGCTCACTAACAGAGCCGAGCACAGTGCAAAAAACACATAATATGAATTGTTTTTGTCTAAGGCATTCCTGCAAAGAAGTCTTTACTATTTTGTTTCTTTATATGAAAAATGAGAATTGCAAGCACACCCCTGATCTGCAGATATGACAATATCTAATTAATGAATTGCTCTAAAGAGGGAACAGAATGTATGAGGTGCTAAATAATATTGTGCAAGTGGAGATTAAATTTGAACAAGTGATTTATTAGACAAGTCTAACAAGTGATATCATTGGCTCAAGGGAGTAGAATTGGATTGGTTTATAAGATCACTTGAACTTTGAGCCATGGAGTTGTGGATATTTGTTGTTGTTTTAACTACAGAGAACCAGTGTAGCTTTTAGGTTTCTAAGCTTTGGAATGTGACATTTATTAGGCCCCCAACTCCGTCAAAAGTGATTGAAGCTATTAGAGTATTGTGGTTAAAGGAGTGAAAGTAAATCGATGTTATCCTTCGCTAGTTTTATGGAGCTGTAGTTTTGTACACAGATTTGATGCTAAGGCATAATCCATGTTTATTATTCCCCCTAATGATTGCTATATCACATTTTCTCATTTTGCAAGTGAAAACATAACTTTTTCCACTGCAGCCACATTAAACTCCACTTGGGACTTGAGGCCCAGCTGCAGTCTTTCTCTCTTGTTTCTGTTGCCATCAAAAGCAATAAAGATTCTGCTGTCAAGGCAGGTTTGGGGGAGGTTCGTGTCACCCAAATGAAAAAAAAAAAAAAAATCTAGTTCCTGCACTTGTTCACTCTCGCTTCAAAGTAGAGAGACAGGGTAATTAGAGGAGAGACACTTGTGTTTGGTGGCTCTCATCATATGCCACCCTAGGAACCACTCAGCAATTGGAGAGCCAACCAAGAAGGAGCTATTTGAGAAATAATTTCCTCTTTCAAGTGTAATTTTTCAGCCTTTAGGCTATATTTTGGAACCTTGATTTGGGAACATAAGGGTTTCCAGTTACCTCAAGGGAGTATTATATCTTCCACTGGACAAACCATATTTGGGAATTACCCACTTTTCAAATACACATAAGCCTCATGGAAGTTCTGTTCTGTTTTGTTTTTGTTGTTGTGGTAATGCTTGTTTCTGGTATATGTGAAAATCAGCCAGATAAAACACATCAAAATTCAGCACACAGGATAAAGGTTGGTAGTTGGGATGAGGAAAACCTCTTCATAATTGGCTGGAAACTGAGGCATGTTGGGACAATTCATTGCAAAATGAGACTATATCTAATTGAAACTTGTTCTGTGGATCACAGTACTTTCTTGGCTTTTTTCCCCCCATGCTAGGGGTCAATTCTAGGGTACTCTACCACTAAGCTATACCCCCACCCTTTAAAAAAATTTTGTTTTTAGACAGGGTCTTGCTTTGTTACCAAGGCTGACCTCAAACTTCAATCCTCCTGCCTCACCCTCCAGTATAGCTGGGATTACAGGCACATGCTATGCTGCCCAGCTCAGTATGTGTGTGTGTGTGGGGGGGGAGTACTGGGTGCCCTAACTATATAACCCAGGGATACTCTACCACTGAGCTACTCTCCCAGTCATTTTTTAATTTTTTATTTTGAGACAAGGTCATGCAAAGTTGCTGAGGCTGGTCTTGAGTTTGCTATTTTCCTACTTTAGCCCCTGAATCACTGGGATTACAGGTATGCACTACTGTGCCCAGCTTCTTCTATTATTTTGACATAGTAGGACATTTCAATTTCTAATACCTATCAGTGCTTACCATTTAATTTCATGTTGATATTGCAAGATGATTAGGATTAGTCAAAATACATGTTAAATTTGTAACGTAGTGAATAGTCCATAGAAGTTGCTTGATCAATAATAGATTTTTTTATTGCTATCCTCAAGATTTCTCAAAATAACATGAAATATAGAGACTTTTGGTAGAGGAAGTAGTTGCAATATTGAGATGTCACAATTTAAAAAATTAGAAGTTACTTCTCTACTGGGGAGCATAAGCCAAACAAATTCATGTTGTTAATCCTGCTTGCAGATCTAATTGACCAGAACTGAGTTCACTGGTGGAATGTTGGGACAATTTGGAAATCATTCTTTGGGATTCAGTAATGCTTCATACATTCTTATTACACATAACAGACACTACTGGGCACTAGGACTGGCCATGAGGTTTAGCATTTGATTGTGTTTGAGATCAGAAACAGTTATGAATCTGCAACTTATTTTTAAATTCAAATAATAAGTTAACTAGTGACAGAAGTGATTGACTAGAGAGATCACATGGCTGTTGAGGTTAGTTATATAGCGAATACCTGGTCTTTTTCTAAAGTCAGAAGGTGGCTTTAAGTTCAAAGAGTTGTAGGGCAATTCCTAATTTATAATTATGGAGTGATTCCTAATTTCCAAAGTGCTTGCCCATCTTGGTGTCATTGATTTCTTACAGTGATCCTGTGGGTTTTGTGAAGCTAACAGTCTCCTGAGTTGTACAGTTCTAGGGAAGACCCAAGCTTCTATGTTTATTGGATAGGTGACCTGGAACAGATTATTTAACTCTCCTGAACGTTAGTTATTTCTGTATGTAAGTTAATATTTACCATGCATGAACACTATAGAGATCAGTTGATGATAAGTTCTTAGCATTATGTTGGGTGTTGAATTTATTGATAACTTTTTATTATTGTCATTGTTATCATCGTCCTTGACATAAATTGGAGAGGAGTCAACAATCCTGACTTTATAGACACTGAGACCCAAAGGAGGAATTTAAGTGTCCTCCCTATGAACTTATCTGGGCTTCAGAGTTGTGACCAGAGCTCTGAGCTCTTGCCCAGCTTTTCTGTCCTAGGGGTACACTGCTGCACCCTGTGTTCAAGGATGCTCTGGCTAGGGTGAGGAGATTGGCCCCTGCCAGCTTCTTCTGTCACATGGACCATGGTATTGAAGACTTATCTTATATATGTTGTCTCATTATTATGCTAAAACAAAATTTAGACCTCTTGTTTAAAATATTTTTGTTTCCTACTCAGGAAAATTATAAAATTCCTTGATATAATCACTTTGAATTTTCTTATTATTTCAGAGGCAATATTCTACATACATTTTAGTATCAGATTCTTGGGTAATGACTGATAATGCCTGGTTTATAATCCCTTGTACTAAACTTTAGCCTGATGTACAATTGTGACTGCCAAAACTTCATCACATTGCAGGAGTTGAAACTAGTTAGATATTGTCCTGGGATTAGCCATCAAATCATCTGGAAATTGAGTAACCATCATGTGGCAGTAATTTATTTTATTATTTTTTACAAAAAAATGTTTATGTTACTCTAACATTCTCTGAGATCAAATTTTAGGACTCTTAAGAACCTAGAAAAGGTGATAAATAACTGTGGTTATTGTCCTATTCCCCATGGGGGAAAAGCTTTATACAATTACAGCTATACATGGAAAGAGGTGCTGTATTTTTCTGTTATAAAAGCCATTGGTTTGGATACAGAGAACTCATACTTTTATTTTAAAACAGGTTTCTTAAGAGATATTTTTTGGTGGGAGTGGTGTTGGGGTCTTGCTTGTATTTTATCCAGGGTGGTCTCAAAATTATAGGCTCGATGGATCCTCCCATCTCCTTAAATAGTCTGTTTCTGTGATCAGTATAGATAAGTCTGTGATTTAAATTTGATCAGTAGAAACATAATTAGTTCATATTTTTTCAACCATGTAATTGTATATAGAAATAATTTAGTAGTGAAGTTTTCATTTTCATTCCTTGTACACAAGCCACTAACTGCTATACACCTTTGGTGTTAGTTAATAACAGGTTTAGAACCATTGTGGTAAAATTAGTGTCCGTTTCATTAATAAAAGAGCATTTTTCAACTGGTCAGAGTAGTCCCCTGAAGCCAAGGTTTGGGATTTAGTACTAAATCCTGTTGTGTGTCTGAGGTTTGCATCTATATGCAGGCCAACAATCTTGTAATGTCACAAAGGAAATGAGGAATTGATGGATTAGTATAATCCATCCTCACTTGTGAGAAAATTTTTTAAGCCCTATGGATGATAGGTCAACAGAATTTCCATACACACATTTTTATGTATATATTAATTTTGTTATTCTTCTCAAAATGAAAATGAATGTTTCTTTTAAGAAAGCATGGTTAGAACACAAAAAAATTAAAGAAGCAGAAAAAAAAGATAAATCATAATGTTACCATGCCAAACAAGTCACTTTACATTTTTGACATTGTTGCTTTATATATTTTTCTTTCAAATATATAAAACAACAATGTCAAAAATTTCTTTCAGGCATTCGTTGAACTCTTTATGTTATTCAGAGTTTCCTTCTTGAGTTTCTTTTCTGTGAACCTCCTGTCAGAAATATCCCATTATGTAATAAAAACTTGTTATCCTTTCAACTAAGTACAAAATAGTTTATTTTTGTGAAGCGTTGTCTTATTAAACTTTCTATGATTTTAGGCATGTGTTTTTTTCCTCATTTTTCTTTTATTAAAAATAATGCTGCAGGAGATATCCTTGTATTCAGATCTTTTGTCATATGTCTGATTATTTCCTCAGGAGAGATTTCTGATTTCAAGTGTATGAACAGTTGAAGGACTTTGGAAACATAAAGTCAAATTGCTTTGCAGTGAGATAGATGGTTCTGCTTGCTCCAGTGAGGGTGTAAGCATCCAAGATTATGATTTTTTAAAACCTTGCTTATTTAGTAGAAAAAAAATATTGTATAATTTTTAAAATACTTTTATTTTAATTTTATGTGGTGCTGAGGACTGAACCTGGTGTCTCACGTGTGCCAGACAAGTGCCCTACCACTGAGCCCCAGCCCCAGTCCAAGTATTGTATGATTTTAATTTTTCTTCTGGAGCACTAGTGAGGTTGAGCTTTTAAAAAGTGGTTTATTTATTAATTATTTGCATTTCCCTTTTTAGTAATTATCTGCCGCAGTCTGGCTGGGCACAAAATAACTGAGCCACCACAAAAGCCTTGTGGATTCAAACAGCAACTCTTTATTCCCTAACTCTCACCGACCCTCTACACGCACGTTCTGGGAAAAATACACTCCCTCCACTGGGCTCTGCATACGAATTCTCTCAGAACCCCTGGAGAACTCAAGGGGAACTCAAGGAGCAGGCGCCTGAGGCAGCAGGATACGCCCTATTCCCAGCAGGATCCACCCCCCAAACCTGGAGCCACCCTAATCCAGCAGGATCCACCCTAAACCTGGAGCCACCCTAATCCCTGAGCAGGGTCACCTTTCAACCAAAAATGCCATGAGTCATTCCTACTTGGCTATGGCTCTCAGCAATTTTCTGCTCATGGTTTTTTGGCTAGTAAGCTGAAATTTTAGTGTTTTTAAATGAGTTTGATGTAGTTATGCACATGATGAGTGTATTTAACTTTCTTTTACTTGACACAAACGTTTTCTCCAGGTTACAGTTTTTAAAATATTAACCAACATGTTCTTATAAAATATGGGAATTACAATGTGTATTAAAGTAAGCTTTATTTATATTTCTCTTTTATAATTGCTTCCATTGAAGTTGTGCTTAGTGAATATTTCCACATTCAGGATATTTTCTTTTGATTTTTGTGATTTTCATATTTAAAATATTTAACTCTTTATTCTGTTTGATTTTCATTTAAGTATAAATATAATTCAAGGACATAAATAATTTTTATTAATATCTAACAGATTGTCCTAAGGCCAATTATAGAATAATGCTTTCATTCTCCATTAATTGTGCTGCTCCAGTTTTTAAATATTTAATGTTTATTATACTAAGACCTGCTTTTGAAACTTTGATTTTATTTGATCTTTCTGTCTAGTCTTGTGTCAGTACCATTTTAATTTAATTATTATAGACATAATATTTTAATAACTTCCATTACTAGTTGCTCCATTATTACTCCCATTTGAAAAATCAGGTCATCTGATTTTTTATTTTTCCAAATGACTCTGAAATCAATTAAACAAAATAAGTCACAAAAACTTTCTGCTTAATTTTGTCTGTTACTGTGTTCAGTGTATTTATTAATTTGGGAAGAATAATAGTAACATCACTTTGACATAAGATAGTAAGTTAATTACCTTACAAATCAAGACAAAAGAACCAAATGTTGAGGTGTAGGAGCCTTGAGAACTGTAAAAGTGCATCAACAAACTGAATTTGGATCTAGTCGTTTACTTATATTTGTTAGCGGTGAGCTCTGGAGCAAGTTTCTTAGGATTTGTGAACTTATTCTCTGATCTATAAAATGCATACCTTGTAGGGTTGCTTTGAGGATCAAGGAAGAGTGGAGTATCAATACCTTTTAAAACATGAAAAACATATATCTTTTTAAAGTTAGATTATTTTGATTCCTGTGAAGAGTGACCACATATGCACATGCTAGGACCAGACTCTGAAAACTACAACCAATTTTCATTTGTTCAGCTGCAAAATTAACCATGCTCACTCTCCATCTAGTCTCTCTAAAAATCAAATTGTTCAATTTCTCCCTCTCCCACTGCAGATACAGTTCATTTACAACACCCCAAACTTCTTAATACCAGAAAGAATGCCTTAGTATTTTATAAGCAGGAGGCCTGTCAAGCAAATTGCTCTTGGCAGGAAAGCAGATCATATATCTTGAGCTTATCTACCTCTTTAGACTGCAGCCAGCCTGGATCACCCCAGGGTAGACACCCGGAGCTCTGGCGGACCCACACTGCACCGTCTGGGCTGGGGCTGCCTTGCCCAAGGCAATTGAAGAGAGTTGGCTCTCCCCAGCCTGTAGTTTAGGAAGCTCAGCTTCTTCCCCTGGAGTGATGACTTTCTGCTGTCATTTTCAAACTACCTACTACTGTTTATTTCAAATCTAAACATCTGGGTAGTTTAAAAAGACCTAATTTGTGGAGGACACAGTCTGTGCTCTAATTTCATGTGCACAAGATACATGACAAGTAAACACATTGATAGCAGGATTTATTAAAATGTAACTCTTGCAATATAAATCCGGGGTCGGGAAGATTTAATTCAATCTCCAGTGGCACCAAGTATGTTGGAATTTTAGGTCTGAGAGAGACTGAACTATTAGCCTAAACCTTTCATGTTGCAAGTGAGGAGGTGGATTCAGAGAGAGGGTGTCTCCTCCATGCCATGTGCTGGTCAGAGTTGTAGTTTGGGAGCAGAAGAAAACCCAGCTTCCCGAATTCTCTCCCACTGCTCTGACACTGCACCATTCTGAAGATGACTCATTGTAATTGGTGTTCAAAGTGTGCTCGACAATCTGGGAAGAGAAACGTAATAGTCATGAGGGATATCCTGAAAGTACCAGGCTCACAAGATCACCAAAGCTCCGTTTTCTAAATGTGGGAAAGAAGTAGAGACATTGAAAAAAATTTGCATATTGAAGGGTCTCTTAGTCTTGAAAATCTTCTTTCTCATTTATAGGAAACACTGAATAAAATAAAGGTTTTGATTTAGGAATCTAATAGAAAACAAAAAAAGATCTGATAATATTCTAGATTTAAAAAATATGAATGCCAGATTCGTTCATCTCCTCAACCAGGGTCGTCAGTTCCACAGATGGGTTATTATTAAAACTGGGGACAAAGAAGGTCTAATTGCCCAAATCTCTTTGTCTGGCTTTCTGGATTCTTCTCAGTCTTCTCCCACCTGACTTGGCCACTTCAATTTCCATTCATGCCTGATGGGAACTCTGCTTTTCATAAACTGAATTCCAACTTTTCAGAGTCTTCTAAACTTTGCTGATTTTGACTTGTATGTCTTTTTGTTCACATTGTTCCTTCCCTTGGAATATTGGTGACTTTAGTCTGACTTTAGTCTCAACTTTGAGGGTTCTTATATCCACTTCTATGTCACATTGATACTTACACCATCTAGCCTTGTCTCCCCAACTAAGTCGTGAGTCCTTGAAGGTAGGAAAGGTGAGATTTTCCTACCTTAATGATTAATTAATTTTCTACCTTAAAGATTAATATGTTACAGTATGGGACATGAATAAATTAAAAAAAAACATTCAGTTAAATGTGGGAGAGGGAGAGAGTCTGGTTGAGAAGGGCTTTTATTTGCTGTCACAGACCTGTTTCATTCAGGTTCGATATAGTCCTTCTCTATTGATTCTTGAATTCTCATTACCGAAAATTAGAAAATTAAATGACAGCCCCTGGAGTGTTCTCATTTCCCAGATTTCTCTGACTTTATTTCATGGTCTCTTTTCCCTGAATGACCTTGTTTGTCTTTGAAACATGGCAACAATTATTTGCTTTCCATATACATTCTTTTCTCTCCAATTGACTCAGGTATTTACTTTTAAGATCTATAAAGACAACTATAAGAATAACAAATTAGGCAGTCAGGCTGACTAGAGCAAAAAGTTTGCTGGAGGCAAACTAAACATGCCTCTTCTCTACACTTGTAATTCCTAATGACATGTCTCTATTGTAGCTGGCTGTCTTGTGTTGTGGTGATCTGGGTCTGTGTTGCTTTCTCCCTTTGGTCTTGTGAGTTTGGCTTTGTGTATCTTTATGTGCTAAGTACATGTCATAGTGTCTGGTATACAGTAAGGCACAATAAATGTGTGTAGGACATTAAAGAAATTTAAAATCCCTTAAGCAATAGTTTTTATGATAGGATCCTTTTTTTTCCTTTTAAAGTTTTCTTTGATTTTTTTTTTTAAGCAACAGACAAAAAACGATGTTTTAGATGCCCTGTGGCAACAAAAATGTGTCCTCTTTCTCCACCTCATAACCTCTAAATTTCCTTTGCCTATAACCTCAACTTGTTGTTCATTTTGTCTGTGGAGTTTTGAGCATCTGTCCTCTCTATTTAAAGTTATGTGTGACAATTTTCTTCTATGAAAAAAGAAGAAAGAAAAAGGCAGATTCTTGCAGCAATGGTTTGCTGAAGTTGGTGAAATGGATTGGTTTTGTTGACAAATAGGTCTTGGTCTAAATTGCTGACATTTCTCAGTGTTCTGCTGAATTGCACAACATTGTGCAACTTTATGTGGAAATAAATGAGTTTATTAGTGATGAGTTGTATTTGTGGCTGTGTTTCTGTGTGATAATCAACATCTTTTGTGGGTAATTATAGCAATAATGACACCATTCTTTTCCAATTCACCCTTTACCATAAACTATGCCATTATTCAATTTGGTGGGGGCTGGTGACCTCAAAGAACGTTCTAAGAGTAGCTTGTTGAAACAGAATAATGGATGGTAGACTCTGAGTGATCTACTGGCAGGGCTGGGAGAGAGCTGAGTGGAGATCTTTGCCTGTGTTGGTGGTCTGTAAGACTTCTATTTTCAATTGTTCACATCTAGCACTTCTTTGTTGCATTAGGCCCGGGAGTTTCCGGTGACTGAATGCAGCAGATTGTTTTCTGGAGCCTGCCCTAGTCATCTGCATCTTGTACCTCCGGGCTGAGATGTCATTCCTGTCCTCACAGAGCATGCAGTCTAATTTAACTGAACAAGATGTTCAACCCCATACATGGCAGGAACCTGCAATGAGCATATAACCATGTCCAGTTGAGCTGAAGGATGGCTGGAATGATGGGGATGGGTGTGGGGTGGGGTTAGCATGAAAAGCCTTGTGAAAGATAAGCTCTGGACTAGTGAATACAAGAACCAGAGGATGTGGTAAGCAGAAAGGAGCAGAGTGTTTTAGTTGGCCTGGAGAAACTCATATGGGAAGTTAAGGCAGCAATGAGTTGTGGGAAATGGAAGGGAATAAACTATGAGATAAGCACACCAGCTAAGATTCCCTCATGCAGCGGGGTGGAGGGGAGAACATGACAACATCAATATCTGGAACATTTGCTGGGTGCAAGGCACTGAAGACAAAGGTGAGAACAAAGTGGACTTGTTCTCAAGGACCTCAGTCTAGTCTGAGAGTAGCTGTAAGTGGATCATTTCATGTGCTGGGCTGGAGATGTGCACAGAACACTGTGGAAACCCAGGGCTCAGGATTCAACGTATCGTTGAGAAAGGTGGCAGGTGGTGCAGGCATTGGGGAAGCACAGGTGAGACATAAAGCAGGCCTAAGATCACTCCGATAAAGACAGCTATGCAGGGGGGCATGGAGAGGGCATGAGTAGAGTTCTTACAAGCAGAAGGGACAATTTGAAGAGAACCTTCACTCATGGAATTACATGATGTTTGCTGGGACTGCCTAGTAAATCTAAACCTGTGGATCATCAGGTTTAAGTTAAGGTAGGTGAGTGATGGGAGATGTAACCAGGACCACAGGCAGAGGTACACCTGTGGTCAGCTTATCCTGTGGGTGATTAGAGCTGGGGAGGGGTTGGAAGGAGCGGATAAGCAAGGTGGGACTTTAGTTCTGGCAGTGGTGTGAGGAAGGGCAAAGGGGAGGACAGTGACCCCTGGAGAATGGAGAGGAGTGATGGGTACTAAAAGCATTTTTCACATAAAATTTTGAGGATGCTGGACTGTTAGGATGTGGAGGAATAGAGAGAGGAGGGAGGCACGAGCTCTGTGGCTTTGGGGAATGAGTGTAGGGCACTGCCTGTAGCTCACCTAGAGTTTCTCAGTCTGAGCTTGAGAGGCCCCTGGGGTATCAATCAATACCAGCACAGGAATCTACCTCATTCTACTCTTTGGCAGCTTGAAATGTCAAAGGACTAGAGGCCTAAACTCTGATTCCAGATCCATCCCTTACTGAACTTCCCACAACTTTTTCTTCCTCATCTGCAGGTGATGTCTGCTCCTGAGGATGCTGTGAGGACCAATCTGGAGATGGACGGGAAAGACCATGAGGCAATATGCTCTCGATGGGCGGCACCTCTCATGGGATGGCTGTTTGCCCATTTTCTCTGCTCAGCCATTTTTAAGAGCATGGGGTAATGGAGAAGCTCTGCCATTCTCACCATGAATTCTCTCAGAACAGATGCTTGCAATCAGCAGAGACAACTCAGCATTTCCAAAGGGCTTGTGGTCTAATTTTGAGTCAACATGATTCTAACACCTTTTAACATTCTTCTTACTTATAACATACGGTAGATGGCAGATAGTGGCACAGAGCCTCCCAGGGCTTGAGGGCTAGCACAATCCTTTTTTAAGTTCTAGAAAAGGCTCTATAATATTTTTTTCCTTTCTGGTATGAAAAGAAAAAGCAGAAACATTTACGCAGATTTAGATGTTTTCTATTAAAAAGTAAAAGGAATGAGAAAGCCATGGTAGAATCTCTAGGAAGACATTGGTACAAGTCTGTACACATGCAAGTCAAAAGAGACTAAGAAAGAATGCTACCTACCCACCCACCAAAAAAAAAAAAAAAAAATTGTCATAAGCCACCATAACTGAGATGGGAAGAAACAGATAAATTAGAGTAAAGTTCCTGAAAGGGCTCTGAAAGTGTTCCTGAAAGTTCCTGAGGTTGACATTGTTTCCTGTGACTGGGGAGAGCTGCTGCTGGCTTGAGCAGCTCTTGGTTCTTCCAGAAGAGTCAGAAGGCTTCACATGAATTTTTTAATGTTGGAAAAATCAGGCAGGAGAAAAAAGGAAAAAAAAAAAAAGTTCTTGCCCCCCTCCCCTGCTTTTTAATATCGTTTTCAGTAGCACAATGCATTTAAAATAAGGCATAGTTTCCTCCGAGTAATATGGCCTCAGGACATGATTTAGATGGAAAATTTAAGTAAGATTAATGCAATTTATTATCCGACAGGATATCCCTACAAGCCACACTATTTGGCTGAATTTTAGATTCCCAATCTAATATTTCAGATGAGATTTCCAGATGGGGGTCTTATTCCTCTATTAGTTTAGTCAGGGTGATATAGAGTTTGTAAAACGGGAGAGGTTAAACTAGTTTTAACACTTGATTAATCATTGAAATTACTTTGTTACTGTTTGAATTCACTGACTTTTGTTTATTAAGTAACTCCCTAAAACCCAAAGCCAACACAAACTAGAGGCACAATTCCAGCTTCGCTAATTTATTCGATGACTTCTTCAAAGGAAAAAATTTTTTAAAAGTAGTAAATTTATGGTTACATTGAAAGGCTGCTCGACGCTTGCTCTCGCCTTGCAAAAAACTAAAATGCAGGTTTTAAAGACTGAGGGAAACACGTGTGTACACACACACACACACACACACACATACACACACATACACACTCACACCCCTATATTTTAACTTCCTGGAACATTATTGGGCAGGTAAAGCTTTAAAACAGAGTGAATGAATAATTGTCAGAGACTTTGCTTCTTCCATCAAGAAGCAGAACACGAAACTGTCTGAGGTGACAAACCACACATCCATTCTGCCATTTTATAAACCACTGGCCAGTCTATTAAGGGAGGTGCATTCCAGGGCACCCAGGGATGCTGTTTTGGATGGAAGGTTGGGCCTGGGGAAAGTGGCACAGACAATTAAACATAGTCACAGCAGGATGTAGCCCTTCTTCTCCAGGAGCAGGGAGGGAGCTGATTTAGAAAGTGGACAAAACTCCCATCCAGAACTTCTTTCGGGGATGTAAAAATTTCCTGAAGTCTGGGGTTTGGTAAATTGATTACAATCTCTTTTCAGAGACCTATCAGGAGCAAACCAGTGACTTCCAGACATAAATTTGAATTCCAGAGTCTCCCGACTAACCCAACTCATAAATGAATTCCTAAATGCTGACTGAGCCAGAAGACCCAGCCCTGGAAAACCACTTGGCAGGAATCATTAGTTTCAAAATGAGATGAACTGCTCTATTTAGCCCTCATTCAAAACTTTACAGAAATGCCAGATTTCCATAAACACAGGTTTCCTTGAATTTCCAGGGCTTTGATTAACTGGTGGATGAGGGTGCTTCACAAGTACAGATTTGTATGCAATATTCAGCTTGGACGAGACTGGGGGTTGGAAACCAACACAAAGTATTCCCTCTTCTTTGTAAGAGGTTAACTCTTTCCCGTTTTCCAGAAGGCTCCTTTTGTTATGAGGAGTTGGGAGAATTAAGAATTAGTCTATGGTTTAAAAACGTAGTTATAGATCATATTCTTGTCATTCATGTCATCATCTGTTAAGCTTTTTATGACTGATTGACAGCCCACTGCTTTATAGTGTGGCTTTAATGCCCCAAAGGAATGAGAGAATTAAAAAATACACTCTGTCTCTGCTGAAAAAGTCGTAAAGTTGTGGCTTCTACTAAGTAAAGAGATTGCTTGCAAAGACATATTTTCTTTTTTAAAATGTGTTTTCATTTTTCTTCTTACTGCCGTTTTTTTCTCCATTGATACTGGCACACTAGGCAGAGAACCTAAAATTGGTACAACATACATCTGCAGAGTTAAAAGTTTTGGTGGTTGTATTCTTCTTTTTTCCTCCTCCTCCTCCTCCTCCTCCTCCTCCTCCTCCTCCTCCTCCTCCTCCTCCTCCTCTTCCTCCTCCTTTTTTCTTTTTGGCCTCCATGTTCAAGTCAATAAAAACAAAATAAATTTGAAAGATAAATAGCCAATTTTCCGTATTCCAAAAAGCTGTTTCCTTCCACAGGGGTGAGTTTGGAGCTCAGGACTGAATTGACTTATGGCCTGGATTTTGTTATCTCCCCTGGGCTTCTCCCATATTTTGTTCAATGCCTATTATTTGTCTATGGGATTTTAAACACCAGAGATTATGCAAGAAGAAAATATTAGTTATGCTAGTTAGACTGCTAAACCCGATTGATACTTTTGTTTTTAATGGAAAGTATTCAAAGACAGTGTACATTAATTCTAGATTAAAGTTTAACTTACAATAAGTTTAAACAAACACAGGTATCAACACATTTGGCTTTAACTATCTCTGGGTAGTAGAAACTCATATGCTTATTTATATGAACTGAATCTTATCAGAGACTCTCCAAAATGTCAGCTTCCCATCATAGAGATGAGTGGTATAGAAGTCATCCCTAGAATAAATTGAGATAAGAAATTGTTCTTTAAACAGGATAGCACGAGCGTTCCTATAGTCCAGAAGAGGTTTAGCCTAGGGATGATAGAACAGCAACCCACGGAGTCATTTTTTCAAGTAGGATGGTTTCAAGACTTTTATTTCAGGTTTCTCATGATAATAATTTCACACATTCAGTGTTGACTCAAGCTTCACCTGCACTACCTGGAAACCAGCTTAGGAATTGATTTGCCTCTTTCCTGCCCTTATCTTCCTCTTCCTCATTATCATGACAACAATGTTCTGCAGTTAGTCCCTAGGGATTCATTTAGAGACTGACCAAGGCAAAAAATAATGTAGCCTATTTAGCTTTTTTCTTCTTCCTTTCCTCTTTCCTTTTTTCCTTCTTCTTCCTAATCCCCTTTTGTGAGTCAGTTCCCTGAGATGTATTTTAAGGACCAAAACCCAAGAAGGCTCTATAGAATCCTGTGTGTGTGTGTGTGTGTGTGTGTGTGTGTGTCTTGGTGGCAGTGGGGAAAGCAGATGTAGGTCTCATTGGCACGTTCTCTTGAACCTGCTACCTTATAGGACTTTAGAGATTAGTCTTTGCAGGGTCCTACTACCTCAGAGATCCCAAGAACAATGAGATGCCCTAGAGCTGAGGATTTTGTATAAGGACAGAAAAAACATGATACTATGTAAAAAGAGGGAAGAAGTGAGAATGATCAGATAGCACAATCTACACAATGATATGGCCACATTCCCCCCCCCCCCCCCCCCCCCCCCGCTCCGATAATGCTCAATCCTCATTTTCCCTCTTGGAGTGCCCTGTGAGCCACTCCAGCACAGTCACCTGCTGCTATCACTGATCCTGATGACCTCCAAGAAGGAATTTCTTTTCTACGCAGTGGGTCAAGAATACTGGGTCTTCCCTACCATCCCTCATGCATTAAACATTCACTAGTTTGCTGGTTTGCTGCACTCTGGGCACTGTGCTAGGCACCAGGAATACAATGGAACTTGTAATCCACAGAGGAGCTGGAACTTTATCAAATCACACCAATTTACAAGTGGAGAAAATCCCATGAGGGCAAAATGCCTGGCACGACATAACAGCACATACTGAGCCTGGTTGGGAGGATCTGGGACAGAATGTGGCTGAGTCTGGAATCTGGGGAGACAATAATTAAGATGAAAGGCGAGAAAAGAGTTTCTGGTTAGACAACTGGGTTGTACAAAAGCACATGTTCTCTTAGTCACAATCACACTGCGGTGGGGTGTGGAGGAGTGGAGGGGGTGGGGAACATTTGCCTATCATCACTTCTGAGCTGAAACTGGTCACCAGGGTCTTGGAACCAGTTTGGCCACCTGTACTCCAAGTCTCCCATGACCTCTCAGGTAAAGAGACACTTTGCTTTCTCAGTCAAATCTCTCAATATGCCTCTTTACCAATCCCCCCACCCCCCCAAAAAAAAATCAGTGCAAGGGGGACTAGAGCCAAAACACACAAAACCCAGCAAGCACTTCTTTGTCTTTCTTCTTTTATGTCTAATGGAATGAATCCCATTCTCTTTCTTTAAACAAACAATACACAACACTCATGGGTCTCATGTTTATCATTTCAAGCTACAGAAACATGGAACATTCTGTTAAATGTGTCTTTGGGTTCACTCCTACCTTAATATAAATTGGTCTCTGGGAAAAATGATGCCTTCCACTCATAAATACATTGGGTAATGATCAAAGCACATAAATAGACAACAGATATATAAAAATAATGCTTGGGGAGCCATCAGGGAAATGTAAATTGAATCCACAGTGAGATATCATCTCACCCCAACTAGAATAGCTATTATCAAAAAAACCCCCCAAAATAACAAATATGGATGAGGATGTGGAGAAAGAGGAACTCTTGAGTACTGTTGATGAAATGTAAATTAGTACAGCCATTATGGAAAATAGCATGGAAATCCCTTAAAAAATTTTAAACGTGAAACTACCATGCAATCTGGCAATCCAACTACTGGCTATATATCCAAAGAAAATAAAATCACAAGGAGAGAAATGAATTACAGTAGATGGGGTAGAGAGAGAAGATGGGAGGGGAGGGGAGGGGGGATAATAGAGGATAGGAAAGGTAGCAGAATACAGCAGTCACTAATATGGCATCATGTAAAAATGTGGATGTGTAACCGATGTGATTCTGCAATCTGTATTTGGGGTAAAAATGGGAGTTCATAACCAACTTGAATCTAATGTATGAAATATGATATGTCAAGAGCTTTGTAATGTTTTGAACAACCAATAAAAAAAAGAAAAGAAAATCAGTATGTCAAAGAGACATCTGTACTCCCATGTTTACTGCAAATTCTTTATTCTTATGGTTTGACTTTTAGATTTGAACTGCTTTATTTCTTTATAGCATTGGTTCCTCTAAAATCCTGATCCTGTACCCCAGAAACCATCTTATGCAGTGCCTAGTAACACTCTTCTCTCTTTGGTCTGTAGCTCTGGACCCTTAGTCCCTGAAAGTTATTTTGAAGACAGCGCCTTACCCATTGTTCTCTCAGTGAACCTGGATACCCATGTCTTTGTATGGTAACACTCAAATCACGCTCTATGAAAAGCCATTGTTTTGTCAAGTTTTAATGAGATTCTTTTTTGTTCTGATTTTTAAAATAGCACGTTTACTTCAGAAATCATAAAATTCAGAAGCAGCAGAAATATAAAAATTGATTAAAACATACAAAATTTTTCTTCCAATATACAAATATATTAAATATTCATATTAATATATATCACCATAATATAGAATACTTGGTGAGCTTTTTTCTTTTTTCTTTTTTTCAGTACTGAAGTTCAAACCCTGGGACTCACATATTCTGGGCAAGCACCTCAAATCTCAGCAGAGCTACATGCCTAGACCTTTTTATGTAATTTTAAGGCAGGTCTCATTTAAGTTGGTTAAATTGGTTTTGAAATTGGAATCCTCCTACCTCACCCTCCCAAATCGTTGGGATTACAGGCCTCTGTGATCAAGCTAGGCTGAGTTTTGCATTATCAAGACAATAATTAAGACATTATTAAGACAATTTTGTTAAGAATGCTATGTTCCTAGTTCTGCACACTATAGACAGCACAATCTTCTCTCCTATATAGATACGCAGTGTCCTTAATATAGACCTGGAGGTCAACAATTACCAGAAGGAATTCTTTCATTCAGAATGTTGTGATTTTCAATCTATATTCTCTCTATGCTAAGAATCTTCTGCTTTTCACCTCACAATATTTCTGGGTTATTATTACTTTTCACTTTAAAGGTATAAATGCTGAATCTTAGAGAAATTAACCAATCAAGTTCCTTGTTCTATTTTTATTTTATTTATTTAAAAAAAAGAAAAAAGAAAAAACTCACCAAGTATCTATATTAAGGCTATAATTCAAGTGAGCGTTCTTTATGTCAATCTGTTTTGCAAAAACATTATGTTTACATGTAATGTGTTTAAACCTAAAATACCTACAACTATGTTTACTAGAATGTAAAAATATTTTAAGAAGTCCTCAAATTAGAAATAAACTACATGTGTTTGTTTAAAATAAATATATATACATATACATGTGTGTGTGTGTGTATATTTTTTTCCTTTGTTCCTGCATTTTCACTTAACATAAATATTAAGCATTTTCTATGTCAGTAAAATTATTCATAAACATTATTTTCTTATGGCTACTAATATTATTTTTTTTTATAATTTACTTAACGAATCCCTTGCTGTTTGTCATGTTAAATATTTTTTGGGAAAGAGGATACCTTGGATTGAACTCAGGATCACTCATCACTGAGCCACATTCCAGCCCTATTTTTTAAAAAAATTTTTTTTTTCTAGGTGTAGATGGACACACACAATGCCTTTATTTTTATGTGGTGCTGAGGATCGAATCCAGGTCATGCCTGTGCTAGGTGAGCGCTCTACATTGAACCACAATCCCAGCCAGCCCTATTTTATATTTTATTTAGAGACATGGTTTCACTGAGTTGCTTAGCACCTCATATTTGCTGAGGCTGGCTTTGAACTCACGATTCTCCTGCTTTAGCCTCCAGAGCTGCTGGGATTACAGGTGAGTACCACTGCTCCTGGCATGTTAAACATTTTTATTTTTAAATCCTCTTACTAGTTTTGATTGATTACCTCAAGATAGAGTCCAAGAAGAGAAATCATTTATTTATCTCTTAATTCATCATTTATTACTTTGTTCTTGGGATTGATGTTTAAAAATCTGCTAGGTTAAAGGGCAGGCACATTCTAACGTTCTTTTTTTTAATGCATTTTTTTTTAGTTGTAATTGGATACAATACTTTATCTTATTTACTTATTGTTTTTGTGGTGCTGAGGAACAAACCCAGTGCCTCTCACGCACTAGGTGAAAGTTCTACCGCTGAGCTACAACCCCAGCTCCCTAATGTTTTTGATCCATATTTTTAAACTGAAAATTTACATCAATTCATTCCTATAGGAAAAAAAAAATATTTCCTGAGGGTTTTTGTTTTGTTTTGAACCCGGCCCCCAATCCCTTTCCTTTGAGAACTTCTCTACACCTTGAAATTTGTGTCAGTTAGAGAGCTTCCCTCCTAGCTTCCAAAATAGAAGCATCAACATTATCTATGACAACAATGAATTCTGCAATTCATCTGATCAGCCAAGCTCGGCCATTATAATTTTTGTGTGGGGGTGGGTGGGTCGTTCTACTTTTTTCCTTACAAATTGTGAGCTATGAAGATGACCAGGTACACAGGATCATATTTACCATCACATGGAGACATCCTGAATACGGATCCAATGCAGTGGAAAGCAGAGCTGAGGCGTGCACGGGTGGGCTGAACCCCGATTTATCATGAGACCACTGGGATCCTCCTATGAGTAAAACCAGCTAGCTCTACTCCCAGATTTTACTAGAATTCATTTGTTCACCTTTTCTTTCTTTTCTTTCTTCCTTTTGTTTAAATTAGTTTGATTTGGATTTCTGACACCAGTGAAGGAGAGAGTCCTCATTTTACCTTTTTCAGTCATTTTTAATCACCCAAGAAAATAGCATTAACATACAAAAAAATCCTGTTTGCACAAGAAATCTTTGTGTGTCTTTGAAATTTGTACATAGACATAGTTTTGCTCATTAGTGAGGCTGAGCATTTTTTTTCTCTATTGAGGCTATCTGTGTATTAGGCACTTTGTTCAGTTTTAATCTTTTCAGTACTCTATGTTATTTGTGAATAACATATTCAGTGTCTGGGTCCATTTTACTTTAAAAATATTTGCAAGCACAGCCGTTATGGACCAAAGTTTGGAGTGTCCTTGAAAAATTAAAAATAGAGCTACTATATGACTCAGCAATCCCACTCCTGGGAATATAACCAAAGGAAATGAAATCAGCACCTTCTAAAGATGTCTACACTTCCAGGTTCATTGCAAAAATATTCATAAAAGCCAAGACATGGAGTCAATCTAAATGTTCTTCAATGTAAGAATGGATAAAGAAAATGTGATACATGCATAAATATATACATACACACTGGAATATTACCTACTCTTTTAAAAGGAGATCCTAACCGCATGTGGTGGCTCATGCTTTTAATCCCAGTGGCTTAGCTGGCTGAGGCAGGAGCATCACATGTTCAAAGCCAGCCCCAGCAATTTAGTAAGGCCCTAAACAACTTAATGAGATCCTGTCTCAAAATAAAAAAATAAAAAGACTGGAGATGTGGCTCAGTGGTTAAGCACTTTTGAGTTCAATCCCTGGGGTTGGAGGGAAGGAGTTCCTAAAAAAAAAAAAAAAAAATAGACCCTGTCATTTGTGACAACATGGATGAACATGGAGGACATTATTATGTGAAATAAGCCAGACATATGGTTAGGTTCCACCTCTTGAGGCTATCTGGCTATCTGTCTACTAGATGCTTTTTCAGTTTTAATCTTTTCAATACTCTAAGTGATAGGTTAACTGTTTTCATAGATGTGAGTTTATTATGGTTGTTTGAAATTAATTAAAAATTAATCATTAATTAGCTAATAAATTAATTAGTAAAACAAATAAAACCCCTATCTTTAAAATTACCAATTTTATTTATTTATTTATTTTTAGTGGTGTTGGGAATTGAACCCAGGGCCTTGTGAATGCGAGGAAGCACCTCTACCAACTGGCTATATCCCTAGCCAGCCAATTTTATTTTTTAATATGATTAATGTTGATAGAATTTATATGAACAGAAAGTCTTTGTAGTACCCCATAATCTTTAAGAGTATAAAAGTGACCTGAGGTGAAAAAGTTTGAGAGCTGTTAATCTAGTTCATAGTAAATTCCATTTTTATTAGGTATTGATGTAATTATTAACTAATTAGTATGACTTAATATTATTGTACAATACAATGCTTTAAAAGTTAATATTATCATACAATAATATTGTTGCACCATAAACTGTATACATTTAAGTATATATTTGATGCATTTTGACATGAGTGTCCCCATGAAACTATCACTATAATTAAAATAGGGAGTATATCCCTTATTCTCAGAGTTTCCTAATGCTTTTTATAATTCTTTTCTCCCTCCTCAGAGTTGCCATAGCCAAGCAACCACTGATCTTCTTTCTGCTGATACAGAATAGATGGCACTTCCTAGAGTTTGATAAAAATGTAGTCATATATATACAATTTTTTAAAATGAAAGTCTTTGTACAACTCAGCATAATTTTTTGAGATTTATCTATGTTATTGTACCAAAAGTTTGTTCTCTTTTATTGATAAGTAGTGTTTCATTATAGGAACCTTATGAGAGTATACTTCCACAATTTATTTATCCATTTAATTCTTGGTGTTTTTGTAGTTTTTGGCTATTATAAATAAAGTTGCTACAAACATTCATGTACAAATTTTTTTTCATGAACATAAAGTCACCCATCACTTAAAAATGGGGATACACATTGAGAAATGTGTCTTTAGATGATTTTGTCATTGTATAACATCATAGAGTCTACTTATACAAATTAGAATGGATACGATATCACTAGGTGACAATCATGAGGGGTTAGGGTTTTACCTGTGGTCTCTTGTTCACCAGCAACATTATGTGGTACATGACTGTCTGCTTTCATTTCTCTTGAGTGAACACCAAGCAGGGGAATAGCTATATATTATAAGTAAATGTGTGACTATTTGAGAAACTACAAAATATTTTCCAAAATAGAATAATTTTCCATTCCCTAAATTCCCACCTTCAGTGTGTGTGACAGTTTCATTTCTTCCACACCCTGTTTGTTTGTTTATTTATTTATTTATTTATTGGGGTACCAGGCATTGAACCCAGGGGTGCTTAACCACTGAGCCACATCCCTAGCCATTTTTATTATTTATTTTGAAACAGGGTCTTGCTACATTGCTGAGGCCTTGCTACTTTGCTGAGCCAGGCTTTGAAACTGTGATCCTCCAGCCTCAGCCTCCTGAGCCACTGGGATTACAGGCATGTACCACTGCACCTGCCCCACACTCTTGTTTACATTATGATGAGTTTAAAAAATTTTATCCATTCTTGTGTATGTGTAGTGGTATCTCATTGTGACTTTAGTTAGCATTTTCATGTGCTCATTTGACATATCTATGTCTTCTTCAGTGATGTATCTATTCAAATCTTTTGTTCATTTTTAAATTGAATTTTTTTGCCTTTTTATTATTGAGTTGTGAGAGTTCTTCCCATAGTTTAATACCAATTTTGAATTGGACAGAGATTTGCAAATCTTGCCTAGATATATATATATATATATATATATATATATATATATATATATATATATATATATATATATATATATATATATCTTGTTATATTTTCTTAACAGTGTCCTTTGAAGGCCAAGAATTTTAATTTTTAGGAAGTCCAAATTGTTGTAGATATTATAAACATTAGATACCCATTATTCTAGATGGTGTCTTCATGATTTATTTAAAACATCTTTGTCAAATCCAAGTTCACTAAGATTTTATTTGTTTTCTTTGGGAGATTTTTTAGTTTAAAAATTTATGCCTAAGTCTTCTAATATTTTGAGTTAATTTTTATATACCTGCTATACATTTGATCATTTATATATATTCTGGCCACTGTACTTGATCTATTTGTCTGTCTTCATGCCAATACCACTCTGCCTTAATTCCAACAGATTAACTTTAAGGCAATATAAACACTCCAACTTTGTATTTATATTTCAAAGCATTTTAGTTATGCAAGTTTTTTGACATTCAATATAAATATTAGAATTGGCTTGTCAATTTATACAAAATAATCTTTTGGAACTTTGATTGTGAGTATATTGTACCTAGTCATCAATTTAGGAAGAATTTATATCATAAATTTTGTCTTATTTGCTAGAATTTTCCAGCCTTTCAGTGTCTTCAGGATCTGCTACTGATCCCCCCCTTTCATTCTCCCTATCTGTAGTTTATAAAATTTGTTGATCTCAAAGATATAATTTTTTATTTAATTGCTCTTTATATATTTGTTTATTTTTGCAGTTCTAGGGATCAAACACAGGGTATCACACATGTTAGGCAAGCTCTCTACCACTGAACTGCATTCTCAGGCCTTTTTATTTTATTTTGAGACAGGGTCTCACTAAATGACCTTAGTCAACCTTGTATTAGTGATCAATTTGTGATCCTGCTCTACCCTCTAAATAGCTGAGATTATAGGTGTGTGCCATGGTGCCTGGCCTATTTTTATGTTTTTAAAATTTTGTTAGTTTCTGTTTTATTTAACATAAGTATTTAAAGATATATACTTCTCTTTAATATTTTAGCCATATTACATAAATTTTGATATATCCTATTTTAAATTGTATGCCATTCACAATAATTTCTAATTTTTCATTGATTCTTCCTTTTATTCTGGTTTTATAAAGTTTTTTTTTTTTAGTTTCTGTTTTAATTTTATTGTGGTCAAAGAACATATTTGTATGATTTGAATGTTTCTAAATGTATTGAGACTATTCTCATGATTTAGAATATGGGCTATCTTGGTAAACGTTCTTGGTGCACTTGGTAAGAAAGTGTATTTTGTTGTGGTTGGAGAGAACATTAATTAGGAAAAGTTTGAAAATGTCATCTTCTATGTCTTAGCAATTTTTTTGTCCTCTTTTTCTTTTATTTATTTGCAAAAGGGTGATGCAATAACTGACTGCTGTTGTGGATTGATGTATTTCTTCTTTCAGTTCTCTGAATTTTTGCTTCATGTTTTTAAAATCTCCATTTAGGATTTCTCTGTCCCTCTGATAAATTGACTGCTTTCTCACTGTGAAATGACCTCTTTCCTGCTTTGTAATATTCCTTACTTAAAAATCAACTTTGATATTAATAAAGTCATTCATATTTCTCTTGGTTTTTTACTAGAATGACATATCTTTTTCCATATCTTTCCACTTAAACTTATTTCTTTTATTTGAAAAGTAATCTGATTTTATCTTTGGGATTTCTGTTTCTTTAACTTCCAATCTGAGAAACTCTACATTTTTCTTGGAAGGTTTAGATGATTTGCTTTTAATGTGCTCACTTTATTTGATAGCTATTCATTATTTCCCCCATATGATTGCTTTTCTCCTTCCCCTTTTTTCGGCCTTATTGCAGATTATTCGCATATTTATTATGATTCAGTTTTATCTCTTTTATCAGCTTATTAGGTTTACCTCTTCCATTTTTTGTGGTTGCTTCATGATTTATCATAAGTATACTTAACTTATTAAAGGCTACCTTCAGGTAATACTGTACGTTTTACACAAACTGTAAGAACCAGTGTATACTACCATTTCTCTCCTTCACCAATTTATTGCATTTTGTTTTTACTTATTGGGATGGGGTCTGCTTTATTGCCCAGGCTAGCCTCAAATTCTTTGGCTCTAGTGATTCTCCTGCCTTAGTATCCTGAGAAGCTGGGACTAGATGTGTGTGTCAGAGCATCTGGCTTCCCACTCATATTGTCATACATTTTACTTCTACATGTAATAGGCCCAATAATACACTTTAAAAGGATATTTGCTTTAAGCTATTAATTAAAAAATAGGTTTAAGAAAATAGGACTTTTATATCTAAAACCATGTTTTATATTTCTTGCTCCCTTTATTCATGTTTCTAGGCACTTAATTCTATTTGATCTTGAATGATTTTTTTTTTTTACATTTCTTATAGTGTAATTTTCAGGTGATGAATTCCTTCAAATTTTATAAAGCTAAGAATGTCTTCATATCATTTCTGCTTTTGAAAGATATGTTTTCTGGGTATAGAAATTTAAGTTGACCATTTCTTCTGCTCCCTGGCTCCTGACCCCCAGTAATTTAAAGGTATTGCATCATTGTCTTGTGGCTTATATTTCTTCTGACAATCAGCCATAATTCGTAATCTTTTTTCCCTTTGTATGTGATAAGTCTTTTTTTCTATGGTTGCATTTAAGATGTTCAGTTTATTACACATTTTAAATAGTTTGAGTGTGGGTGCAATTTTCTTAATCTTTTCTGCTTGACATTATTCTGAACTCTTGGGGTCTGTTCATTTATCATTGTCATCAAATTTGGAAATTTTTAGTCATTATTTCCTCAAATATTTGTTATTCTTTATTCCTTTTTCTCACTTTCAGAACTCTGATTATACACAATGTAGGTCACTTTATACTGTTGTACAACTCATTGAGAATTCATTTTCTTCATCAGTGTCTAATCTGCTGTTAATGCCCTATATCTATCTATCTATCTATCTATCTATCTATCTATGTATCTATGGATGGCTATATATATATATATATATATATATATATATATAGCCACCCATTCATCCTTAGGCATACTATTTTTCACTTTAGAACTTTAATTTGGGGCTTTTAAGAATTTTGCCAATTATAACCATGAGAGATACAATCCCAAATGCTCTTGTGTTAAAATCTCAAAGAATCAATACCTAAAGTCTAAAATCCCCAAAAGCAAAAATACAAATGGTTAAAATATTAAAGATTGACATCCATAAAAATTTTGAAAACGGGTGGGTGGGCTATATAACAGGTAGAAACTGAATTTCAGGAAAGGGATTGGCCATGTGATACAAGGATGAAAACTTGATTTTAAAATTTGTCATTTGTTTGCATTGGAATTCCTTCCAGCAGATGAAATACCAGGATCTTTTAGCAGAGCTGTGTTTGCTGGATAAAATCAGGAAAGTTACTGAGTGTTTCAAAAATAATTTTGTGCAGAGTAGGATAAGAAGACATGCAATGGTGTTGCTGTTTGATCACCAGTATTTTTTCCACCACATTTTCATTTTGTATATGAATCCATGTGCTGTGGAGTTCCCAGTATCCAAAACCATATGGAGGTATGGCATACACTATGGGAACATTTAATAAGGAATGCTCATGGTGGTGTATATTAAATCATAGAAGAGATCCCAAAAGAGTAACATCATGTATAAAATGAATGTGAATGCATTCTCTGAGGAAAGCATGCTCTACAAGAAAAACAAAACAAAAACCCAAATAGATATTCATCATGAATCAAGACTTTAATAAATGGTCATGAAAATTCACCAACTCTTTCCGATTACCTCTGTGAAATTGCCCATAATCTATACTAGTAAAATACTTTCTTATATGTTGAATTTTCTTTTTAATGCCCTCTCCCTCATTATTTTAAATTGCCAGTGTTATTATTATTTTTACAAGTCTCTATGCAAAGCATTTAATCTTTGCTTCATTTCCAATACTGGAAAATTACATTCCATAAGATTTTCAGAGAATTTTAATTTTAAAAATGCAAAAAAGTGCATTATCGCATTGACTTTATGTATAAGCACTGGGAATGTATGTAAAAAATGTGGAATGTTCTTCAGTAAATTAAGACATGTTCTTTTTGCACATCTGCATTTGTGAAAGAAAATTTCTCAGAATCTAAGCTCTTTTGACCATATGCAGTAGTGACCTGTGGAAGATTTCATCAAAATAATTAAATTGTCCATAATGGTATTATAGATGAGCACAGTTATAAAGTTGGGTGCACATAATTACCAACAATAATAATATGCATTTATATATTTTGATTTTTGATCTATTTATGAACATGGTTTCTCTGATCATAATATGTATACCCATGAACTGTCATTAGTATACCTGTTTATGCATATATAAATGTATATATATGCTATCATTATCTATTTTATTGTATAAAATGGCCTATGAAGTATTTTGCTGTTTTTATGTTTCTCAAACAAATCTCCCTTTAAAACAGAAGTAAATGTCTTTTAAAGAATGTTTGATAAAGTTACATTTTTTCCCCAGAAATGTATTTTTGGAATTTGGATCGTTTGAGATTTTATAATTTAGGGATTTTAGACTTTAGGGTTTGATCTTTTGGGATATCAACATTTGGGACTATGGCATTGAGAGATTGTGTCCAAACCCTTTAACAATATCTTTTACAACATTCTTCCATAACTGTCTGCTGTAACGTCCAGCCTTCTTCTGTCATCTTAAACATGTGGAATTGAGTTACAATAGCAGTTTTAATGTTTTTAAGTGGTCATTACATTATCTGTTTCTTTTCCTAGATTGATTTTTATTTATTGATTTATTTCTTATTTTTTTAAATTTTATTTTTATTCATTTATTTATTTCTGATTTTCTTTTTCTATTTCTTTTGATAATTTTATATGGGATACCAGATTTGTGAACTTTACATAACTTGGTTCTGGGTTTTTCTTTTTCATAATCCCTTGAATATGTCTGAGTTTTGTACTGGGCTGGACTTAGGTTACTTGGAAATAGCTTGATTCTTTTGTGGCTTGCTTAGGAGATTTGCTAGATCCTTCCTTAGCAGACTTTTCTATGGCTGACTTGGGCCACTTCTGAGCCAATATTCTTCTGAAGACTTTGTTCCATGCCTCTTAGTGCTAGGGTCACTTTATATTTATCCCCTTGCGTGAGCTCTGGGGATGGTTTTGCCTGCTTTTTATACTTGTTCCTTCCCTGGTCTTGATGATTTCCTCATAAATTTCTTGCCCATCAGTTTTCAGTTAAGACTCAAGGGAACTTGTCTATCTCTAGGACTCTTTCTTTCTGGGCTTTCTTCTTTATTTGAAGCTCTTCTCTGTGATTTCTAACTACCATGAACTTTACACTTTGTCTGTTCCACTTAGGACACTTGCCGGCTTCTGGTTGCCTCTCCTTTCCCTGGATTCTACACTGGAAGCTCTGTATGAGTAGCTCTGTATGAGTAGAGTATTTAGGGTTCTCCTTGCTTATTTCTTTTTCCTCAGGGATCTATGTCCTCTACTGCCTGTTGTCTGAAAACTCCCATTTCATAGGTTATTTTATTGTTTAACTAAGGAGGATCAATCAAGTCTCTGTTCCTCTGTCAAGCCAGAAATGGAAGTCAGCAATACAGTTTTTATCATTACACTATTAGTATGGACACTTGAATAATACATCTGCTTGCAATTTGTTCATTTACTTATTTACAAACCTTTATTGAGATTGAACTCTTCTAGGATCTATAGTAGTCACTGAAAAGTTACCAAATTATCTTATCTGCCCCACAAGAGTTTGACAATTCAACGACAAGAAAAACTGACAAGAGTTAATTACAAAATTAAACTCTGTTTTTTTTTTTTTTTTTAATGGTCACCAGTTCTTATACCAATAGGCATGCCTCTTTGCAATGTGACTTTGCTACTTCTCTCCTCACCCTTCATCTGAACTAGACTTTGAAGTGGAAATGATACCCTGTGAGTTTTGTTGCCTGAGCCTCAAGAGACCTCATAGTTTCCACTTTCACCCTCTTGGAATGCTGTTCTGAGACCTCATATGAGGACAACAGGGTAGCCCAATGCAGGATATGAGGTCAGACAGAGGAGAACCAATGCCCTCTATCAACAACCACCAGTAATGGCTAGCCCAGCAGAACCTCCAGCTGACTGCAGCTTCCAAGTGAGCCTGGAGAAGACTAGCAATAGGACATCACAACCAATCCACAAAGTCATGGAATACAGCAAGCCATTTTTCTTAAGCCACTGAGTTTTGGAGTAGTTGGTTATCCACAAAAGTCTAACTGCAACAAAAGCCATCTTATGCACTCCCAGGAAATTTCTACCCTCGCTTCATCCACAGGAATAGTTGCCATCTGTGATATTTTAAGGCTTTTGTTTTTCAGACCATTCATTTGATGTTCAATGCACATTACTTTGTATTGCTATATACCCTATCATCTGTTCTCTCCTTAACTAAACCAGAAGCTCTTAAAGGGTGGGACCTTTTTCTTTATTGTGTCCCCAGTGGTAGGAGTGGTAGTTCAAAAATATTTGAGCATATTGATATGTACTTTAAAATCACATTTCAATCAGCTAATCCTCTGTTGTACCTTTGGTTCAACAGGTGGTATAAATACTTATGGGGGTCCTATGAAGTGTTAGGCTCTGTGCTTCTAGAAACTTTATTAGTGTTGTTATTAGTAAAAGAGTACCATTAGCTAAATGATCACAATAACCTTATAAGGGAATTTAGCTTTATCTTCATTTTACAGTTATAAACTCAGACTCAGAGACAAGGAACAAACATACACATTCATGTGTGGCTAAGCTGAGATCAAAGGTCAGGTGTTCTGACTCCCAGAAAGAGCTTTTTCAATAGCTGCTGAGAAATAGGCAGGTAAAATGACTGCTAAGTTATCATAAGTTTGGTGTGGGGACAGTCAGTTGAATGCAAACACCATGCAGACCCTTCCTTCTAGGGCCAGGGAGGGAAATACATTACAAGAAATGAATTAGCACAGGGCAGCTGAGGGGTGGAGAGTGTGGTCTCACACTCCTCTTAGACAGTCGGCTTCCCTCATAACTCCAGCCTGCATTTCCCAGGAGAAAACTAGGCTGACATCACCCTGATTTCTAACCATTTGATTTTTTTTTTTTTCTTATTGGGCCCTGGGGCCTAAACTCAGGCATTAGCAACATAAGGTCACCCAATGGAATTCTCTCCAGTCAATTCAAGGAAATCATTTGGGGTAAAGAGGAAAATGGATGGAAAAAATGGACTATTTTTGACACAGTGTTTTGGGTGATCTTGATGCAATTGTATTATGAGTATGAAGTTCCTGGGACCTTCTGGGAAAACAGCAATTTGGATTAGCCCCATGGACATGAGGAGGACACAACATAAAAATGAAAAAAAAAAAATATATATATATATAGGCTTTTTTTTCCCCCTCCTTAGAGTTTGTAGAAAATATGCAGGATCTTTTATGGCACATGTAGAAATAAGTCTAGGAGAAAAGTGAAAAAAAATTGGGAGACATGGAATGGTCAAAAATTTCAAAAGCATGAAGAATTTAGTTGAGTGATTGCTGAAAAGTTTGTTCATTCAGTTAATAGTGATGCTAATTATAAATAATATACACTGGGAACTAATTTTGTGCCAAGGACTTTGTGAAACCTCTAATTTAATAGTAGTGAAGTGTGTGTGTGTGTTGTGTGTATGCCTTTGCTCTTTGAATTTGCAATCGAGTAGAAAAAGAAACATTTTAAAAATAAGATGTGTAATTACAGAGCTGTGAAAAACGAGCTAGTGGTATGATTTTTTTGAAAAAGTTGTGTATAAAATGTAAATTGTGTGAGGGGACCAGGAAAGGCTTCTCTGAGAAAGTGAGATTTGATTTGGACCCTAAAGCCTTAGAAGCCAGGAAAAAAAAAAAAAAAAATACATCTAGTGGAAACAGTTTGGATTTGCATAAGAAAAGAAAAAGACATTGAGTGCTAGAAGATGAAGTTCTGCTCTGGCTCTTAGGGGCTTCTAGTCTCAGAAGTAATTACAGAGAGCATAAAGGCCATTCACTTATCTGAAATCGACTAGCTAAATAAGTTGATTTCCCCATGTTCCCTTTGAAACTGGGATTTCACAGTCCTGAATGATTTTCATTTAGGCCCAGAAGAATAAAAGGACAAGTAACAAGTCATTGATTATGAGGTGGATGCCACAGTCGCCCCCACGGTGGCCTTCCACAAGATTATGCTGTACACAACTCTAATGACAACATTCATAGTTTCTGTGAAATAAGCCTTAATTCCCAAACATTTAAAAATCTGTCCTCCAGGAAATATTTTATGATCCACCAAAGAGAACAAGGCAGGCTGTACTGACCAGCCCCACTGACCACAAATTGGGTTGGTTTTGCAATGAGTCACTAACCTCTGGGATTCAACAGCCATTGCGAACGGCTCTCTGAGAACCTAATAATTAACGGTTGTGCAAAATGTGTCGCTCTGTTTCTGGCAGAGTTCTGCTCTCCTTGGCATTGGAGTGGAGGATCAGTGGGGGGCAGGCCAGTGGCAGTCTGTAGTGACTCTCAGTGGGAACTGGCAGAGCATATAATTATATCATGAGTCAAGCACTCTCCAGGGATGTAAGATGACCAGAGGAAAATGAAATAACATTATATCCCACATGAATAAAGGCACTGGTGGATGGAGTAAGCTGTCTCCTGAGAAAGCAAACTCAGGCAAAGAAGTTTCCCAGCATTATGACATGTCCCTCTGACCCTTCTCTTAAAATGAAGGGATTCTGAGGGTACATTTGAGACTCTGTTTTAAACTCACAGGAGCAAGTGAACAGAGACAACAACCCCCATGGATAGATAACCTTTATAACAAAAAGCCATTGAGCTAAAATACTTCTTGTATCATTTAGCTCCAACAGAGCACTGTTTATTCAGGAAGAAATTAGACTGACAAATGTTGTGGTGAGAGTTAGAAAATATTTTTTTCCTGGCTTAACCACTTCCAAAGGTGTATTTTTATGCATCCAAGAATAGCAGCTTGTTTGTCTTGCTGGAAACTTCTTCTCCCTCTCGTTTCTTTTTGGCCAACGTCGGAAGAATTAGCCTTATTGCACTCTGCCAGTGTAGTAGCTGAAGGTGAATTTGAATGGCACTGGTACCCCTGTGGTGTCTCCACCTCCTTCCCAGATGATCACATTAGCCAGGGGACTTTTGATCAGTTTCCAAAGCAGTTATAGGGCAATCCCATATTGATTATGGAATTAGAGACATTGAAGTAAGAGTGACAGTTTTTATGCTGATTTCTAAAAAGGTTTGAAAGAATAGACTTTGATATTTACCTCTCCTTAGTCATCAGCAGTATTTCCGATAGAAATAGCAGAGTTTGGGGACACAGGGTTTGGGTTTTTGTCCCAAGAAGAAAATGTGGTACAGGGTGGTGTGGCATCCATTCTTGGAAATCAGTCAAGATAAACATTTGCATTTCAGTTTCTATGTGTTCTATGTTCCCTGTGAACATTAAATTCTTTAATTTGGAGTAAGGACTCAGATGTAGAAGTAGAAAGAGAAGTATATGAAAGAGATCATGAATTTTGATTTCATACTCAGTCCTAGATGGTGGCTGCCTGTACAGGGACATTTTCCTTTCAATCAAAGTTAAGTTGGTAATGGGATTAAAAGGGAACATACACCCACAACTGACTCACCCTTAGACATAAAGATGAAGGCCACTTGGCATTACGACTGCTACTGTTTTAGTATTCCTGAAAGGAAAGTGCTAAATCAGTCAACATGGATTGCTGCCTACTTGATATTTATGTGGTTAATATGAGGGGGACCAGATCACTGAAGGATTCAAAACAGAAGGGGTGGAATAGTGTTAGTTCTTCTTTAAAGGTCTGATAGAATTTGGTTGAGAATCCATCTGGTCCTGTGCTTTTCTTTGTTGGAAGTCTTTTAATTATTGTTTCAATCTCATTGCTTGATACTGGTCTGTCTAGGTTTTCTCTATCCTCATAGTTCAATTTGGGTAGGTCATATATGTCGAGAAATTTGTCAGAATCGTCTAGGTTTTCCAGTTTCTGAAGTATACATTCTCAAGAGTTTTAAATGGTCCTCTGCATTTCAGAAGTGTCTGTAGTAATATCTTCTTTTTCATCTCTAATTTTGTTTATTTGGGTCTTCTACCTCTGTCTTGCTGGAAACTTCTTCTCTCTCTCCTCTGTTGGTTAGTTTGGCAAAACGTTTTTCAATTTTGTTTTATCTTTTCCAAGAATCAACCCTTGTCACATTGATCCTTTGTATTATTTTTTATTCTCAATTTCATTAGTTTTTGCTCTGACCTTAATTATTTTCTGTATCCTACTAATTTTGAAATTAGTTTGTTCTTTTTTCTAAGGCCTCGAGGGGAGCATTAGATTATCTATTTAGGATCAAAAATAATAACAAACAAACAAACAAAAAAACAGAACAGAAGAGGCTTGTAAGAAAAAGCCTGTGGCTAATAGGGTAGTCCATGTGTAGTGTACAGGTTGAGTATCCTATATTGAAAATTTTTGGAGTTCGGGTGTTTTGGATTTTTTCAGCTTTTGGAATATTTACATGTACTTAATGAGAAAACTTGGGGAGAACCCAACTTTAAATGTGAAATTCCTCTATGTTTCATATATACCTGAAAGTAATTTTATACAATATTTTTAGTGCATGTGTTTTGACTGTGACCCATCATAAGAGGCCAAATGTAGAATTTTCCACTTATTATATTATGTTGGTCCCATGAAAGTTTTGGATTTTTGACCATTTCAGATGTCAGATTAAGTGTGTTCAACCTATATTATTTCTTAATGAAAGGACTTTGTGAAGATATGCGTAACTTGGCTTGCCTTATTTCTCACCCTTTATTTCAATCCACACTGAACACGTCTTCAGAACCATTAGGACTATTTAGACTGTATGACTAATTAATCTAAATGGATGGTTCTGTGGGTCATCATCTACCCATCTCTCTTTCATAAACCATAATAATTTTAATCTAATTCCAATGATTAGAAATTCAGTTCTCCAAATCTTGCAATTTTTTGTGTGCCAGCTTTCAAAGTCATCTGCCACCATGTATCTTCTAAGATAGTATTTTTTGTTACATTTCACATTTGTGAAATCAAGATGAGTCTGAAGATTAATTGATATACATTTAACTTTAATGTGTTTTCATCTCCCTTACACCTTTATAAAGACACTGATTTGGTTTAATATCAAGAAACTAAGGTGAAATATAAATAGGCCTCTGAGGGAAAGAATCGTTAACATGTTACGAGTTAAACTAGCCCTGCATTCATATGTTGAAGCTCTAAAGTCCAGTATCTCAGAACATGACTGGATTTGGACACAGGGTCTTTTAAAGGAGATCATTAGGATGGGCTGTAATTGAACGTAGTTGGTGTCTTGGTAAGAAGAAGAAATTAGGAAGGATACAACCATGCACAGAGGGAAAGCCATGTGAAGAAACAGGGGAAAATGGTTATCTATAAGCTACGGAGCTACTTTTAGAAGAAACTAGTCTTGCTGATACTTTGCATTTGTCAGCTCAGTCCCATAATAAAGACTATATGCTAGGTGGCTTATATATGTTTATTTCTCAGTTTTGACCACTGAGAAGTCTAAGATAAGGGAATAGCAGATTCAGTTCCCTCCTGAGGGCTCACTTTCTAGCTTGCAGATGATCACCTCTTTCCTGTGTCTTCATGTGATGGGAACAGGGCGCTGGTGTCTGTCTCTTCCTTTTCTTATAAGGACACTTATCCCATCGTAAAGGTTCACTCTCGTGCCCTCATCTGAATTTAGTAATTTCCCAGAGGCCCCATATCCAAGTAAAATCCCACTGGGAGTTAGGGCTTTGACACGGATGTGGCCAAAATCACACCTTGATCTTGGTCTTCCACCCCCTGAACTGTGGAGGAAATAAATTTGTTGTTATAGACACCTAGTCTGTGGTGCTTGTGATGTAGCTTATTACAAGCTGTTGTCAGTTAAATGCTAGAATACAGACAGGTTTGTAGGTAAGAAGCGAAGGGGGAAGAGACCCATAGGGCCCAGAGGGGACATTTATATTATAACAAAATATCCAAGACTGGGTAATATATAAAGAGCAGAAATTTATTTCTCACAGGTAAGGAGGCTAGGAAATTCATGATCAAGCTACTTCAGTTTCTCTCGGCTTCCAAGATGGCACTTTGAATTGTCACACAGTACAAAGAAGAAGGGGAGAGTCCAATGCTGTGAGAGGTCCCTTTTATCATGGCCTTAATCCCATTCATGGGGGCCTCACCCTCATGATTCCGGCCTCCCACTCAATACTATCCAATTGGTGATTCAGTTTTCACACGTGAACTTTTGAGAGGATATAAATATTCAAACCATAACAGAGATAATAGAAGAAGATAGGAAATTGTCAAATGCCCAGATCTCAGATCCCTAGACAAAGAAAAGCATCTCCTTCTCTAACTTATGGCTGTGGAATATTATACCTGGATAAATGCTCTTAGTTTTGTCATTTTGTTTTGTCATCAAACATCAGCTCTCTCAGGAGGCTTCCTCTATCACCCTAACTTTGTTCTGACTGGTCAGCTTTTCCTTCTCGTGTTTTCCTTCTCATGTCACCTCATTGTGGCTGTTTCTGTCTCAGAGGTCAGTTGTAGGAAGCCTGTTGGAAGAATAGAGCATTCAGATGGGTTAATGGCATCCAGATACGATCTTAGTTAGACACTGTCCTGAAAAGAGCCCTTTTTTTATCCATGTCTCTTTCTTTTCAGAGTTACAGCCTTCTCCCTGAATATTATCCTTTAAACATTGTCAAGCATTATTTATAGGATCTCTGCAGAATAACTCTGGATGCTCTTGGTAGAGGAGATGTGGTAGGAATCAAATTAGGTTGGGTCACAAGGGAAAGTGTCTGTAAGAAATATGAATGGGACCCTGGGGAAATGAAAAATTGCAGAGAAACCAGACTCAACTGCACTTTCTTTCTTTTACTTGTTGGACTTGGATTATGTCATCATATGTAATTTCAAGGAATGGGCAAACTAGTTTGAATAAAAGAAAAAGTGACCTGTTTTCCAAAAGCACAAACTGAACCAAAGAGAAAGAAGATTTTCTTGGATGCAAAATAAATGTTCTTGATATCTTTTCCCCCTGTTATGCATTGTTACAAGCCTCATTGCTTTTTATCCTAGGTGAGATGCAAAATGCTGGAGTGACATAAAGATGATCATTTCCAGCTTATGTATAATTTTAACCTTCTTTAGTATCAATGTCATTATATTTCATCCAATGAAAGGTAAACTTTTCCTCCTTATAGTTGCAGAATGTATGCTATATATGTATGTCTTGTTTTCTCAACTATAATTCCATTTTAGATTTCTTCTGTGTTTCCTAAAGGGAAGCCCTGAATGTTTTATAGGTGTGTCATTTTGCTATTGCTGTGTAACAAACTGACCCAGAACTTAAAATGTATTTAGGTCATGATTCTGCAGGTCAGCACATTAGGCTGGGGTAGTTGGTAGACGAGCTGTCCATGGTTCATTGCCCATTGCTTTCAAGCCTGTGGTAAGACAGCAAATGATGGTGGGAGGGGATATGACAGAGAAGGCCCTCAACTCATGTGGCAGGAAGCAAAAAATTATATATAGAGAGACAAAAACAGGAAGAGGTTGGGGTCTCAATATCCTCTGCAAGGGAATATCCCTAATAATTTAACTTCTTTCTACTGGACCCTGCCTCTTTAAGGTTATTCTACCAGTTCCCAAGAACACCATAGGCTTTAACACATGAGCCTCTGGGGGAATTCAAGATCCAAACTAAAGTAGAAGCTCTGGAAATACTAAGGAAAAAAAATAACATAGAAGTAGAAACTCACTCTCTTTAGATTTTCAATTAAGCATACCAGTTTGAGAACCAACCTTCCTCCCTCCTTCCTTCTTTTCAAAACAATCAACCAGCTAAATAGCAGCATTTAATAACACGGAAACCACCTGCACTCTGTTCTTAAAAAAGAACAGTTGACGAGATTTTAAACACTTAACCATGTGCTTTTGTACACTTTGTACTTTATACACATCACAATGTTCATTCTTCTTAAAGACCCTGAGATGACGATTATTCTTACCATTTTCCAGATGAAGAAACTGAAGGTTAATAAAGTTGATTATTTGTCCCAAATAATACAGCCAGGAAGTGGCAGAGTGGACACTCCAATTGTAGTCTGTCTCCAGTGCCACTCAATACTGACCACTCAGGAGGTGTCACTTATTAAGGCTACTGGAAACATCTGGCTCCACATCTTCTAAGAGGGCAACCATTGAGCTGCACGGGAGGTGGGATTTCTGCTTGAGTACATCCTGCTTTTCTTACCAGAACTCCTTCCCCCCCACCCCATTTCAGCTCCTTTAATGGCCAAATTCATTACATTTTTGCCTCTAGGTTGTACCTAGTTTAGCTGACAGCTTGTATAGAGCATCTTTAGCTAAAGAAGTTAAATTGTTCCTCCTCCTCCTCTTCTTCCTCCTCCTTCTTTTGAAACCAGGAGTACATCTTACCCCATCAATGACTCCTGCAGAAAGTGACCGTGAGACAAGGCTGAAGAAAGTTCTCCTTCCATCAAGGAACTTTTCATAAATATGGAAGGCATTTAGAAAAACCAGTGCACCAGGAGAAAGCTCCGACTCAGGATGTACACGATGAGCCAAATAGCATTTCTGAGAGTACTAGTAATTAGTTGTCAAGGGGTATCTAGTTTTAAAAGCAGAGGAGATGTGTGTTAGGGGTTTTAAATATTTTACTGATAGTATTATCAGTAGCATGAGATATTTCAGCTAGGTACTTTGTACTCTTCTATGACTCTAAGCCAAGGTGAATTCTCTTCATTCTTGAGTGAAGGATATATAAGAAGAGGAAAATTAAATTATCAAAACAAATGAACAATAAAAATACTTGACGCTATTTCCAAAGAGCTCACTATTCTGTAAATTTTTGAAGATATTTGTCTTCCTCTGTACATATTTATTTGAGGAGAGTTTGGACTGAGAGGATGTGGGAAATCTAAAAGGACACATCATTGTTTACTCTTTAGAGGAAAGAGACCAGAGCAATTGCCAAAGCCACCGTGGCCATTAAAGACCCCGAGGGAACCTTGGTAACAGTTGTAGTCTTAGTAGAAAGGGACTGAAAAAAAAAATGAGTGCACCAAGGGTAGGACAGGAAATCTCAGATCACCTTGCCTTTGGGCACCCCATGCTCCTGTACTGAGCTGAGCTCTGGTGTCTTAGAGTCTATAGGTGGAAGCAAGTCTGTAGCATTTTTTTTCTCCATATTTTAGGAAGAACATCCCTGGGATGGAACACTATCTTGAAAGTGATGTGTCAGGAAAAGAATGGTCACCTGATTTTTGGCAGTGACAATCTGAGTTGTCACCTACAGCCCCATGCGTTGTTGGTAACTGGGAGTGACCTTGTAGGAGCCTGACTCTAGTGGATTCAGTAGCATTGGCTGCAGTTCTGATGAACTGATTTTCCTTTGCACGGGGAGACATTCTGCTTGGGGACCTAGGTAGCCATCTTGTGAGTGTGTACCCATGCAGCTGGGTGACAGGGTGACTTGGTCAGCACGAGCCGGAGCCATCGCTGGCAGGTTGACTCAGTGGGAGTGATGTGGTGGGCCACATGGCTGAATATTCGAAAGAGGACTGAATACAAAGAGAGCAGCTAAATCCTGTTGAATTCAGTGTCTGTGGATAATCAGGATAATTTAAACTCAAACTCTTCCTCACTAGCTTATGGTTCACATGAATAACTTAGATAATGACCCCTTTGATTTAATTTTTTTTCTTTAAATATAGTATTTAGGCTTAGACTGAAAGTCTGAAGTCAACGGAGGTTCAAGTAATTAAGTAATTCATCTGTCACATGAATTTGGTTCCTACATGCAAGGAATGTCCAAACATTCAAATGCAGAAAACCCGTCCATTATATTATTTGTTTATTTATGTCACTTTATTTTTAAAAAACAGATTTGATTTTTTAGAAGTTACAGATTTATAAAAAACTGTGATGATAATACAGAGGCTATCCTAAACCCCACACTGTTTCACTTATTATTGATATCTTGCATTAGAATGGTCCCTTTGCTATAATTAATCAGTCAATATTGATAGAGTATTATTAATTAAAACCCAGTTTAATCAGGATCTCCTGCTTTTACCTAATGTCTCTTTTCTGTTTTGGATGCTACTAGGAATACCACACTATATTTAGTTGACACTGCTCCCTAGGTTCTTGGCTGTAACAACTTCTCAAACTTTGCTTGTTTCAGATGACTTTGACAGTTTTGAGGAGTACTGGGCAAGTATTTTGTAGAATGTCCTTATATTGGAATTTTTCTAATATTTTTCTCATGATCACACTGAGCTATGCATTCTCGAGAGGAAGAACACAAAGGGAAGGTGCCACTTTCCGCAGACAATATAAAGAAATATTTTACCCATGTGATTTATCACTACTGATGCTGACCCTGATTTCCTGGTTCAGGCTAACGATTGTCAGTTTTATCCATTGTAAAGTTACTCTCTGCTCCTCCTTTCTATAATGTAGTCTTTGAAAAATTATTGTGCCCATCCCACAGATAAGGAGTGGGGAATTATGATCTTTCTCCTCGAGGGGAGAGTATCTGTGGGAGGCCGCCATGCCATCGGACCAGCATTTCCCTTCCCTGTTAGTCGCTTCCCATGATCTGGACCCCTCATGTGGCCCTAGACAGCGGCCCCAATCTTGAAAGTTGTAAAAATGTCACAAATGTGTCTTCATGCGTAGGTGTACCTTCCTACATCCCCAAGAGTCCAGTTACCTTACCTGTCCTTATAACCCTGCCCCTCTTGACCTTTATTGGATGGAAATTTCTAAAGAATGAGATTCCCCCCGCCCAATAAAAGACCACTCCTGAACGTGCTGGTTCTCTCTCTCACCAGCCGCTCGTGACATTCTTCAATCTCCCATTTGGGGATCTTGAGCTGGAGGGCAGAAGAGCCATCCCTAGGCTTGATTAAAGGTAAGGTGTGTGTCTGTGTTTTATTTGTTACCTTAGGAAATTCACTCCAGTGACCCATAGTTGGCTGCCCACGCTGGCCGGGGCCAGTAAGTATCTACAATTATTTGTAATTCTGCCTGGTAGGACTGAATATTTATTTATTTACTTAATCATTTACTTAAATTGGTATGAACTCATAGATATTTCTTTTCTACTTTGAGATGTAATTCAATAGTATTTTGATTTTGTTGCTTAAATTGTTGCAGGTTTGGCCATCATGAGTCCTCCCATTAATGTGTTTGGACACAAGTGTGTATCTATGGATGTACGGATGTATTTTAGCACTTCCTTACTTTCGGCTACTATAATATGTTTCAGGATCATCTTGTACACTTTCAGCACAAGTCCTAGAACCACTCATTTCTTCAAAAGCTTCAGATCCTTTCGTGGTAAACGGTATTAGAAACCAAGATCTTGGTGCTTGGCGTACTTGTTGCTACTGGTGTGTCTTTGCTTCGAGGCCTTCTCCACTTTCACAGGAAGGAAATGTATGTGAGTCTACTAACCCAGCACAGACACCTGCCTGCAAGTGTTTCTGTACATAACTGTCTGTTAACTACTCTAAGCTGAACATGAATCTATGCTGATGTCTCTAGCACTAATCATTACCACATGGATCATTCTAGCTGCTCCCTCTACTTTCTGCAAAAGCCCACTCTAATGATGAGAAACCTGGCTCTATCAAACCCATCCATTTTCTTAATTGTTCAGTTCTACTGTATGTGGATAGGAATACCGCATTGCTAACCTCCTGGGAAACAATTAGATCTAGCAGAATACACTGATGATGTGCACTTTCTTTTGTCTTTAGCCTTGAGGAATAAAATCATTTCTAAAGTTACTTGGGTCAACATCATGTCCCCCATTCTCTTTGGTGGGTTGCGTCATGCATTTGTAATAGATTCTCTTACCACTGTCTGCATTCCTTTCTGGGATCTCCCAGTGTTCTAAATGACATTTTTTTTTCATGTTTGCTTATATTTAAGTTTACTCCTTGCTCTAAAGTTCAAGGGGGTTTGGCAAATTCATTACACTTGTGATCCACTATTATAGTTTAACCCAGAATTGTTTCAGTTTTCTACAAGAGCCTCAGAGCTTCACCTTTTTCTTTCCCCCAAACCTTTGGCAATCTCTGTTCTTTTTATAATCTTTCCATTTCTAAAATATCATGTAATAGGGATCATACAGTGTGAAACCTCCTCAGATTGGCTACTTTTCCTTAGCAATATAAATTTAAGGTCATCCATGTCTTTTCATAGCTTGACAGTGCATGCTTTTTTGTTACAGAATAAAATTCCATTTTATAGATAGTCCATGCTTTTCTTATCTATTTATCTAAGGACATCTTGGTTTTTTCCAATGGGGGATAATTATGAATACACCTGATATACATGTGTAGGTTTTTGTGTGAACATAATTTCATAACTAATTTGCACAACTACCTTGGAACACAACTGCTGGATCATATGATGTGATGGTCTGAATGTGGCCCCTAAAATGCATGTGTTGGAAACTTAATCCCCAAAGCAGCAGGGTTGGGAGATACAGCCCAATTGGAGGTATTTAGGGCATGAGGACTCTTTTTTTTTTTTTTTTTTTTATGAACAGATTAGCATTGCTTTAGAGTGGGTGCTGACTCACTTGCAAGAGTCAGTGTTCTCTCTCTCTTGCTCTTTCACTTCTGCCCGGTGAGTCTGCAGCAAGAAGACCTAATGGGATGCTAATGTCTTGATCCTAGGCTTCACAGAACTCAGAACTGTGAGAAGTAAATTTTTGTTGTTCACGAACTACCCAGTCTGTGGTATTGTGTTATAGTTGCACAAACCAGACTAGGACGCACATCAAGATTGTGTTCAGTTTCATAAGAAAATAGCAAGCTGCCTTCCAAAGAGGGACTGCATCCTGCAGGCAACAAATGGGAGCTCCTGTTACTCCATTTCCTACCAGCAAATAACAATATCAGTTTTTAAAAAAAATTTAGTCATTCTAATGTGTACAGTGTGCTTAAGTGTTTTTTTTTTTTTTTTTTTTTTTTTTTTTTTTTGCATCTGTATATCTTCTTTGGTGATAGAACAGATCTTTTTCCTGTTTTTAATATTTTTAGTTTAAAGAGAATTTTAAAATATTTTAGATACAAATTGGTTATCAAGGAAATTGTTGCAAATATTTTTTCCAAGTCTGTGCTTTGCTTTTTGTTCTCTTTATAATGCATTTTGCAGTGCAGAAGTTTTGATTTTGATAAAGTCCAATTATCATCTTTTTCTTCATGGACCATGCTTTTAGAGTTATATCCAGGGGACCAAATCCAAGGTCATCTAGAATTTTTACTAGTTATCTTCTTGAAGTTTTATAGTTCTGCATTTTATAGTAATTTTGGAAAACTCTCTATTATGACCTCAAATATTTTCTGCTGGGTGTTCTCCTTCTTCTTCTGATATTTTAATTATGTATATATTATAACTTTGAAATTGTCCCACAGTTCTTTGATGTTCTCTCTTTTTTTTTTTTCTTTTTCCATTTTTTTTCCTCTTTGTGGTTCTGTTTGGGAAGCTTCTACTGTCTTTTGAGTTGACTGCTTCCTTCCTGAGCCATGTCCAAACTTCCAGTGAGCCCATTGAGGCAGCCAGCATTTCTGTAACATGTATTTTTAAACTGAGTTACATTCCAGAAGTGACCCCCACACAATGAAAGGCAGCATCCTAGCATTTGCTTCTGATCCTTTTTCAAAGTTTCCATCTCTCTGCTTAAGCACGCATTTGTTTTTGAGTATCATGTACATTTTGCATTGAAACCCTTAACATGATAATTATAGTTATTTAAAGTTTCCTTCTGATAATTTCAAAACTTGTGTCATAGATATCTGAATCTAATCTTGATACTGTTTCTTCAGATTGTGTATTTTCTTCTCTCCCTTCTCTCTTCCCTTCCTTTCCCTCACTTTTCTTTCTTTTACTTTTCAGCATGCCTTGTATATATTATTAAAAGACAGGGCTGGGGATGTGGCTCAAGTGGTAGCACGCTCCCCTGGCATGCGCGGGGCTCTGGGTTCGATCCTCAGCACCACATAAAAATAAAAAATAAAGATGTTGTGTCCACCAAAAAACTAAAAAATAAATATCAAAAAATTCTCTCTCTCTTTAAAAAAAAAAAAAAAGACAAACGTGATGTTCCAGGAAATAGAAATTAGGGCATAAAGCCCTTTAGTAGGAGTCAAACCTTCTTGAGAACTCTTCAAATGAAGCCTGGTCCTTGTAGCCCTTCAGCTATAGCCTGCTGTTACAGTTGTGAGAAAGGGGGTGGGAAGGGGTGAAAAAGGGGGGCATTCTTCAATTCTATTATTCAGTCTTAATTTGAGTGGGGGAGGGGGGTGTCCTTGGAGTGTTATTTGCACACCCATTTCTTGGTCTCCTCTTCTCCTTCTCCCTCCTTCATTCCAGGTAGGAGAGCAGGAAGGCTAGAGGGGGTGAAGCTGATTAAATAGCCCTCTGCCTGGATGGAATGAAGCTCTGACAAATTCTTTTTTTTTTCCTGGAGAGTGCACTTTTGTAATAAGAATGTTCTCGGTGCATTTGGATATGGCGATTTCTCACCCCAACTCTACTACAGCCACAGGTGCTATTTCTTGGCTCCTTGTCTTAAGAATATGGTGGGATTACTGGAGGTAAAACTCACCAAAGTGCACGGGGCTCCTAAGACTTTGACCACCCCAGGAGTGTCTAACCCTGCTGCCAGTCCACACTTGACTTCTAGAAATTCTTCCAAATCCCCACTTAGAGCTTCTTATGGCTCTATACTGCAGCAGCTTTTGCTCCAGGTAAGTGGATTGTGGCTCTGATTGTATTCTCCTCTCTGTGGATTTGGGATGGCAATTTGTCCTGCAATCTCAACACCCTTCTTAATTTTCAGTTTGTTCAGAATTTTTCTTGCTGAAGATGGGAGTGATGATTCCTAAGTTCTTCAGAGCTGAAACTGGAAGTTTCATGACAAAAAGCAGAGAGGACAAAAAAGTAGCTTGGAGAACCAGCTCTTACCACTCTTGAATTCATTTTGATGGTATTTTGGGGTGCCCTTGTCAAAAAAAGAATGAAACACCATTTAAGTGGTCAAGTCTAACACTTAGTTATCTTTTGTCCCTGCAGTCAAGAAAGTACAACCATATCTGTTGTTAGATTATGAGTTTAATCTTGTTTCTCGTCTTCCTGCTGTGTGACTTTGAGCCAAATGATTGAGTTCTCTGTGTTTCAGTTTCCTCATTAGTAAAATGTTCCTCAAAGTGATCTTGTATGAATTAGATGAATATAATTATATCTATTTACTAGAATAGCCCTGGAATGCAGTAGATATTCAGTTAATTTAGCTGTTATGTAAGCATTCTTCCTTATTTTGCACAAACTTATCCTGTATATATGGGATGAGTCTTGTGACTTACTCTCTAGGACTCAATTTTAGCTTTCCAGAACAAAAATATATAGCCACAGACTAGGGGAGAGGGATAGTTCTCATGCCAGTTTTACATCCCACTTTAAACTGCTGGCAATTAAATTTAAATCCAGCCTCAGACTTTTAAGGATCTTGCATATAGCTCCTTATACCTGGTACCTTCAGAGCGTGGCACAAGATGTTGTCTTCTGGTTTGACATTGGCTTCCCTGATAAACTTCTACCTCCCTTCTCTTACATGAAATTATGTCCTTTGGCCATTGCATTTCATGTAATGGTAGAATTTAGTTTTGGTTCTGTTCCCAGAGGCCTGTGGGCAGTGATCTAATAAATGCAGACAAATAAATGGACAAGCTAAAAGTAAATGGGCTAATGCTATTCAGGAAAACAAACCAGAATGACCTCCTGGGTACAAAAACAGGAATAATTTTAGAACAATAGTCCTGCAAACCAGGATCTTTCCTTCACAATAAGAGTCTACAACCCTCTTCTGCACAGCATGGAAAACTGTCGACTACTTTAATTTCCCCTTACTAGCTCCATTATGAAAAGTGTTTTGTGAACAGTCTAGAAGAGTGAGGGAGCTCTCAGTTTTCCCCAAGCCCTTCTTTAATTCGGTTGTAGACTTTGTCCCTAAGGTGAGTGGATTCAGTGGATTCCGTGTCTGTCCTGCTCCTTCTTCAATGTGATTAAGTGGCACCCAAAGCAAGTAAGTGATCCCATAGATCAGCTGCTTGAACGTCTCCATGTGAGGGTGTTCTTTGACTTCATGGCAGACCAGGAATATTAGAGAGGTACCACTCAGGAGACACTACCAGGAGTAGGTGGGTAAATTCTCAGTTTCTCTGTTTGGTGAGATAATTCCTGAAATCTGTTCCATGTGGTGTCTCAGAGAATCCTGATTGGGATTGGAGAGTGGGTTGAGCTGAAGTGGGTTGAGTCCTGAGCAGGAAACTACTCACCAATTTTTCCTTCCCTGTTCCACTTCTTCTCTAGTACTTCCTGGGGTCTCTTTCCTCTTCACTGCATGTAAGTTGCTTGTACCCCAATAACTTGTGTTGGGGTCTGATTATGAGAGGACTCAAATAAGACAGATTCTTCAGAGCTTTAGACATTCACACAAGATCCCATAGCACTTGAGGGACAGGGAGCCTCCTCCACCTTTTCTGCTGAGATATATCTCCATGATGTCATTGTATGGAGCATGGAGGCAGCTAAAAAGAAGCTTGATTTGATTTTTAAATGAAAGTTATAGTGATTGTTGAGGAAAAAAAATCATTTTCTCTTTTGACTTTAGATTTATATGGCTTATTTTGACAAGACAGAGGCAAAAGTATAAATCCTAGGGTGAATAGATTTAAAAAAAATGCACTGCCAATTGAAATGATATTTGGGAAGCAAGAGTGTTGAATGAGCTGAGGTTTTTATAAACTTCTGAAACCATAGAGATGAATTTTAAAGTGTCATGTTTATAGGAAAAACAATGATAACTGAGTGGCATTTGTACTTGACAAGATGATCTAAAGTTAATCAAAGCCGAGAAGGCTGAACCATTTCAATGTTGTTTTCTGCGTTTTTTTCCTTCAAGGATATCAGGTATTACACTATAATGTCTAGCACTAATTTGATTAAGAGTAAATTGAGAGTCAAGGTTGGAAGAGAACTACCATGAGATCAGTTAGCAGCTTACAGTGCATTCCTGTCTCAGTCCTAAACACCATTCAACTTTGTGCATTGGAGAAACTAGAAGATATGATAACAGAGTCATTTCCATAATTATTAACTTACAGTGAAGTCTCGGAGACATGCCAAATATTCTGACACATGAATCAATAATATAGAAACCGCAGACAGCTACATCTGAAATTTCTTCTAGACAAAAACAAAACCAAAAAAAAAAATTAAAATGAATTGTTAACATACAGTTATTTATCATTTAGAACAAGAAATTAGTTCTCACCTGGGACCAGGAAAAATTTACTAAAACAGATGATTGCAATTAACTTTATTTTAAAATTTTGATGGCATCATCATATGTATGTCAGGAGAATGCTTTTTTTTTTTTTTTTAAAGAGAGAGGAGAGAGAGAGAGAGAGAGAGAGAGAGAGAGAGAGAGAGAGAGAGAATTTTTAATATTTATCCCCTAGTTTTCAGCAGACACAACATCCCTGCCTGCATGTGGTGCTGAGGATCGAACCAGGGCCGCACGCATGCCAGGCGAGCGCGCCACCACTTGAGCCACATCCTCAGCCCTGTCAGGAGAATGCTTTTGTGCAGTGGATATTATATACACACCACAGCATATGTTGACTTGCAGTTTCCCAAGATGACCTTGTGTAGATGACTGAATGGAATTTTCTTTTGGATTCATAACTCACTGATTACTGTCATTTGGCATATTGCTCAAAGCATGGCTGCTAATTCTGATATTAGTTTTGGAATGGTGAAATGGTGCTACATATTCTCCATGGATGGAGGGATTGCATTTACTGGCAAATGCCATAATTTCATTTCTCTTTATGACTGATAATATTCCATTGTGTATATATATCACATATTCTTTATCCTTTCATCTGTTGAAGGGCACCTAGGCTGGTCCCATAGTTTAGTTATTGTGAATGTTTATATCAGCTCAATTCACTACATCTAAAATATTTCTTTATTTATGTCCAAATAAAAATATGAGTGTCTCTGTCTTTGGAGAGAGTTCCACAGCTTGCTAAATACAAAACCTAGCATATTTTCAGATTAGGTACAAAATTACTTGACCTGGTTTTTATGGAAACATTACCTAGGCACGGGATTGGACAGTTTGGCCAATGGGCTGAGTCAACTCCACCGTCTGCTTCATAAATGAAGTTTTTTTGGAGCACAGTCAAGTCTATTCATTGATATATTATTTGTAACTATTTATGAGCTACAATGGCAGAGTTAAGTAATTGTGACAGAAATCTCACAGCTTACAAAGTCCAAAATATTTACTATTGGTTGCTTTATAGAAAGTTTTCTGACTCCTTGGCCTGTGCTAAAAAGTGTGTATGTGTGAAGCCATACAAATTGAATGTAAGGAGAGCATGTTTAAGCAAAGATATATAGAGGTTCTGAGGTTTACAAATGACAGTCATCAGAATGAGAGTACAGATTTTACAGGGAGTGTACATAGTCAATTATTGAGCTTACAAAGTTCAACAATTACTATGTGACCGTAGTTCCCATAGTAATTGTTGAACTTTGTAAGCTTATAGAGGATAACACAAAGAATCTGACTTTGGAGCATAGTTTTAAAATGCCATAGGTATTGGAATTCCATGACTGGCCTGAGGAACACTTGAGAAGAGGGACTCCAGATAGAAACTGAGCATTGCTTTGGGACTGCCTGCTGAGACTTCCTGTTGTGCTTTGATGGAAGTATTTGATTCGATTTTCAAATGAAAAGTCACCAATCACCAACCCCATCATTTCTGAGAGGCAAGGTACTTCTCCCTGTTGCTTCCATGAGCTAACAGCTTTATGATGCTGAAAACATGCAAGAGTAGCTGTTTTGTGCTAAATGCCTGGCAGAGGGAGTTTTGTGTACTAGTGTGGCTTAGTCATATTTGGAACAGGCAAATAAATGCCTGTGCTAAAATAGGTACCAATGTTATCCTGTACTTCCAAATATACACTAACCCCAAATCTTCTTTAAGAAGTTTGAAAATAACCCAATGCTTTTCCAAGAGCATTTCTAGGCAAGCAGCCTGCTCTGATTTCTGATTCATTGGGCAACACTAAATAAAGACATTAAGAAATATATTTCCTAAGATTTTTTTTAATGGCCAGAGGTGGCAGTCTGGCCAATGCTGAGAGATTAGTCATAGTATTTATTATTATTATTTTTTAAACAGTGGGTTCTGCTTGTAAATTACAATCAGTAGCCTAAGTTCTAATAATAACAAACTCTACCTTTGAATTTGTTAGATATTTTGGTGGTTAGGTAAGTCTTTGATTCATTTATTAAGCATATAATTTTGTGCTGATGAAGTTATGAGTAGGGACATCCATTGACACTGCTTTTCTGTATTTGAGGTGTACTGAATTGTACTCAGGGACAGCTTGCAGTAGTCTTCATAAAGCTACATTAAATATAGCTAGGTCTCTTGAAATATGTATTTCCCAAGCTTCATAGAGCCTGGATAACTTGAAACCAAATCATAGAATTTAGAAATCTGGAACATTTGCAATAACTTGTTTCAAACTTTTCCAACTCTCACCCCATTTTATAGGTAAAAAAGCTGAGAAAGGTGAAGTGATATTGCTGTTGTCATACATCTAGTTTCTGAGCACAGATTAGGACTTGACCCCTCAGTTTAGTGCAGTTTCCTCTCTATGACATTCCAAAGCTAATTGAGAGGGAGTGTGCCTGTGAAGGAATTCAGTTAATGGGGTATGAACTGAAGAAACCAAGTTGTACTAAGTGAGCATGGCTAATAGTGGGACGCTAGAAGACTGAGGATGGAGGAAATGGCAGTTTGAAATAGATCTGTGAAGAAAATTATTGCCATATCAGAAGCAATGTGCACAACTTTAGGCTAGCCACTCATGGTAACTGAAAGATTTTTAAAATCATTTCAACTAGCAAATCCTTAGCAGAATAAAGGGAAATGCAAATGCCAACAAACACGGCTGACATATTAGAACCTGCTAAAATCTTATCGGATATATGGCAAGTGGAGCTCATGGTGGGAGGCAATGGATGGAGAAAACAGGTGGACATGGTTAGGCTGGTGAAGGACACCTACCTAGGAGAGACTGATTTTTTTTTTTTTTTTCAGTACTTGGAATTGAACTTGGGGCCTCACGTGTGCTAGACAAGCACTCTATTCCCAACTCGAGAAACTAATTTTCTTTTCTTTTCTTTATCTTTTTGACATGGAATCTCTCTCTGTTATCTAGGCTGACTTTGAAACCCTGGACTCCAGTGATCCTCTTGCCTCAGCCTTCCAAGTAGCCATGACTATAAACATGCAACACATGCCAGACAGCCTAATTTTTGAATAGAGGAAAAGGGATCCTAATAATGAGGACAATTAGGATTTGCATGTGTGACAGTATAATCATCATTTAATTTAATAATTATCAGTGTTATTATAGGTGAGCAATTTCACATGCGTTTATAAACTGTGGAAAGTCAGCCTCTAACTTGTATAGGAAGGTTTCTGGTTTCCACCAAGAAAGTGCCTCCCTTCTCAAATTAATACTGGAGAAAAGAATATAAATAAGCTGAAGGGAAGCATGAATGCAAAGACTGAATAAATCCAACCACAAACAATCTTTGGGCACTCCTGAGATGGTGCATTGGTGTGTCAGCTGCAGCCAGGGAAGGAAGGTGGTGTGAGATGGCAGTAGCTTCTGTGTTTCTGCTTCTTTCTCACTACAGAGGTGAGCTGGGGTAATGACAGGCAGCAGAAACACTGCTGAGGGAGGGGGTCATGGAAATAGGTCCTGAATGACCAGCTCTCCTTACCCCCACCCTTCATACCCACAGGGCTCATGGATTAGCACCTGGGGAGGCTGTCTCCTCCCAAAATTTCTTAAGTCTTAAGGTTGGGTCTTATGTCAGTCAGGGTTCTGTCATTGTAACAGGTAGTTGAGATCATCGACTTATAAGGAGAAAAATTTATTTTGACTTATGGTGGGAGAGGTTTCAGTCCATGTGGCTTTGGCCCTGTTGCTTTGGAGTGTGTAGTGAGGTAGCCTGTCCTAGCAGGAGTGCATGGTGGAGCAGAACTGCTTACCTTATAGGAAGTGAGAGAGAGTGAGGAGGGATCTGGGGTCCTACTACCTCCCTCACTGGCACACTTCCAGTGACCTAAAGAGCTCCCATTGGGCCCCTCCTCTTAACATTTCCACCCCCTCTTAATAACACTAAGCTGGAAATAAGCCTTTAACATATGAGCCTTCCTTCGGGAACCTTATCTAAACCATTGGAAGTCCTGAGCAGTTGAGTGGCCAGATGGGCTGACTACAAATCAGAGTTATCCACAGTGGCTGGGTGATGCCTGGGATTTACATACAGAGGCTCATTCTCTCCTTTTTAGTTTATCTCCGCTGGACAGAGAACTGATACACTCAAAGAAAAATGAGCTCCCAGGACAAAGTAACTAGACCCTTGTGGGGCCCATGTATCCTCTGATATGGAAATATTAAAAGTAGATTAAGAATTAAAATAAATACATTAAAATTACTTAATCTGATAAGGGAATCTGGTTGCGCTATAAGACAAAATAATAGTAAAAACAAAGTAGAAATAAAAGTATGAGTTAATGAGAAGGAAAAGATGTTAGCAAATAGGAGGGTAGATATACGTGAAAAATAAATTAGTGAATTGGAACAGTTCATAATTATTATTATTTTTTCAGAAGGCAGCAGATACGTCTAAGGAAATATGAAACCAAACAAAAAGGCTAAGGGTAGGTGATAGAAGTAGAATTGCTACTATCTAGTAATGGGATCCTGGAATAAAAGCAAAGATCTATAAAGGGAAATAAGCTGAAGAAATAATAGGAAAAAGTCATTCATACTTAAAAGTGAGGGAAAACATTGGTTTGGAAAGGCTAATGGATGGTCAAACACGAAAGAATGTTAAAACATCTTGGGATCCAGACCAAACAATGTGATGTGAGGTATGGATAGTAGGACAGTAAGGTGTTATGTCTGCCTGGCAGACCATTCCTCTGTGTGGGGACAAGATGGAGCTCCTGACAGAGGATTGTATTAGTTTGCAAGAGTTTCTATAACAAAACATAGAAACTGGTAGATTAAATGACGGTTCATTTTCTCACAGGTTTAGCGGTTATAAGTTCAGAACAAGGTGACTGTAGGTTTTCCCTTTGTCCCCATGACTTGGGGATGGCCATCTTCTCCCTGTGCCTTCACATAGTCTTCCCTGTGCATGAAATGCTGTTCTAACCACCTTTTCCTATAAGGACATCAGTTATGCTGAATTGTGACCTCATTTTAACTCAATCACTTCTGTAAAGACTCTATCTCTAAATAGAATTAAATTCTGAGGTCCTGAAATCTGGGGGGCCACAACTGAACCCAACATACTGAGCTTTTCCCAGCACATACCCATAAACACACTATCCTATGATGGTTCTTATAGGAAATTATCAAGGACATTATCAATTTTTATATATTTTAAGTATCACTTCCAGATATTGCTAAATTTAAGAAACAAATAAAGGCCAATAATTATGCATATGGGTTAGGAACTTATACTTTGAGAATGAAAAAAAAATCTGTAGCTTTTAAATCAAAGAGAAAATAAATTAATCTATTCAAAAGAAAGCAAGGAGGAGAAAAGGAAATACAAAATGAAAGAACAGATATAAGGTAAGAATTACATTAAATGTAATAGGTAAAACACACTTATTGAGAAACACTGATTGAATGTTGAAAAGCTTCAATAGTAGGTTGATCTCAAAAGATACAATGAAAATAAAAGTCACAAAGAGGTAAAAAATGAAATAAAAAACATCTGGAAGTATGAATTGAAAGAAATCTGGTGTACACATTTAATAATTGAGAAAACAAAACTGAAAGCCAAAATTTTTTAAAAAAGACAGAAACAAATGTTATATATATATATATATATATATATATATATATATATATATATATTGAATGGAGTGATAGGATAAAATGAACTAGCTCTTTTAACTCATCATGTTCCAAACAATACAGCTGTAAAAATTATCAAGATCCAAACAGGAGAATATCAGGAAGAAATAAGAAATAGATAAATCAACAGATGTGGTTGGTAATTTTATACATACCCCTCAAGTGTATAAACACACACACACACACACACACACACACACACACACAACACAGTAGCAGTTCTGTGTTACACCAAACAATAGAGTATAATAAATAACCTTATGGTAACATCTACAAATATATACCCATAAATTTCTGTATCCAACAGAGAATACATAATATTTTCAAGCACATATGGAATGTTTACAAAACTTAGCTATAAATCAATCTCATTAGCTAAGTTCTCTGACTATAACAAAATTAAACATAAATTTCAAAAATAACTAAAATATTTCCATATATTTCAAAATAACTTATATGTTATAAATAAAGTGTTACATCTCAAAGTGTATAGATGTAGTTAAGCAGAAAATCAGCTTTAAAAATAACATGAAACAATGAAGATATAAAAGGAAGCTTTTTTTTCCCCGCTTATGAAGCTGCAAAAAAAAATAGCAAGAAAACCTAAAGAAACAAGAAGGAAGGAAATGATAAAGATAAAGGCAGAAATCAAGAAAATCAAGAACAGAAGAACAATAGAAAAGATTAACAATACCAAAAGCTGATTCTTTGAAAAGATTAACACAGTAGGCCTCTGATAAGATTAATCAAGAAAAAAGAAGAAGCAAATAAACAAGACACATAATGAAAAAAAGGATATCACCGTAGACACAACAGAGATTGGAAACATATACATTTGAAATCCTAGATGAAGTGAGTAAATTCCTTAAAAAATATATGATGTCAAAATGGTCACAAGAAAAGAAAACCTCAACTGACCAAATATGTAAGAAATCGGTACTGTTCTCATATGCTTAGCCATCATCAACGAACAGCACAGATTTCAATGAAAAGTGAATTTTCCTAAATTTCAAACACTAGTAAAATCTACACTGTACAAACTGTACTATACTAGTTGTTAGAGAAGGAAGAAAAATTTCCTAGTTTACTTTTCAGTTTTATTGAGTGTGATTTACATAGAACAAACTTGATAGTTGAAAATGTAAAATTTGATGATTTAAAATAAATGTTTATAGTGTTTTTTTTTTTTTTTTTTTTTTTTTTTTTAGCAATTATTCAATTCTGTTTCAGAAGCAACAACTACAACACCAGAAAATTCTTTTGTGCTTGTTTGCAGGCAATTGCTGCTCCAACCTCACTCCCAGGCAACCTCTGTTCTGCTTTCTAGCTCCAAAGTTTTGCATTTTATAGAAATTTCATTCAAATGGGATTGTACCATTCATCTTGCCTTTTGGTCACTGTCTGAATTGTTTCACTTGTAGTTTTTGAGGTCCACCATCCATATTGTTGCTTGAATCACTCATTTCTTTCTTTCTATTGCTGAATGGTATCATCATATACTGTCTTAGTTTTCTTGGGTTGAAATAACAAAGTAAATGTGACTTAACAGAAGTTATCTCACAGTTCTAGAGGGCAGAAATCTGAAACCAAGGTATTGGCCAGGCTCTCTGAGGGCCAAAAGATCTTTCTTAGCCTTTGTTGGTGGCTGGCAATCGCTGGCATTCCTTGGCTGGGGCAGCATAATTCAGTCTTAGTTTCTGTTTTCATACAGTGGTATTTCCTTTGTTTGTGTCCAAATTTCCCTCTTATAAGAATACCACTCACTGCATTATGGTCCACCTTAATCAAGCATGATATCTTCTTACCTTGATCATCTCCCAAAGACCCAATACCAAGTAAGGTCATATTCACAAGTTCAAGGTAGTTGCATACTTCTTTGGGGTGGGGGGGTGGGCAGCAATCATTCCACCTAGTATGCATACATCACCTTTTGGTTACCTTTTTGCTAGTTGCTGGATTGCTTGCAATTTGGGTTACTGCAAACCTTCTAACATTCTCACCTTCTCATACAAATCTTTGTAGAGGCCACACAGTTGTGTTTCTCTTGGGTAGATGTCTACGAGTGAAGTTGTTGGATTATAGGAAAAGTATATGTTTAACATTTCAGGAAACTGCCGAAATATTTCTGTTTTCTGCAAATCTTGCTGCCATTGGTATTTCAGTTCATTTCTGATACAGCCATTTCAGCAAGTGTAAGGTGAAGTCCTATTATCGTTGTTTTAATTTGCTTTCCCTGATGATTAATTATTTTCAGCAGTCTTCATGTGCTATATATATATATATATATATACACATATCCTTTGGCAAAGCATCTATTCAAATATTTTGCCCATTTTAAAATTAGGTTGTTAATCTTGTTACTGAGTTGAAATTTTTCTTAATGTATTTTGTTACAAGTCCTTTATCAGATCTATGCTTTATAAATATTTGATTTCACCGTTTGACTCGTTTTCTCATTTTACTAATGGAGATTTTGAAGAATAAAGATGTTGAATTTGGATGGAGTAGAAAATATTTTTTTTCCTATGGATTTATGGTTTTGAAATCACATTTTCTATAACTTTTTGCCCAACTTAAAGTCATGATTTTCTTCTAGATGTTTTAGAGTTTGAGTTTTTCTATTTAGAACTATGATCCATTTGAGTTGGTTTTTCTGTGTGGTTTGAAGTAATGGCTGAAGTTCTTTTCTTGTGTATGTGGATATTCAGTTGTTCCTATTGTTGAACAGCCTATCATTATACTATTGAATTGCTTTGGTATATTTACTGAAAAACAATTGACTGTAAATTAAGAGTTATCTCCATGTCATTGGTGCACATTATCTATCTTTATAGCAATGCCAAACTGCGTTGACTACTGTAGCTTCATAGTCTTTTGAGATATGATTGATGTACATTGATGTATGCAGGAGTGGTGGGTGAGGGATATTTAAGTTAGAGAATGAAAGGGATGTCTGGGGATTATCCTCCCTGTTTTCTTTTTTCTCTCCTTGGATCTCAATCTGGTTACAAAAGGCAGGCCTTGAATTAACTTGGGATCTATCTTATGTTTCTAATAAGCTGATACAATCTTAGGGAAGGAAAAGGACAACTTTGGTATTAATAAAGAAGAAGAGTCATAGGGACCAGGCTTCTGGTATGGGAGGAGTGGTTTTCCCTTGTTAGAGGGGATTTTCTAACAAGTGACCAGGAAGACACTTTCTATGGAAACACCTCAGAATGGTGACAAGCACCATTTGTGATAGATATAAGTAATATTTATCATAGAATCTTGTCTCCAGCATGATCCATAAAACTAGAAAAACATCTCTTTCAAAGATATAGGTTATGGCATGATGTTGATTAAAAGGGAGGTTCACAAAAAGGTAGGAATGGGATCTTGCAAATCTCTGATATTAAAAAAGCCAGTCTTTGTCCTACTGTGAAAGGTCTCCAGGCCCTTTTTCACACTCCCACTTCCTTCCTCTGTTTTCTTCCTTCTTGCCTGACTGCCTACCTGCTTTTTCCATGAAGGGATGATCTGATTAGTTATTGAAAATATATGCTTTCCATTCTTGGGTTGTAGTGATTACCAAGGGAGTTATTCAGCACCTGGAATCATCATGACTAGAGACAAGTTCTAATTGCCCTTTGCTGGTGTCTTGCACAGGACTAGATTTTTGTAGTATCCCAATGCTGGGTTTCTGTTCTCACGACTAAAAGGCTCAGGGGTCACTCCAGTTGAACTGGGCTAACTGGGCTAACTGGGCTGCGCAAAATAACCACACGAGAGACACAAATACCTTTTTCTTTGGGATAACTGTGACTGCTCCGCTGACCTTGAGGTTCCGCAGGAAGAGAGAGAGCGAGAGCACGCACTGACCCCTTTAATTGAGGAGAAGCTATTCAAATGAGGCAAGGGGTCAGGTTTCAGGAGGCTGAGTCTATCTTCATGATGTCCACTGTCAACAGGTTGATTGACATCTGGGTAGGCCCACCCAAGGGCACAGTAAGAGAAGGGGACACACATACAAGGCACTTCCATGGAAGATTCTATTCTAAACAGGGCAAGGGGTTTTATTACAAAGGAACAGGTGAGCATAGCTTTACCCATGGGGCTGTAGCAAGACACACCCATGCAGGAGACACCGACCCTGGAACTTAAGAAGGGTGGGGAAAGGGAAAGCTCTGCCACATTTCTTCGACTGAGTGCCTCAGCACCCAGCCAGGGAGTATGACTCAGTCAAGTGCAAGGTTGGTCTCCCACATCCCAAAATGCTTCAAACTCTTTGGATAGAGCTTTTCCTACTGAAGTCTCCATTTGCTCTAGAAGAAAAGTGGTATTTACTTTATTTCTTAACTTAGTGATTCTCCAACTTGTTCTAGGGGCAGAGCACCTGGAAATGATTCAAACTAGTAAGACCCCCATGCTTTTTGTAGAATACGTAACAGATACATGTATTTTTATTCTGTGGTTGAGACTATGACTATCATATATGTATATCTGATAAAATCATAGTCCTAAACACAAATTTCCATCCAATGAGCTATCCTTGGACTAATTGAGGTTCTCTGAACACTTTCTATGAGGAACTGTCTGCAATGTTTCCTGAAATAAATAATAATAGGTAATATTTATTGGATATTTTATTTATTTTATACTTTATATAGTCATCTAAATTTAATAGCAATAGTAGTCTGTGAAGCAGATTTATCACTTCTGTCCTAAAAATGAAACAACTGAAGCTTAGAATACTTAAGTGACTTGTCCAAGGTCTCAGAGCTAATGCATGGCCGAGCTGAGACTGAAATTGTTCTACCATCAATAAAGTCTTAGTTAGTAGCCATAGTGATTTGTGGTGCTCTTGGATAAAGGCAGTGATCTACATTTTTCTTAGTAATAAACAGATAAAATGAAGTGGATTGTTCAGCAAGTCTTTATTCCTTTCCTGTATCGTCAGTCTTCATGAAGAGAATAAAGTTACTAATGATAGCTTATGAAACTATAGTCTGGAAAATTTCTTTCAAGATGACCAAATTTGTCATCTTGAGAAACTCATTTTTAGAAAGTGAATGGTTTTTGCAAATTTTTTATGTAAATACACTTTTCTTCTGATCATTCTATGGTATATAAACTTTTGATTTTTGCTATTTAGGACATGATTATCCTAAATGAATAAAATAATAAAAGAATAATAAAAACCTGTCATTTGTCCCTTTGTTGATTTTCCTTCCTTTGCTTGGTGGTTGCAAAAGGCCACTGGGGTCTGTAGACAGGGCACCTCTAGAAAAGGGCATTTCAGAGAAGATTTATCTTCTGGGGACAGACAGTGCTGCTGTGTCTGCCCCAGGAAGACAGTTCCAGCATCTCTCTTTTCCTTTGGTTTACAAATGAGTATAATTTTCAAACCTGTGCTGCATTCCAAAGAATTTTGTTTTTTCAGGAATGCTTTAGTACTTAACACCTCTGTGAACTCTGTGACCATACACCCTCATCTGGAAGGTCTATTCAGAGGTGGCTGAGCAGACTGCCAAATTCAGCCTCTGAACTCTATCATTTCTGCATTCTAAATGCCTTTTCCCCCTCACAGCTGGAATAAAATGTTCAGAAGCATTTAAATTGGATTTGAATTGCTTAGTCAAATCTTAGTCACCTTTCCACACACAGACAGACTCTTTAACCCAGGAAAGGGCATTTATTTGAGCTCAGGGAATCAGCCAAAGGAAGAGACACTTTAACCACAGTGTTCCAAGTTAGGGTCATGTTCAGCTAGCTGTCTTGAGGAAAGCAGGAGCCCATTGTTGCATTGGTGACGAAGACCAGTGTTTGGAGTACTCTCCGTATACATTTTCCTATAAGAAAAACTCTTTTGGTAGTACTGTCCGAAGTAGAGTTTTCCAAATTCAGACATACAATGATGTTCAGTTCCAACTGTGGCCATGATGAACAGTTTCTGTGCATATGTGGGTAGACTCTCTTAAAGCATTGTTTTGGCCAGCGGTAAAAACTTAACAGGTATTTACTATCTTTGTCTGCTTAGTATCTCCATTAGTTATTGGAAAATTTTTCTCCCAAGTTGTACGTGATTGCTGGGGTCTGCAGCAGTGTGTGTTATAGCTATTTCTCATCTCCACCCAGCCACAGAAGTGTGTAATATTTCAGACTGGGCCAATGGTGGTCACAGGTCATGGATGAGATTATGACTCAAGCAGGACCAGAATTGTTAAGGGTACAAATCTAAGGTTATGTAAATCCATCTTCTTCACAACATAATGTGGGTCTGTGAAAAGAAACCAACATGAGAGACAGAGACAGTCTTGATTACATCATTTGTGTCCCGAAAGCCACAACTAATATCTTCCCAGATAGGTAAGATAAATTTTACTCGCTCATAATGGACTTAGTTTCAGTTACTTAAAAGCAAAGATGTTGGGCTGGGGATATAGCTCAGTTGGTAGAGTGCCTGCCTTGCATGCACAAGGCCCTGGGTTCAATCCCCAGCACCTCAAAAATAAATAAATAAATAAAAGCGAAGATGTCATTATCAATACAATATATCTACTATGTACGTGGTACTGTGTTAAATAGTGGGGATACAAAGATGAATGAGACATTGTAGAAAATCACTAAGTCTGAAGACTGAAGTGTAGAGACATAGGGCTATGGGAAAAGAGGAGAGAAGCTGTGCTTGAGAGTTACCGAGAGTTTTTGAACATAGACTTAAATGGTAAGGTCTGTTTTTTCACTCTGGTTATACTGTGGAGGTTGGATTCAAAGAACAATGGCCAGGTGTGGATGATGAATTAAGGGTGAATAAATTTTTAAGTCTTTTGGACCAAAGTGAGATTCTAGTCATTGATAACTAGATGGACAATATGAAGGATCCCTGTGGTTTAAGCGACTTTGGCATTGATTTGAAAGTAATGCCATTTTGGCTAATCAGGTTTTAAATCCATATCCTTATCTTGTTTCTTAAGATAGGAGTCATTTACTTGGATAATAATCATTTTGTTAGCCCTCACCTAACCAGACTTGTATTTAAGAATTTATATTTTACACTGCAGTCAAACTTGCTCTTCTCCTTGAGCATTTACTTACTTTCTCTATTGATTTCAACCTAGATAGTGTGTTTCTTGAAGTCTAATGATTGACACATACTATTTCCAAATGAAATACTCGGTTGAAAATATTCATAGCATGGATTGCATCTTCCTGATCTTAGTTTTCCCAGGGCTGTGACTGCTTTGTAATCACTTTCTGAATGGACCTGTTAATTTTCTGTTGCTACCATACTATAATACTGCACATTTAGTAGATTTAAGACAAGTAAAATTTGTTACTTTGAAGTTTTGAAGTCAGAAGTCCAAAATCAGTCTTATAAAGGTGAAGCTTAGGCTATAAAGCATTGGTGCTCCTGGAGGCTATAACGAAGAACCTGTTTCCTTATCTTTTTTTTCAGTTTCTAGAGATTCGTGTCCCTTCTTACATCATCATTCTCTCCATGCCTTTGCTTTCATTGCTATATAGCTTTCTCTGACTTGGAACCTCCTGCCTCCCTTTTATTAGGACCTTTGTGGTTACGTTGGGTCCATCCAGATAACACACAATAATTCCCCCATCTCAAGGTGCTTAACTGAATTATATTTGCAATCTTCTTTTCCATGTAAAGTAATATATTTATAAATCTTAGAGATGAGAACAGAGATATCTTTTTTTTTTTTTTTTGACAGTAGGGGACATTATTCTGTCTACTACAAAAAACCTTTGCCTTGTTGAATGTATTATTTTAATATGTTGAGATGTAATTGGTGGTTGTTAACCAGGGCTTATGGTAGTGAAACTTCCCAATTAAGATGGTCATTAAAATGTTCACAGACCTATTTCACCCTTTAGTGGAGTAATGGGGGTGATCTGCATGCGTTTAATTTCCAACTTTGAGTTGAGGATGTAGCAGTACCCTTGCTTTTAGCAAATAATCATGCTAAAAATCGTAACTTCTACTTTGTGAAAAATTGTAAGATATCTACCTCAAAGTTTGTAAGCCTTCATTGGTCTATTTGTAGAGGGATCATATGAATTAAGGGTGAATAAATTTTTGGTTGTCAGAACACAGTCCTGATTTTGACAAGGTATTATATGGATTCTCCCTCCACATCCTAATAGGTCAAATCTCATAATTTAGTCAGAAAAAAAGTCTTTTTTTATCATGGAGATTTTCATGAGAAAATTTAGTCATAATAGGGCCAAACAAATTTCTTATACCAATTTCTTATATTCTTCCTCTTTCTTCAAATGCTGGAAATCTAAAAACCTTGCATAACTTCCAAATAATTAACATCTCACATGAAAAATGTGGAAGCATACTGGAAGGAAAACTTGAGTCCTGTTTACTCTTATAAGTTAGCACCAATAATGTTGTTAGAATGTTGAGTTGGAAACTTTTTGCTTTTTGCAATAGATATACATTTTGAATATAGTTCATATGGTTTTAAATCAGGCATTTAAAAAAAACCACAGTACAATTTTCATTATATCAGGAAAAATAAAGCCTCATTTTTGTTATATTGTAGTTCCATGAGATAAGTACTGGATATATCCTTCACTCATTCATATACTTTATTGAGTGCCTACTATGTAGCCATCCCTCTGAGCAGTGGGAAAGAACTGGAGAACAAAAAGTTTTGATGCTGCAATATGTTAGCTTCTCCTGGACTGTTATTAACATAACTAATAAAAATAATTCAGGGTTGCTTTATCTCCCACCTAAGAGCTAAAAATTAGACTATTATTTTAGTTAAATAATCAGATATTTATTGTTTCACTTTTTTTCCTCCGTAAGAGATATACTTGAATTTCATTTTGGGAGAAATTTTTTACCTTTTGGAAAACCAGAGAAAGCTCTGATAGACTCCTGAAATCAACTTGTTGGAAAAGTTGCTTCAACAACACCAAGAGGACAACCTCAGTCCTGAAGGAGTTCATTATTTAGTTGTAGAGTCAGCCCTGTAGCTTATGATGGAAGATTAGAGTAATATCAGAACAATGACAGATGTCTGCCCAGAATACCCTTGCAGCACAGAGACTAAGGTAGAAATCTGGGCTCCTTTGAGTCTTTCTGCAGGAAGCAATGCTCTCCCTAAGTCTCCGAAGATCAATGGGATTTGGACAGTTGAAAAAGATGGGAGAGTTATCTTATGCAAAATATCACATATGCTAATTCAACAAGGTAAGTTACTCTATACCTTGATTTAGCAAACTGTTGTTCTGCATGGCTGAAAAAAAAGAAAGTATATAACTTTCTTATGTTCATATATGTCTATGTGACCAGTGTAACTCCACATCATGTACAATCATGAGAAGGGAAAGTTATACTCCGTGTATGTATGGTATGTTAAAATACATTCTATTGTCATGTATAACTAAGAAGAACAGGATGAACAAATTTTTTAAAAAGCCCCCCCGCCCGCCCAAAATAAAAAAGAAAGTAAATGAAGAGACAGGAAATGAGGCCAAAGAGGTCTTGAAGGGCCTTGCTCACCTAATTAAGGAATTTAACTCTTTATAAAACCTGGCTGAAGAACTCATTGGAGAATGTTCCACAGGGAAGTGATTTTTATCATGCTTATATTTTAAAAGTTCGCCTTAGGAGCTTTATGGATATAGACTGGGATAGGGAAGGAAGCACGAGACCTTCAGATGTTCAGTTAAGGAATTTGGGAATTGAGGAGGGTCTAAATGAGGACTGTGGCAGTGGGGAAAAAGGGATCTCATGTTTGGCAAAACTTATGATCATAAAGTAATCCAGTTTCTGAAAGGTAGTAAAATGGCAATTGTTTAGAAGGAAAATAAGATCTAAACCACTAGAAAAGATTATTTGAAAAGTAAGAGTACTTTTGTCCTCTCATGCTGGGTATCAGCGGAGTCTCTGTGACACTGGTGTTGGGGACTGGTCTCTAATGCATTACCATGGGACATGTTTAATATTTCTTTGCAATTTTCAATTTGGGTAAAAAATATACAATTTGGTTGTGTTTCAGTAGGTTCCCTGGATATGGCCATAAACTGAGTTCTATTATGACAAGAAACATATATTGCCTAGAAGCGGGGGCGGGGGGGGGGGTGTTGTCTGTTGGCAGTGTTTTTCCCACCTGCTCACAGGAAAGCTTCTTTAAGTTTCCGAGGCTCCATTTCCTCAACCATTCAGAAAGGGATCCTGGACATCATGAGGCTCTTAGAATAAAAATAAGCAACTAACAAGAAATGACTTTGAAAGTCATCAGGAGCCAGATCCAGAAGCTATGCGTTATTGAAAAATGATGAACTTAGATTTTGGATTTAGGTAGCTCTGGGTTCAAATCCCAACTGGAAATTATTTGGACATGTTAGGTTTTTTTTTTTTTCTTTTTTTTTTTTTTTTTAGTTTTAGGTTCACCTGTCTATGATGCAATGTTTAGGGGAGAGAGGTTCCAATGAAAGAATAAGATGTCTTGCATTTAAATGCCATAAATATGTATAACCATTTCATAGTACCTGCCACGTGTTTATGTCTAGTAATTACTACTACTCAGTACTGGTTTATCATTTTAGGAAGTTGGGATAGGAATTCCCTGCAACAAATGTATGATTAGCATACATTTCAGGGTTGGGCAATAGGCTTGTGTGAGCTAATAGATGGGAAAGAGGTTCATTTTTATGTCTTTTTGTCTCTTAGTAAGAAAACTGTGGTAGTAAAGAACTTCTCTCTTTTCCTACTGGTCTACTGTATGACTTTTCTTCCAGACAGAGGAGGATGAAGGGGCCGAGGAACTGGCTGGTCTATGCTTGCTGCCACCTTGGTGTCTGCTGGGCTGAGGAAGACCAAGTCCCTGGATACTCCTGTGAGCCATGTCTTCTAAGGTATCCAAACCGCTTTGGTCCTTGAGGGAAAACATCTGCTGCGATTGCTGAGGTTTTTCCATTGTCCTTTGTCTTCAAACTTTCTGGTGTTTATTTGAAATTTTCATGGGTCATTTTAGTGGCTTCCCACTTGGCTTTCTCAGTATCCTCTCACCCCTTCCCCACCTTGGGTCCCACTTCTATTTTGTTTTCAAGCCTACAACATTTATCTTCTTATCAGGTATTTCGTTTTGGTAGAGACTTTTTGCCAAATGTATGTTGTTTCCATCTTGGGTTCTGAAGCTTTGCACAATGAAAACTGTTTATGTGGACATGAAAAGTTTCTCTATAGTTAGTTTTTCATTCCTTTATTTCATCATCCCTTTTTCCCCCTCTGGCTTTGTATCAATTTTTCCTTCACCTCTGGGTTAAATGTTGTCATGTTCCCTTAATGTCATCTCCAGGATGCACTTTGGCTCTGTCTCCCTGGGTTATCATTGCTCTCCTGGGGTATCTACCACCGACAGTCCTGGAGCTCTTCCTGTTCCTATAAGCAATCTCCAGCTCACAATCACTGCAAGAAACACTTTTACTTTTTCTAGTGACATGGGTTAACATGGCTAAGGAGATTTTTTATTGAGTAATGTTTAGGGGAGAGAGTTTCCAATGAAAGTAGGATGTCTTAGATTTAAATGCCATAATATGTATAACCATTTCATAGTACCAGCCACATGTTAATGTCTAGTAATTACTACTACTCAGTACTGGTTTATCATTTATTTTAGGAAGTTGGGATAAGAATTCCCTTCAACATTTAAGGATTATGAAACTTAGTCCCATGTTGATCCAGTCACAGGAGATTTGAAACCCAATTCTGAAAACAGAGAAAGGGATAGTCATATCCTTTACATACTGTAAGTAGAAAAAAAGGAATGGCCCTATGATTACCAATCAGTTTGGGGCAGTATCAGCACCTAGTCTTTTGGAAAGTTTGGCTAAAAATTTTATGCCTGTTTGTAAATTTTTGTTTCCTTATTTTTAACTAAAAGTATGAGTGTTCTACTTTCATTTAAACAAATAAACAAACCATCACCTCATTGGCCAGTTTGAGATTAATTTAAAACTGTTAGAAACAGGTGTTTTCTTCTGTTATGTTTACATGGTATTTCTTACTTTCCTTTTTAAATTTGTTTTTTTTTGTGATAGTATCTCTCATGGTCAAAATTTTATTAAAGCTTCTTATATATTGTTCGTTCTCTCTCTAAAAGACTGTAGGTCTCCATAATTCAGGAACTACTGGGATCTTTATATCTCCCACAGAACTAGTGCAGTACCTTGTATGTGGTAAATACTTTTTATTGTTAAACGAATTAAACAGTTTTTGCCATGATTAGAACCTGTACATTAACTACTATCCAATGTAATAACTCATAATTTAAAAAATTATCTTTAAAACATTAAAAAATTGATTTCTACATAATAATTATACATGTTTGTGAGGTATAATGTAATGTTTTGATACATGTATGCATTGTGCAATATTGGCATAATTTTAATGTGTTAGAACCAGTTTATATGGATTTAGGAGGGCACATTAATAAATATTCAGGAATTCTTCAAACCAATTTTTGAATGATTGGTAGACTGAAGTGAGATTTTCTGGGAATATACACACACACACACACACACACACACACACACACATATATATATATATATATATATATACCATGTAAACATAACAGAAGAAAATACCTATTTAAAACTGTTAGAAACAGGTTATACACACACACACACACACACACACACACACACACACACACCATGGAAATTAGCAAAGGCTACAAATTAGGATTTTTTTTAACAGATAATTTGTAAGCACTCCATTGATGATAATCACATTGGTGAATTTGGAGCCCTGATGAAACAGTCAAATCTTGAACAACTTTTATGACTTAATTTATTATTGGTTATCATCCTGATTTCCTTCAACAACCAAAGTTGGCAAATACAACCCAGTTGAATTGCCAGTTGCCCAGATATTTTTCTTATTGTGAGGGTTCAGGAAAATGAAGAAAACATATTTATAATAGGTTCATGAAGACCAGCTCAGATCTTCTTCAAAAACAAAAACAAAACCAGACCACAGCTGAAGCAAGCAAGATAAGCAAGTTCCCTAAATGGCAAACGTAGCTCTAGGTATTTAAGTGGGGACGCTAAGATCTGTATGGTGACCTGTTCCAGTGATTATTAATATTTAAAGATATTCTCTCTCCCTGGTGTAGATCTTACTAAGCCTATGGCAGTATTAAGGAGCACTTGAAGACTATAGGACTAGAAGAAAATGTTGGAAGGCTTATTAGGAGTTATGCAAAGCCTAGTTAGTACTTATCAAAATAAAATACGGAAATTAGAAACCACTTCTCACTTTCTAATTTCTAGCAGAGTTAATGATGCAACCCAGAGTGATTCCTCAGTCTTACCTGCAAAGAGTGTTTGAGCACTGTTTTTATTGTTATTAGCTGGTCCGCTAATAACTTGTACACAGAACTTCATGTTCAGTAAACTCTTTAAACAGTGGCAGTCTTGAGAAAGAAATACTAGTTAAGTCCACACACATTTTTGAGGCAGCTCTAAAAGAGTGGTTCTATTTAAGACACCTTAAAACACTAATCAATATGTCCTTTATCTCAGCCATAAAGTATCAGAGTTGTATAGTCTGAATGTAGTCAAATATTATTGGGTTTCATTTTATTTTAAAAGGGAAAGTTTAAGATGTTGAGACAAAAAAGGAAATCACACTAGAGATCTTAAAACATTACATTTTTTTTATAAATATAGTATTTTTGGCTAAAAGGCTTTTGGCATCTTAAAAACTGGTTTATGAGGTACACTAAAGAATTATGGGAAAGGTGGATTTACCAGGTTGATTCAAAAGGTTAAAGCAGTGTACAGCTTGTAGCTCGCATATCACACTGGTCCTGACCGCTGAAAAGTGTCAGGCATGGACACTCAATCACCTGGTGGAGCGATCTCAGGAGATCTTTTTCCGGCTCCCCACAAGTGCTCTTTGCTTTTCAGCAGTCTGCTGTGTGCATAAAATTAACAACATGCTACAATGCCTTCTTATATCATAAGTGGAGTCTCTTAAAGTGATATTCCTTCCCACACTTTCTCCGCCTTCCGGTGAGAATTGCTACTGGAGTCTGCTTATTTGAACAGAAGGTGTGAGTTTAAAGGCACGAACAAACACGCCAGCAATATATATTAGCTGTCCTTAGTGATGTAAGGACATTTGAGTTACTTGTGGGTTACAACTGCCTTCAGAAACCTATTTCACTAAATACTAAATCTTCACCCAAACATCTTTTGGAAACTGAAAGTGTTCTAAACATCTATCTTCAATGAAATTTTTTAGCTTCACTTTTTATTTCTCACCTGTTATTTTTGCACAATGTAGGCCCAATATAATTACCTCTTGTGAGGAATTTTATATCAAACTTCTGTGACTAGTCAATAGTCAAATGAGCTATTCCTTACCAGAGAGATGCTGAAAAGAAGCAAACAGAGAGACAACTAAAGGAAAATTTGGACCCAGTTGAACAGTGAGATAAAGACTGATTTGTCCGTGGGAATGAGAACAATAATGATGATGGTCATGGTAATCTTACTAATGCTTACTAAAACCCAGATAGTGACTCATCTAACCCTCACAAAATCCTGTGAGATAGGTACTATTCTTATCTCCATTTTACACACAGGGAAATTAAGGCAAAATGAAAGTTACACGTCCAACGTCATTCAGCTAAGTTGGTTTTCAAGCCCAGGGGACTGGCTCCAGGGTCTGCCTCTTAACTATTCCCTTAAGTAGTTGAAGTGCTCTTTCACTGTGGTGCACCCAAGAATGACTAGGACAACATCTGTAGCACTATATCTGCACCCTTGAAAAACCAGACCTCAGACAGGGCCTAATCTATCATTCTTCCTTGCCTTCTATATCTTAACCAATTCCATACAAGCAAGCCCAATCGTATCAAGAAAGATTTGTATTTGTTTTTAGTGATTTTTGCAATAAAACTTGAGGTTTTCATATCTAGCATATAAAGTATTAAGTATGAACTATGCAATATTTAGGATGTGTTTATACTTAAAAATAACTTTTTTTTTTTTTTTTTTTTGCTTATTTGAAATTCCAATTTAAGTGGAAATCCTGTATTTTTTTTTTCTAGCAGTCTTGAGTCAGCCGAGCTTCCAACCTGAATGTCAGCACCATACAATCACTTCCATCTCTTGAAGATGGTAGAGGAAAGAAAGCACAAAACAACTTGCCTTTGGCTTATCAGGTTGGAGATGAAATGCTGGCGAGTTTCTCTGTGGGCTGGGTTGAGCATCAGACCTGGTGTTTCTTTCAATCAGTGCTACAGTCTCTGGTGTTCTTCAAGTCATGTTGAGAGTTGGGAGGTGTGTTTAGTGCACAGGTTACTGTAGTTTGAATGCTGAGCAGCACTGGAAATCTGTCTCTTGGATTAAAATAAAATCCCTAAATGTTATTTTAATGATGTGAGTCCCACATTGCAAATGGTTCTCTTTGCTGTGGGCTCCAGAATAAAGTAATTGACCCTGACGCCATTCAGCTTGGGACACATAACTCATGTCACGGTCAATTATCTCTTGGTGGACTTCAGCACAGTGGGGGCCATTGTCCACGTGATGACTTCAGGGCTGCAGGGACCACGCAGCTTCAAGGGGCCTCTCTCTAGTAACTTACCTGCAATTTACGAGCTAAGCTTGTTCATAATTGCACTCTAGCACATAGCACTGTGCTTGGCACATTTATAGCCACACAAATGCTTACTGACTGAGTACCTTCTCTGTGCTGGAGGCAGGGGTCACAGGAGATAACAAGTTAAGTCTTGCCCTTGTTCTCATGGAAGTTGCAGTCCACCGGAGGTTTCAATAAACAAGTGAAAGAATATTTCATAGAGACATTTTTGACTTTGAGAATTGGAGGATTTATTGGTTACTTGTTACTAAAATGAGGAAACTTGAGACCCAAAGATGGGTGCCATAATGGTAGTCAGAAGACTGAGGCTCTGAAACCAGCTTTACTGTCTGGTCATTGAGAAAGTCATGAAAATTCTCTTAACTGTGGTTGCTCATCTGTACAATGGACATAATACTGCAGTCTTGATCTTAAGGCAAAAATGAGGTAATAGTCTAGAGACCGAAAAGCATTATGTAAAAAAGCTACATAGAAGGGTAAGAGCAGAATTGCTCGGGCCAGACTGCCTGGATTTAAATTCAAGTTATTTACTTTCCATGCCTGAGTTTCCTCATCTGTAAATTGAAGAGAATCATTCTACTTAGCTCAAAAAGATCATGTGAACATTAATTGAATTAATACACATTAATATAATAAGCATTCAGTAAACATCATTTATAATCCATCTACTTGATATCTAGGTACAGGGGTTCAAGGTGAGGTAGAGCGGATGTGATATTTTTAGGCTGTTAATACAAATCTTCCATCTAATAGTCATCCTCCCATTCCAACACAGATTCATTTTAAAAGTCTAGCAAAAAAAGAGATGTAAATTCCACTTTCTGTTTCTTGAATAATTTTTAGGTCAAGAGATGTTTTTATAATCATGTTCTTTGATCAGAAACTACTGAGCAGCCCCCAAATCAAAATATGAGCAATGGAACATGAGGAGAAATGAAAAAACTGATTTATTCATTCTTAGTCAATAAAATAAGCATGCAGTAGCTGGATTGTAAATACCCCTGCAAAGTGAGATTTACAAGACAGACTATTGGAAGACAGATTTATCCCAGTTGAAAGTGCATTGCTGCTGAAGCGAGTTCCAGTGGAATTTATAAGAAGCCCTTGAATGAGAAGGACTCAGATGCCTTGGGGAGTCAGACTCCTGAGGTTTGTTAGGCACAACATGGATTTGCATTGTCAAGAAGGCCAAAGTGTTCTCTGAAAATACTGCAGGGAAAAGAGAAAAACAACCCAGGGCAGGGGCATCAGCTTTGTTTAAAACTTCCTTTTACTCAGGACTGTTGGGTTTATAAATCAAAATTATGTGTCCAGTGAGGAAATGGGAAGTAAAACTGTTTCCAAAAGAAAAAAGAAAAGAAAGCAAGTGATTCATTTTGACCAAAATAATTGAAAATGCAGAAAGCCCAAGTGTTCTTGGCAGTGTGGCTCTTTGCTTATTTGTCGTTTTTTTGTTATTGTGTAGCAGATTCCATGATGAAGAAGAGCCAGTGGGTTCAGTAGACCTCTAACTGTCTGGTGAACTCAGAGCCCAACCTTAGGATACTTGCAGGATTTGAATTCCTCTTCACGTGGGGCTTGATCCAAAATTAAGCAGCAGAACCATGACTGTATTTGTTTTGTTTAAAAGAAGAAAGAACAGGAAAGAAGGAGGGAAAGGGAGAGGATAGGAAGGAAGAAGTAAGAAAGGAAGATGGAAAGAAGGGAGGAGAGAGTGAAGGAAAGAAAAAATAACTAAGAATACAAAAAAAAAAAAAAAGAAAGAAAGAAAGAAAGAAAAATGGAGGGGGTGGGGAGAGAAAGGAATAGTAGCCCAAAGCTACTTTTTCTGAAAGTGCTAAGTCAGACTTGTAAGCCTTATACCTGGGGTACAGGGCCCTAAGTGAATAAAACTTAAATAAGATGTAGAATGTGAACTCATTGATGGCTCTGAAACATTATAGCATCGAATGGTGCCACCAACCAATGATAGAATTCCTAAAAAGTTTACAAATCTTATAAATATTATTTTACAAATATGAATAAATAAGCTAATAAATATATTAAAATATGTTTTACATATTAGAATATATAAATATATATATATTTTAATTTGTTTCAATTAGTTACATATGAGAGTACAATGATCTTGACATATACATTTGAATCAGATGGGATAAAATTTCTCATTTTTATGAGTGTACAGGGTATATACGTGGGTATATATGTGACTGCAGAATTACATTGGTCATGCAATCATGTATATACCCACGGCAATAATAATGTATAAATATATTTTAATAAATAAATTTCACAAATATAAATAAATTTAACAAATACGAGACTCATAGGATTCAAAGAGAGTAGAGGTTGTATAATATAATGGATTATTCTAGGTAGAGTGACTGAGTTACAGAGAGGCAAAATAATTGGTTAAAAGGTCTCAAAGCTCATCAGTAACACAGCTATGACCTGAACCGCAGTCTCCCAATTCCATTGTCAGGGCTGTCCCCAGAAAATCAACCTCAAATGGCTGAGAGAGATAACTTGTCAAATATTTAGAAGGATTTCTTTGTATATTTATGACCCAAACAAGGAAACTTAAAGACAACCATAAGACCAAGACCTAGCTATTGCTTCTGTGAGGCTCAGCGAGAACTGAGAAGAGAATTGAAAAAAAAATTCAATATGTGGTTAATCTTTGCAAAATAAGTCCTCACCCCATTGTGGGTGAAATGGAAATACATTTTAGATAAGTAAAACAAAAATGCTGCTTTGTTTTTTTTTTTTTTTTAAGTGTTAATACATGGGGGCCATCATAGGAAAAGGAAGGTGATTAAGTGTTGGTAGTTGGTAAGCATTTGCATATTCACTGGCCCTGAGTCAATTTACAAAATCTTTGTTTCCATTCAACCAAGAGCTAATGAGACCCAGCCTTGCTTAAGAACTCTTTGGTTGGATGAGTTTGCAGGTGTCTTCCTGGCAATAGAGGATGCTAGACTCTGAGCTCCCTGGGGTCGGCTGATAATGTATTCATCTCTGTGTTCCCAGCAGCCATCCCAGTGTGTCAGACTGTGGTATCCCATTAAAATCCTTCAATGGTGGGATACACGCCTGGACGGTTTTATTCTGAGCTATAAAACCTGTGTTCTTGCACAACTTGCCTTATTTAAAATGAGGGCCACCAAAATCCCAACTTGAGGGTTGCTAGGGTATGCGATGTGATTTCCTGAAGCAAACCTGTGGTGGACGAGCCCCCGTCTGGGTTCAGGGCCCACTGCAATATAGATTAGATAGCATTCCTTTTTTAGAACTGGTTTAATCAAGTACAACTTCCCCTTTCCTAACCCCCGGACTAAACAAGTCAGAGCTTTGGCTTTCTAATTTATCAGCTAGTAAATTACAACAGCAAAGGTCTTGTGTATGGCCAAGGGAAATTTTCCACACAAAATGAGGGGCATCCTGGGGGGCCAGGCATAGCAGACCCGATGTGTGACTCATGGTTTGGGTTGCATTGCTAGTGAGTAGGAAGAGGTAGTCAGGGAAAAGCTATATTTTGTAAAAATAAAGTAAAAATTTAAAAGCTCTTCTTCATGCTACTGGAATTTTGAATTCTGCTATAAAATGATGAATCACAAGATGTATCAATTTGTACTATTAAGAAATGAGGGATAACTGAAGAAATGGGAAATAAGGCAACTTTAAAAAGTACAATTAGGAAATAAAGCAGAAGAAGCAAAAGATCTAATTTTCATAGAGTCCACAGATTTTCATAAGAGTGTCATTTCTCTCTGTAGTCTATATTCTTTATAGTCTACGTTAGCAGAAAACAATAGTTAGCACTCGTACTATTGTGTTTCTAGCTATAATTCCAATCCAAAATTTAAACATTATTTTGTATAATTATGGTTGATTATATCATAGGTAAGTACATTCAACGACACCCAACTTGACTCCTAAGCATGAATTAGAATGATCAAATTTAAGTATATTTAAAAATGTTACAAACTTGCATATAACATAAAAATGAAAACCTATAATTAAAGAACTTTTACTTAAAATAAAAGTGAAGACTACATGTTCTCTCAGGTTGTTTCCCATTCTATGAGTCTACATATATAAGTAGTCTTGGGAATATAAATGTAAACAGAAGCATAAGTCACATATGTTAAATTGTTTTTTCTCTTCCAACCTGGCATTTTGGATTCATGTCTCCTTGTAAACATGTCATTATTTCGCCTACCTTTGCAACCCTCCAACTAGACGGCAGCCTCCTCATGGCAAATCCAAGCCCTCTGGTGCTTCCTGTGGAGGTTCTCCACCTGTGGACTGAAATAAGTTAGTGGAGCAACAGCAATGGATTCCCCAACTAGGACCAAAGGGGCCAACCCTTACCTGTAAAGTCTGTTTCTCCAGCAGGTCTTCGACTTGATCTCTGACCTCATACCCAAATGAAAGATTGGAATCCAGCAAATGTCCAATAAATGTGAAATGAAAGTGTAAAAAAGAAGAAAAGTCTATAGAATGCTCTGGCTTGGAATTAGAGGGAGACAGCTCTCAGGACTTTTGGGGAGAATTAGGGATTTTAATAATTTTTCATCGTTCCAATAAAGCCCAAGGAAGTTCTGGAGAGGTCCCTGAACAAGATGGCAGGACTGCAGGCAGGATGTGTACAATGGCCATGCCTACGGGAAGAACCCATCTCTCCAGTGGATCATCGTCTTTTGACTTATTTCCTTTTCGGGTCTTAGAGGAACAAGCTGATGGAGCCTTATGGGCAGATTTTACAGTGATCTATTGGTTTGAAGCCCAGAATGTTAGCACTGGGAGGTCAGGGAGCCGAGGAAACTGAGACCAGAGAGGTTACTCAGCAAGTTGCAAGGGAACCCTGATATTCAGATTTCTTCTCTGTCCAGTTTCCTTTCTACTACTATGGTTCAAGAAGGTAATAGTTGCCTTATCTTTTTTCTTGTTTTTATCCAACAATTTTTGTTTTTTCTCTATTAAAACACAGACTACTTGAATTCTTACTACATTTTTTTTCCCTCTAGCTCTTTTGGGAGATAAGCTCATTCAATTTATCTGCAATTTGGATCATGAACAACCATCCCTCTCAGATTAGACATGTCTCATCAGAGGTCACCCCAACCTACATTTTCCTCTGGTGAAAATAAGTGCTCTGAAAAGTGACCCTGCAATACTGGGGAAGAGGGACATAGGGGACTCCCATGACTGTGATGTATGATGATATTTCTGAAGAAAGTCAAAACCATTTAGAGACCAGGTTTTGATGAATTGCAGGAAATGGTGGATTTGCAATCTTTCCAGAATTCCCAGGGACTGATTGTCATCAGGCAATGATAAGAATTTTAACTAGCGTGTGTGGAACCAAGACCCAGGCCAGGACTCAGGCAGAAGTGCTCAGTTTGGTGTCTTATTGTATGGCATTTGCCTCTGGGAGACATGCTTAAAACTGTTTTTAACTTACCTGGGACTCATTTTACTTGTTTGCTGAGGCTAAAAATTAGGAGGAAAGAAAAAGTAGCTATTGCAAAATACTCTGCCATGAAGGCAGAGAATCTTCACTCTCCATTCCTGCCCTACGAGGACATTCTCTCCAAGGAAATAAACTCATGTGGTAGAATCATTAAAGTGAGCACAAAGCTCTCAGGGAACGGACCAACATTTCTTCCTATATTAACTGGCTTCATTCTTCAGTAGCTTCTATTGCTGGATCAGGATAGAGTGGAGACATAGCTGGGCATTCTGACCACCTTCCATCTCTTGGTGGTGGGAAACCAATAAATATAAATATGACAGTAAAGAAGACAACTGTGTTGACTGACAACAGTAATCCCATTATAAATTGTGACAACTTGGTCTCATTAGAACAGTTGGGTGTAGCTAATAACTAAAAGGAGTAATACTGAAAGAAGGTTTGGTGAAGAGACTCTCACTCAATGGTTTGTCTTTCTTCTGAACTTTTGAATAACCCCATCCCTGAAACCCTTGTCATATCATTTTGAGAATTTTAGTGATCTTTACCATCTCTTTAGTAAATTCTTCTCCAGTTGCCTTTTTGTCAAGCCTGGTGTTAGGCCTAGTCCACACTCCATACTCCTCCTTGAAATCACTTTTTGTTTTTCTTTCAGATAATAAACCCCAAGATAGGATTTTGTAGAAACAAAAGTAGGTCTTCCCCTTTCAAGGCAGTTATTAAATTATTCAAATCAAGATATATATATATATATATATATATATATATATATATATGTATGTATTTTTTTTTTTTTTACAAAAGTCTGCAGTGTTTTAATAAGGGCAGCTATTTAGGAAGTGGTGACAATGTGCAATCTGCAAAAAGGGGAAGCCTCAGAGGTGCTGTGGTAATAATGCAGTTACTTAAAGAACATTCAAACTACAAATATCTCTGTGGTTTTTTATTTGGTTCCATACTACAGTCACTCTGAGAAATTTCTCAAACTTTGGCTAATCACTTTAAAAATATAAGGTTTAGCAAATGATTATACTTCCCCAAATGCTCTGGTCCTTTCAACACTCCTTTTTTTTTTTTTTTTTTTGTATTTGATAAAAGTAAGCAATTCAATTCTAAGAAGAGCTGCTAAAAAAAAAAATCAACAAAGATTTCACATATAGATGGAAAAAAAAAAAAAACCCAGCTTCAATTCTGAAGTTGCAGGAAGGTTCCAACTATTAATATTGAAAATAAGTAAAATGTAAAGCCAATACGTGTGAGTTTCACCTTCTGGAGATTGAACATTTGATTCATCAAAATAAGTGGAGAGAAAACACTTGCTTAGAGGGCTGGAGCCCTAGTGTTCCAGGATGTGCTGAGTCACATTAAAGGAAGCAGCTGAAAGTGTGTGTGTGTGTGTGTGTGTGTGTGTGTGTGTGTGTATGCACGCATGCGCATGCTTGATTTTAAATTCTGTTTTCTTCTTTAAGTATCTTCAGGCTAATCATTGACCTAAAGATGAAATATTAGCTACAATCTTATGTCTCCAGGACATGGTGGTGGGGAAGAGCCAGAGTTAAGTCCACAGACTGGGAGAAACTTTGAGATGCAATACAATGCACATAACTATGACTTTCTAAGCTCTAAGCTCTGGTCTACAGAGGAATGACCCAGTGATTTATTTACCTGGTGCCATCTTGACCAAGGTCAGTGGGAGGTTCTTAGTGAGTTGTTTCATGAATGTTAGTTTTGTTTAACCAACTAGATTATGCATTTCTGGAAAGTGGAAGACATGCTTTATACTTTAAAAAATTGTGTCACTTCTTTTAAAAATGTTTCTCTGTACCCAGCTTAGTACATAAAGATGCTTAAGATAATTCTGATGAATTAATGAATGACAGTTCAGATCAGAGGTTTACTATTGCTATATTTTCATAAACTTCCTACCCAGGCTTAGGTGTACTCACTGTGTCCCTAGGCGTTGTCTCCACAACCTTGCCTTCTCAGAGGTACCTTAGGATAATCCTTCCACCATCCACTGCATGCAGTTCACATAGCTGTGTCCAGTGTGGTAGACCAATGGCTGATAAATCAGACTATCCAAATCAGGATCTGTAAAACAATCTAGAGTCTTGAGCTAGATGGCCCATGGTTCCACTTACAGACACATTAGGATGTGCAGGGTGAATGCATTTTTATATAACTTATTCCAATAATAATCATGGTTGGTATAAGTAACAACCATATGCCATGCTCCAAGTCTTAGACAAATATTACTTTTCTTACAATACCCTTTAAGGTAGATATGAGTGTTCCTACAAGTGGGAATTTGGCCTCAGAAAGACTAAGTCACTAAAGAAAGTGCTCATAGTAGAAAGTAACAGAGATTTGAATGCATGCCTCTGTCCCCAAAGCCTGTGTTCCTGCTTCCAAACACACTGATGCTCTAGAACAAAGAAATTCAAAATAAAACATTAAACTCCAAATAAACAAATGCCCAACTGCTTTAAAAGGTTGAAGTTTTGAAGAATTATTCTAGATCCTCCTAAACCTACCTGTTATGATTCCTTAATGGATTTGGACTTAACAATTTTAGTAACAACTGGATCTTTTGATATCTCATTTTGTGTTCATGATAGTCTTACATAGTGTGCATGTGAAAGTAATTTGAATTTCAGGCACAGGTGGTGAAAACAGAGGTCATGAAGAAGTAAGTAACTTCCAAGGTCATCCTGCAGGAAAGTGGCAGTCAGGGTAAGCTCTTTTAGGCCTTCTTGCTCTTCACTATTTCATAAATAACTCCTTGTGTAAGGTGCTTGGCCTGGGTACTTAAAAAGCCCAGTGTGAGTTATCAATGACCATCATGTAAAAAAGTCAATGGAGAAGACATTTGAGATAACCTCAGCCCTCATTTCCCCGTCATTCACTCTGTGTGTGTGCCTTTACTGTGATTCTCAGGGCTTTTTCTCATCTGTGAGAAAATTCACAAAACTATTCTGTCTGGATAATGGCATTGATGTTGGAGGGTTTGCAGCTCAAATAGCCTCAGCATTTCTCATATCTCAGCTTCAAATTTCTTTGTTGGGACAACAATTCTGACCCAGCAGGAAGCTTCTAAGTGACTTGGAATAGAACCAGGCTACATGACTATTTTCATAAATGTTTTGCTGGTAATTTGCCTACCTAGCTGCCAGGGATAACTAGCAGTTCCCTCCCTCCCCTCATTTCTACTACATATAAGTGGAATCTGGGGAAGCTGTTGGGGACTATTGACTTGACTTAACAGTGGGTGGCAGGAACTCCAAAGTTTAATCCCAGACCTGCTACTAATTTCCTGGATGGCTTTTGGTCCACCCATTAATCTCTCTCTATCACTGTTTCCTTTTCTAGAGGAGATAGCAAGAATAATGGGATGTTTTATGCATTAACACATTTATGATCCTAATGTGTTCTGTAAAAACACGGTTTTCTAAAAAATGCTCAGTGGTAGAAGGTAAATCAAAAGAAATCCAGTTTCTTACTTTTAATATGACATATTGATGGAAACTATCTTTCTGTGTCGTACTTAGAAACTAGAACTGAGATGGAGTAAAGAGCTGAGTGGTTTATTGCACAAAAAGCACTATATTTTCAAGGACTCAGAAATGAGTTATTTAATAATAATCACAAAGGTACCCTAAAGTAAGAATGAGGGGATTCTTCCAGTATCAGGACTAATAAAATTAAAAATCTCATATTTTCTCAAGAGAAGCATTTTCATTAGTCATGGTGGATATTAACCTGAAACTGGTCTTATTAGGACTTTGGCTGGAAATACTTGATTTTTTTTTTAAACAGCACAACACTTTGGTTATGAATTTTACAAATATTTTACTTCATCAGCATGACTTATATGAGATCAGGGAGGACAAAATAACCTCCAAGATGTCATTCTGGATGATCTGCTTTGCACATTCTCTAAGAAATGTCCTTGCCTATTTTGCCTCTATAAATTCTTCAGCCTCTCAGGAGTAGATGGGAAAACTCTAAGGAGAATTCAAAACATATACGCAATGACCCCATGCAAGATAGAATTAAAATGTGGTTCAGTTATAAAACTGTAGTCCAGTCTTATTTTTAAGAAGTTATTCTACAATTTAAATACATTGGCTTGTTTTTACTGTTTGGCATCTTCTTTATTGTTTTTGACATTAGTACTGGAAAAATAAGCAAATAATCAAAATTAGATCATTTTATAGAAACCAACCAATTCCATAGGTTTTTTTCCTTATAAGGTAAAATTATAGTAGGTGCCTTTTCAGGGACTTCATAGTCAACTGAGTCAAAGAGGACCATGTAGTTATATGAGAAAATATTCTTTAAGATAAATTTTGGGGGCTGGGGTTGTGGCTCAGTGGTAGAGCGCTCTCTTTGCATGTGCGAGACCCTGGGTTTGATTCTCAACACCACATAAAAATAAATAAGTGAAATAAAGGTATTCTGTCCAACTACAATTAAAAAATAAATGTTTTTTTTAAAGATAAATTTTGGGGAAGTGATAGCCCCCAAACAGGCCATTCTACCAAGTATCCACACTGTGCCTTCAAAAGTGTCTCCTATTGGAAAATGGTATGGAGGGGCTCGGTCAATGACATGGATGTTGCATCATGGGAGATGTGCAGTGTGTAAAAGGTAGAAAATCTATGAACCATTCTGGTATTTATTTTTGGCATTTCTCCAATCCTAATTATAAATCATTTATAATCAATATAGACAAAGGTTTCATAAATGTGAACTTATAGCACACTACAAAACTCTTTGATGAAACTCAGAATACTGAGGGAGATATATAATTTACATTCATTTAAGCAGTAGTTTCCCTACATAACTTTCAAATTGGAAATGACCTCTTACAAACTACTTCTGGTCATTGTGGTCTAGGTTATTCAAATTTACTTTCTTACTGAAAACTATAAGAAAAATGCTGGAAGGACTGAGGTTGTAGCTCAGTAATAGAGTACTGCCTACTATGTGCAAGGCCCTGAGTTAAATCCCCACCACCACAAAAAAAAAAAGAAAAAAAAATGTGCTGGATAAAATTTTCATCTAAAAGTCAACATAAGCCAGGAACACTGGTGCACACTTATAACCCCAGAGACTTAGGAGGCTGAGGCAGGAGAATCATAAGTTCAAGGTCAATCTCTGTATCTTGGTGAGATCCTCATCAATTTAACAAGACTCTGTCTCAAAATAAAAAATACAAATGACCAGGGTTGTAGCTCAGTTGTAAAGCTACAAGTTCAACTCTAAGTTCAACTCCCCCTGTTCACCTCTCCCTCAAAACAACTTAAAGTCTTTGAAGTACTGAAAAAATGAGAAAATACAAAGTAAATTTATGGATAATAGTCACTATTAAAGTGTTTGCCTGCCCATGTTACATGCCTGCCCATGTTACATGCCTGCCCATGTTACATGCCTGCCCATGTTACATGCCTGCCCATGTTACATGCCTGCCCATGTTACATGGTCAGTGTTTCAGTAGAGTAGAGGATTAAAAAAAAATTAAGGTCCAGGGAATGCCAAAAACAAAGATTTTATGGAAAACTTTCCTAATTAAGTTGAGACTCAAAGAGCTATACACACAGGACTGGATCAGAACACAAAACTTACTCTCTTCCTCCTAATGTTGGGAGTATAGAGAGAACAGCATCCATGCTGAACATAGCAGGAGAAAAAAAAATTAAGATGGTATGAGATGCCTTTATATTAATACAGATTCACACCCTGAACATACATACACACAAACACACACACACACACACACACACACACACACACACACACACAGTGAGCCCTAAAGCATCAAGCCTTAGTTTGAGATAGGCCGTGCCTACCAGTGCCCCAGATATGACTGGCAGAAGTAAATACAAAGGCTCTCTGGTAGAGGGAACAATTCATCCTAGGTTGCAGATTATTTTTAAGGGCAATGATCAGCATGTACTCAAATATAGCTAGACACTCAAGGAAACAAGGCAATATGAGTGAGAACCAGCAGAAACAATAGATAACAGAAGAAATAGGCCAGCACAGATATCAGATTTTGGAATTATCCGGCCTAAGTGATAAAACAACTAGCTTTACTAAATTTAAAATAATAAGAACATGAAAATACCTACAGGAAATCGGAAACCATAAAAAGTGACAGAGAAGAGATTTAAGGTTTCAGGATCTTGTAATATAACTGAAACCTGCAAAAGGGTAGAAATTACATCACTTCTTATCCCTGGAGCTTCTTCTTTGATTCTAATCAGTGATGCCGTTTTCAACATGGTCATTACTTTTGTAAACAGTACTTTTGTAAACCTCAAGGAGTCAGGTAATAGTGCACATCTCAGCAAGTCAATGGAAATAATTGTTCACTACCCTTTCTCACATAATACACACCTCCAAACAAGAACAAACTGAGCTCGGTTTGGTGGTTTCTGGCACATAGAAAGTGGTTACATGAGTAATAACTACTGTTTTACTTTTCATCAGAAAGGATGTTGTTTTAGCATTTAGAGACAGAAGATTTTCTTGCATGGATGAGAGAATCTTTTTTTAAAATTATTTTTTAGTTGTAGTTGAACACAATACCTTTATTTTTTAAATTTTTTTTTAATGTGGTGCTGAGGATCGAACCCAGGGCCTTGAACATGCTAGGCAAGCACTCTACCGCTGAACCACAACCCCAGCCCCCAGAGATGTAGTTTTTATAAATATCACTTGCACTTGAAATCACTAAAAGATGAAGGCTAAGTTTTATATTCCTGTTGTGGAATGTTGATCTCCTCTTGAACTCTCTATACTCCAGATTTTTTTGAACATATCAGGCTACATTTTCTGAGTGTGTGTGTTTGTGTGTATAAGAGGTGTGTTTGTGCACTTAGATATATGTAGGAGTGGTGTATGATTGTGTATACGTGCATGAATATGTACATAAATGGTGTATGTGAGAGTGTACGTATGAGGTGTGTGTGTTTGGGTGTATACAGGAGTGGTGTATAATTGTGCATATGTGCATGAATATGTACATAAGCGGTATGTGTGTGTGGTATGAATATGACTGTACTCTTTGCATTTCTGAAATGAGACTCCGTATTTTTGGTCATAAATCAGTACTTCCTTCTTCTCTAAGTTTTAGGCTTAACTGCTGACAACTGCTTGTAACCAAGTTCCCCTAAACACCCACACACAATGGTAGAATGAAGACCTAGATAGTTTGGCTCAATTCCTTCAGACTTATTAAAAAATTTTCTATAATTTGTTGAAAAACTTTCTCAAAGTGGACATAAATAAACGACCAAGGCTGTGGAAAGTGATGTTTACACCTTCCCCAGCTGGGCATGGTGGCTCGTGCCTGCAGTCCTATTGATTTGAGAGACTGAGGCAGGAGGATTGCAAGTTCAAGGTCAGCCTCAGAAACTTAGTAAAGTCCTAAGCAATTTAGTGAGACCCTGTCTTAAAATGAAAAATAAGAGGTGGGCATGCAGCTCAGGGGTCAAACCCCTCTGGGTTAAACTCTCAATACCAAAAATAAATGAATAAATAAAGAATAAAATAAAAATCAATAGAGGAAAGGGAACAGGGAATGGGGAGGGAGGAGAAGGAAGTACTGGCGACTGAATCAGAGCAAATAATATTCCAAGCTTGTACAATTATGTCAAAATGAACCCTGATATTATGTAGAACTAAAAAAATAATACAAGATTTGGAAAAAAAAGAAATGATCATATAATCAGGTTGACTTGGAAATTATTTGTCTCTTCTTATCTGTCTCCTTTGGAAGAGAATCTCTTTAGATAGGAAAAGTGTGAAAGTTTTGTCCAAGTCCAAACAGCTTGCATACAAATAAACCCCATGATCTTGGGCAGCAGTTTCCTGGAAAGCCCTGATTGGCAGGAAAACCCTCTTTCTGATTTTCTTCCCAACTTCCCCTAATTCCAGTAACCCCCTGTGTGGAGCTCCCTGGTAATCTGGGAAGAAAATGGTTTTCATCTGCCTGGAAGGAGTACGTGTGACCCCAGCAAATCAATCTTGCAGCCCGTCACATTCTGTGATGTAGAAGCGATTATTCATCTCTTTTTCTAGCTGATTGTTGAGGAGCTGAGAAAAACAGGCCCCGAGCAAGTGGGATCAACCAGAGCAGAGCCCAAGAGCTTTGGGGGAAGTGCAGCTCAGGGCAGAGGAACACCACCCTTCCCTCTGCATCACATTGGCCTCTAGTGGCTCACAAGCAGCTGACAGACGGCTCAATCATTTCCTCAGGGCCAGCAGGCTCCCGGCACCAGCTGGCTTTGACATTAGAGCACAGGCCCTGACTGACAGGGGCCCTGTCCTTGGCTGCGCCCTGGAGGCCTGTGAGAGTCTATTCAAACTCCTCCTTTAGTCTATTGATTTACTGTCCCTGTTGGTTGGTTGTTGATCCATTTTTCCTCTCGGTTTGCTCACAGGGCACCCTAGAAACCATCCTCTTGTAATATATTTGGTTTATGATTTCCTCAGGAGCTAAGGAAGAAAAACAAACTAGGCGGTGCACCTGTTGGATTTTAATGTGCACAGGGCCCTTTGGCCAGGAAGGCATAGAAAGAAAGACTGTGCAGACCCCAGGGCCATATGGAGCTCACATTATTCTAACAGAATACCAGCAGAAGCTGAATTAGGTCCCTTTGAAATATATTTGTTGTTTTATTTATAGCTCCATTTGGACCCTGCTGCCTGTAAGTCTGACACTGGCCAATGCTCCATTACAGAGTATGATTCCAAATGGTAAATATGAGGGAGACAGTGATGGTCCAGAGCAGCCAGTGTGCACTGCAGATGGACAAGGGGGTCTACTCCACCACAGCTGAGGTTTAAGGGCAGGAGCAACCAGTTCATTACTGACTTCCTTACAGACACAAAAGGTGGGTCACTGGCCCCCTGCCCAATACTTAAGAGACAGTTGATCTTGAAAGAAATTGGTCCAGGAGAAATTAAGTCTCCCTTGTCTGTCCTTCTAAATCAGACTTTTTTTTTATCAGAAGGGCTGTGGGGGCTGCTTGAAATGAATGTCTTCATGCAATACATTTCTTTTTCAGTCTGGACTGGGAGTGAGCAATAATCACGTATCGTACGCTGAGTAAACAGGAGTCTGGCTATTTTGATTTGGGTGTGAATTTTAAGAGCCATGTAAGTGTCCTACCCGTACCTTGAATTTAAAGTAATAGTTGAAAGGAAAACACAGATAAAGGGAACTATAGTAAATATGGACCCTTTTCAGGCATATGAGCACGTGGGAAGCAGGTGAATGTGTATTAGAGGGTGGTTTGACCTGTGATTTCTGGGTTTAACATTTACACAACTGGTTCTCAAAGTGTGGTTACCAGATCAACAGCATCAGTATCACCTGGAAACACCAGGGATTCAGTTTAGGGCCCTACCCTAGACTCACTGAACCAGAAACTCTGAGAGGGAGGCCGAGCGATCTGTTTTATCAAGGGCTCTATACCAAGAACATTTTCTTACCTATTTAATTTTGACTGTGGAGGAAAACATTAGCTAGGGAGGAAGAAGTATCATCCTTGGGGTTGAAAAGGGATGACAACCGTGGCAAGTATTTTCAACAGGAATAAAATAGCAAAAGTGCATACTCAATGAAATTACCTCAGACTGATTTGATCATGGCAAATGAAGGGCATTATTCTCTTCATGGTTTTCCAACACGGAACAGTGGCAGATGTGAAGAGGTGGACACTAAGGGACTCTTACCAAGAGTTTTTGTAGAAGATCTTATTACACATGGAAGTTTCTGGACCTTGTGAGTCTGTCATCAAATGGCTTCGTAATGTTTTATGTATGCTGTGTCTTTGTTCATTCGTAAAATGGGCAGACTGGATAGGACAATCTGGAGAGTTCTCTGCTCATTCCTACGTGCAATGTTTACTTTGAGTCCTATTGGGTTTTCAATAAATATTTTTAAGAAATAGGTTTGCAAGTAGTCTTGGTTCCTAATGTCATCTTAATGTATGACTTTCCAATAGTAATTGTCATAGAACATACTAAAGAAGGATATGCTTACGAGAGTTGTTTTCCTTTGTATCCAGCCTCTGAATTCAACACAATAGAATTGTGAGGTTCAGGAAGAAGTGAAGTGTTTCCCTGGGGCTGCTATGCCAAGTATCTCTTCCACGTGGTACAGGGAGGGGCTTGGACAGCATCCTGCTAAGGTCTTCCCTTCTCTACACAAAGGTCTGCAGGTGCTAGTCAACACACCTGCAAAGTCTTCTCAACACACATGCCAGCGACTTTTAATAATCTCCAGCTGAAATGATTCTAGGTCCTGGGAGAATGCTGCCCTCTTAACATCTGGGAGGAATCCCCACTTTAATGCCAGATCCAAAAGACTCACCCTCAGGAAATGGCCAGGTACTAAATATACACTCTTGGGAGGCTCTGATCCTTGCCAGAGTTTAACACTGACACCTTAAACCTTGGTGATCAAAATCCAGGCTTAATTCTTTGATTCACTCTTTGTAGGTTGCCCAGCCATAGTTCACAGTCAGCTTGTGAAACTCAATGAGGAAAAACAAAGGCCTTAGGATAACAGACCTGAGGGCATCAGCCAGAGAATGTAAAATGGAGAGTTGCTCTTCAGATTAGATGGGAAAAAGAGGAGGAGTGGAAGGGCAGGGGGCAGAGAAATGACAAAACCATGCGATTCTGTATTAGTGGTCATGGACAGCTGAAAAATTCAGATTCTTTATTAAGCTCAGAGAAAATCCTTAAGTTTTCAGTTTCAATTTGTGTTTTCCTGAGATTATTGGTTACAGGGAAGTAGGTCAGCATTAGTGTGGGTGTGCACTTCCTGAGGAAAGGTGATCCCCTGTTGTGACTTGGTTAGTTTGCTAGGGCTTCCATAACAAAAATACCACAGACTGGGTAGCTTAAACAATAGAGATATATTGTCATAGTTCTGAGATTACGTGTATGAGACTCTGGTGTCAGCGTGGTTGATTCCTTCTGAGGGCTTTGAGGGAAAATCTTTTCCATAGCTATTCGATAGATTCTACAGATTTTTTTTAGCAATCTTCAACAATTCATGGCACATAGATACATGACCCCAATCTCTGCTTTCATGTTCACATGCCATTCTGCATTTGCATATGCCTCTTTCTGTGTCCAAATCCCCTCTTCCCCACCTTTTAAGGATACCTGTCGTATTGGATTAGGGTTTCACCTAATGACCTAAGTTTAATTTGATCATCGCTGTAAAGACCATATGTCCAAATAAGACTATAGACAAAGGTATTGGTGCTACAACTTCAACATACACAAAATTTGGGGGACACAACTCAACTCACATCATTACCTTTTCATATCATCTTGGATAAAATGTAGTGTTCAAACTGCTTGTCTTTGACCACTCTGTGTTGTTACTGGGAAGGATTTCTATTTGATTTAGGTTTAAGATTGAGTTGGTGAAGTAGATTGTATTTTTCAAAGCTATCTGGGAAAGCATTTCTCACCCAGATGTTCATTAACTATATGGATCTACCACTCCACATCAAGAGGTGAAGTTTAGCTGGGCACAGTATGTATGCTTATAATCCCTGTGGCTCTGGAGGCTGAAGCAGGAAGATAGAAAGCTCAAAGGCAGCCTCAGCAACTTAGCAAGGCCCTAAGCAATTTCGTGAGACCCTGTCTCTAAATAAAGTATAAAAAAGGGCTGGAGATGTGGCTCAGTGGTTAAATGCCTCTGGGTTTAATCCCTGGTAGTTAGTGAGTAGCAAATAAATAAATAGAGGTGGAGTCTAATTCCTTTCCTTTTCCTAGTGACTCAACAAAATAAAGCACACTTACCTTTCTGGAACTTTTGAAGCTAAGTCCTATAGGAAGTCTTTAGCTTTCACCAGGAATTCTTGGTGGCTTTGCTTAATCTAGAAATGCCATCCTCCTCTGTGGAATCCCAGAGATCCAATGGAACCTTAAAGTGAGGGAGAACTAAGACCTCTCAGCTGAGTTTCCAGTTGAAAACTAATATCAGCTACCACTCTTTGAGGGAGATAGTTTGAATGTTTAGTGCTTTCAGAGTACATCCCAAATGTAATTTACTCAAACAACCCCAAGAGATTCCCAAGGAAAAACCATGGACTTGAGCCCCACTCAAACCACAGAGCCTCTGAGAGATAATATTGCATCTTGGTGTCAAGCCATAAAGTTTTGGGGTGGTTTGTTCCCCAGAAATCAACACAACAGGTGGATATGATGCCTCAAGGAAGAGGGGTCCTTCACTTCCTAAGTTCTATCCTTAACCTTTTATCAACTCATTTTGTACCTCTGTTTACTTTCTTATAAAAGATAAATTAGAAACTTTATCATTTTTCCAAATGACTTACTACAGCTTTCAAATAAACTTCCTTAGTATGTATAGAATAAATGAACGATACAATCTCCAAGTTATGGAATCAGCCTAAGTATCTGTCAACAGATGAACAGATAAAGAAAATGTGGTATATATACACAATGCCATAAAAAAGAATGAAATCATGCCATTATCTTGTAAATGGATGGAACTGGGGAGCCTTACGATAAGTGAAATAAGCCAGACTCAGAAGGTCAAGGGTTGAATGTTTTCTCTCATGTGGAAGCTAGAGTGATACAAGGGATTAAAAAGAAATAAAGGGTGATCTCATAAAACTGGAAGGGAGAACAGTAAAGTAGAGGAAGGTGATTGATGGGGAGATGGAAGTTGGGAAAAGGGAGGAATTGCAGAATAAAATTGACCAAACTAAGCTGTGTGCAGGTATGAATATATCACAATGACTTTAACTTTTATGTATAACTATAATATACTAATTAAAAAATAAGTAAGTGCACACATTAAAATATCACAATAAATTCCACATTTAAATATAATTATCATGTACCAATTAGAATAAATATATAGAAGGAAGAACAGTAGAGTAGAGGAAAGGGAATAGGGGACAGAGGAAAAGAGGGAAAGGGGAGGTACTGGGGATTAAAATGGAGCACATTGTTATACGCATTTATGGACATGTCAAAATGAACCCATATGTATAGCACAGTAATAAAAACATTAAAAATATGAAATCAAATGTGGCTAATGAGAGACTCAAACAATGTTAATGGACAGAGTAAAATAGAAGTTGCTACTAATTCTGAAAATAATTTACCTATTTTTTAGTCATTCAATCTTAAATTTATTTTTAACCACATTCTCAAGGATAATTCTGCTTGAAAAATGCTTGAAATTATGTAGTGTTAATAAAATGATGCTTTAAGAATGAAATCAATTTAAATGGATAGGTAGTAATTGTACATGCTTATGGGGTATAGTGTGATATGTCAATACATGTATATTATTTATAATCAGGGTAATCAGCATATTTATCACCTCAAACTTTTATCATCTTTGTGTGTGTGTGTTGGGAGCATTCAAATCCTCTCAGAAGACCTGTTTTCCTAGTAAATTATTATTAATGACAGCAATCTTACTATGATGTAGAACTAGAAATCATTCCTCTTATCTAACTGTATTTTAGTACCTGTTTACTCACTTCTCTCTGTCCCTCTCTCTTTTCTCTCCCCAGTCTAGTAACCACTATTCTACCCTCTACATCTCTGACATCAACACTTTGTTTCCATATATGATGGGATCATGTGGTACTTGTCTTTTTGTGCCAGGCTTATTTCACTTAACATAACATTTATCATCCAAGCTCATCCATTTGCTGCAAATGACAGGGTTTCATTCTTTTTTAAGGTGGGATAAAATATTCCACTGGGTATATGTATCACATTTTCATTATCCATTCATTCACTGATGGACACCTCTGTCAATTCCCTGCCTTGGCCATTGTGAATAGTGCTGCAACAAGCATGGTATTTCTTTGTCACGCTGACTTAATTTCCTTTGGACGTATACCCTGTAGTGGAATTTGGGACCATATGACAGTTTTATTTTTAATTTTGAGTAACCTCTATACTGTTTTCCATAATGGTTGAACTAATTTGCATTTCCTCCTACAGTGTTTAAGAGTTCCCTTTTTTCCCACATCCTCATCAGCATTTTCTTGTCTTTTTGTTGATAGCGATTTAAATGTGGTGAGATGATATTTCATTGTGGTTTTGATTTACATTTTCCTGATGATGAGTGATGTTAATAGTCTTTTTTTCATATAATTTTTGACCATTTGTATGCATCTGTCTTTTCCAGAAATGTGTATTTAGATCATTTCTGCCATTTTAAAATCAGATTTTTTTGACATTGAGTTCCATATATCTTCCAGGTATTAATTCCTTGTTGAGTGAATAATTTTCAAATATATCTCCCAGCCTATAGATTGTCTCTTCATTGATTATTTCTTTTTTTGTACCAAAGGTTTTTATTTAATTCACATACTTTAAAAAATGTAAACATTCAGGATGAAAAATAAGCAAATTATATATAAATATAATATATACACACATACATACATATATATATCTGTAAATTTTTTGCATATCCTCAAGAATTAAAGAGAGAGAGAGAGAGAGAGAGAGAGAGAGAGAGAGAGAGAGAGAGAGAGAGAGAAGGAAAAATGGGGAGGAAAGAATGCTGGTGCACGTACCTCTTGAGGTTTATCGAAACTGAGACATTTGGGATGGAACAAACCCCACTAGACAACTCTAACATGCCATTTTGGTATGTGTCCTAAGAAGGTGGAGATTCATGACATACATTTACAGAGGAAATCCTGATACAGGGTTTCTAAATTCCTGAGCTGTGTGGTGGGAGGAACTATTATGTAATTTATACTTTAGATATAGAACATTAATCTCCATTTAACAGCAGGCTTAGTGAGATAGCATTTTTTTTTACAAAGTGGGATTTAATTTATAATTTTCTTAGCAGGAGGATTAAAGAAGTGATATGTAGTCATCAAATTATGTGTCTAGAAAGGATTATTAGCAAAATGTGGTCCATCTCCTAGATAGAGAGTTATTCAGTTGATTATAACTTATTCTCTTTTGCCTGAAGGCTGATTAACAAAACTAATAGTTCATCTTCACGATCTTGAGTAGAGGGGAGAAGAAAGATCAAGGGGAGGAGATGAGAGGAAGAGAACAGAGAATACAGAGAGAAGGGCAGACAGAACAGCTTTCATAGTTGTCAGCAATGGCATTAAAAACAAAGCCCAGAATTAGAATGTACAGATTTAAATTTAGTCTGTGGATATAAATGTCTCTAGAAAAAGCTTGGGAATACCACATGATGGCTTTAATTAAAGCCAGCTTTGTAAACCACTATCAAGCCATGAACTTAAATCAATCAATCAAACAATCAAGAAAAAGTGGATTAATTCATTCATCTATATATTTTTATTGAGCACTGATTAAGTGCAGGGCACTTGGCTAGGATTGGGAATAAAACTGTGGGAAGAACACACACAGCCTCATACACAGCCTCTACCCTGCTGGAGATTATTGACTATTAGCATAAACACCACAAAGAAAAATTACAAAGCTGGAAGTGTGATAAGTTCTTTAAAGAAAGGTTTAGGTTTACATGTGTTTATGAAAATACATCCTAAAAGTATTCAACATAGTCAAGGAGTGAAGGGAAGAAGACTTTTCATTACCAAATGACAGTTGGCTTCAGAAATAGTCTGAGTAGGAGATAAATAGGAGATGGAGTGGTGGGGAGAAGAGAGAGTGCTCTAGTCAGAAGAGCAGCGTATGTCAAGGCTCTGTGAAGTTAGAAACTGAGACCTGCAGTCTGAAAGCAGGAGATGAATGCGTCACATCCGGTCTCCAGTTCAGCTCTTGCTTCCCTCTGTTGTCTTCTACCTTCCATCTGTCTGGAGTTTTACTGGTAGGTAATGTGTTTCTCCAAATGGTACAGAGCCAGTCTGCTTTCAAATTGGTAAAAGGGAGGAGACCCAGCAAGAATGGCTTCACCCACAGTGTAAGGAGCAACCTGGCCTGAGCCAGCTATGCAAAACCTCTTCTGTGAGTGACAGTATTATTAGGCAGATGAGCTCAAGCCTGGGTCATCCCTGGAGGTGGAGAAAGTGGCAGAAGGTCAACCAGCATGGGGAGCGAGGAAACTCTTTGACCCTAGGAACAGAGATGAGCTATTCTTAATTCTCAGTCCACAGCATATTATTATCATTGCCTGAGTAAGGGCTCTTTCTTGCTCTGATCTAAATGGGTGTATCTACATGTATGCAGTTATTCTTTCCACTTATTTTATTCTCCATTTCCCACCAGTCCCTTCTAAGGGATTTGACTTGTGTCCTTGACATTGTATGTATATACTTTGGTATAGTATTGTTTTTCTGTCTGTCTATATGTGTGCATTTTAATTGTTCATGAAAATTACTATGCTATAGCTTTCATACTGTTCCTTAATTTTTTACTCAATATTTTTTAAAATAGAACTTTTCATGTTGGCATGCATACCAGGTACCACTTCTGACTTCTGCATAATATATCCAGGTGGGCATTCATCATATTCTACTCATCAGTTACCACAGTGAGGAGCCCCTGCATGGCCTCCTTGTCCATAAAACATTGGAACAGACATTCTCTTTTGGATCAGTCAACATTCAGTTAGAAAATGTATAAAATAAGAAATTTATTATTAGAATTTGAACTTATGCAATTGTAGTGACTGATTAAGTCGTCTATACAAATCCATTGCTACTGTAGATGTCACTGAGCTTGTAAGTCAGCAGATCAGGCAGTTGGGAAAAAAGTAGGGAAGAGCAAAGATAAAATGGAACCTGCAAGCATGACTTAACCTTGCATCACTCTCTGGTTACCTTCGGGTGGTGTGATGACTCAGGGAGAAGCTGGAGCCCTTTGTCCCTTAAGTAAACCACATGCCTTGCCCAGGATGTGGAAGATATAGAAGAAGGAGACTGTTAACGTTGGAGGGACTGTACAACCAGCTGCTGCCCAGGAGTTGCTCATTAGGTGCCCAGGATGGAGAAGCTGCTGTAGCAAATCTGTCAGGAACTCCAGGAGAACAGATGATAAGGTTTAGCCAACAGATTGGTGACAATGCTCAGGAGATGCTATAATGCTTCATCCTCTGCAGACTTTCCAAGCAGAGAGGGTTATGTTGGCAACCTGCTTTCTGTCATCCAGATCTCCTGTGAAATGTCCTATGTCCCTTTGTGATTCAAGATTATTCAGAGAAGAGGACTCTAAGTCATTCTTAGTTAAGTTAGATGTTCAAGTCCACAGTGCACATATGTGTGTTCTGGACCTGGATGAGCAGCTTTTCCCTGGGCATATCCTAGCTGCAGGGATGAGAGTTCTCATCTCTTATTAAACAGCTTTCTACTTTTGTTGATCTGATAGATGTTAAAAAGCACCTTATTTTAATTCAAATTCAAATTTTTCTGAGTGCTCATGTATTTTAACATCCTTGTATATACTAGCTAACCATTATTAGTATTTCATATTTTCTAAATAATCTATTTATGCCCTTTGCTTATTTTTTTTTGACTGTGACTTGTATTTTTGAATATTGATTTTCATGAAGTCTTTTTTTCATTTTGGGTATTCATCATAAATTTGGTGTAGGTGTCATTTCTGTTAAGCTTGTCTATGGTATCCTTTGTTAAACAGAAATTCTTAATTTTGTTTAGATGGCTTATATCAATTATTTTGCCTAAAAGATTTCTGCTTTTATTTCATTTCTTCAACTATTCAAATCTATGTTTTAGACTTATTTTTGATGATATTAACTTGGAAGGATTGCAGGGAATATCATCAAGATTGATTAGATGAAAATAAGAGAATTACAGATAAGAGAAGAAGAATTAAGTAGCTTTGTTTCCACTCACAAACTCTTTTCTATATGGATTATTGTGTCATTTGTGAACAGAGTTGTATTTTTTCCTTTACAATCTATGTGCCTTTGTGTGTGTGTGTGTTTTTGTGACTCATTCCCCAGGCTAACACCTTCAAGGTGATATTGAAGTGGTGGTGATAGATGTCCTTGTTTTACTCCCAGTTTTGGAGAGGAAGCATGCAGTCTTTCATCAAGTTTAATTTTAGCTATAGAATTTTGTACATGCCCTTTATAGGCAAAGGAAGTGCCCTTCTATTCCAAGTTTGACAGCTATCATGAATGGATGCCAGATTTTGTCAAATGGTTTATCTGCATTTGTTGATAATTGCTTTTCCAGTGTATTGATATGGCGAATCATATCGATTAACTATCAGATGTTGAACCCGTTCCTTGCATTTCTGTGGTTTTTATTTTTAAAGCACCTGAACATCATAGATATCTCTGTATTTTAAAAACCTCTAGTTGGATTTTCTTAGTTGCTAACCTGGAGTATAGTGCTATCAGTAAATAGTCTGAGAAACAAAGGGAGTAAATGAGTGTGTGTGTGTGTGTGTGTGTGTGTGTGTGTGTGTATTTAGCGGGGAGATGAAGGAACAAGGAAAAGGAAAAAGAGGATCGGGGAGTATGGAGAATAGAGAAGGGTTTACAGACTGGTATTTTAGAATACTTGATGACTAATGGTAACATTCCCTTACCTTTGATCTGAGGACAGGATCTAGCTAAGAACCCTAACTAGAAGTTGAGGTCTTAGGTTTGGCTTCCTGAGTGACTCTTAAAAGTTAAAATTGCAATTACTGTGATATAAAATGAATATTTTAAATTTGTTACTAAGAAGCCTGCAAATTAGAAGCATTTCTTAGCATAAGAAAGGCAACAAGCAAAATGTATGAGAAGTATTACAACTATGAAGAAAATACATATACCCATAATGTGATGTCATGAGTGGCCCAAAACAAAAATCTATATATTTGGAGAGACAGAGAAAGAGAGACAAGAGAAGAGACATAATTTGAATAACAATTATATATATATATATAATTATATATATATATATATATACACACACACACACCCCCCCCCCCCCCCACACACACACACACACACACACACACATTTAAGTATAGAAAATTTTTCTTCATTCATGTTTTAGTCAGTTTTTTGTTTTTTCTGCTGTGACTAAAAGATCTGACAAGAACAACTGTAGAGGAGGAAAAGTTTATTTGGGGGCTAACAGTTTCAGAGGTCTTAGTCCATAGACGGTAAGCTCCTTTTTTGGGGATTTGGGACCTCACTTGAGGTGAGGCAGGATGTCATGGTGGAAGAGTGTGGCAGAGGAAAGCCACTCATGTGATGATCAGGCAGCAGAGAGAGACTTGACTTGCCAGATACAAATATATACCCAAAAGCCACATCCCAATTCCCATCTTCTCCAACCACACCCCACCCGCCTTCAGTTACTATTCAATTAATCCCATCAGGTGATCAATTCGCTGATTGGGTTAAGGCTCTTGTAAGCCAATCTTTTTTTTTTTTTTGTCTGAACCTTCTTGCACTGTCTCACACATGAGCTTTTGGGTGACACCACACATCCAAACCATAACAACCCAAGAGAGAATGTATTTCTTATTCAGCCCATTTGGATTGTCTACATAAACTGGACCTTCTAAGTTACAAAATGTCACAAAAATCACCACAAGCTATCACAATTCAATAAATTGAAGAATAAACACAGAAAGATATCCAGCTATGTTTATCCCATAGCACCAACTCCACCTATGCATAAATTAAAAAAAAATCTAACTTTGCTTGTGCAAAGGGGAATTTAAAATGGAAATTGTAAAATGGTTTAGATTGAAAGAAAACAAGTGGAGTTGCTAATGCTATTGGAATGAAACCCAAATGATTCTTAGGGGACACTTTATACTCTAAAAGACATTTACAAGAGGAAAATAGGAAAGGAACTGGAGTTTTAACTTAGAAAATTAGAAAAAAACAAGCAAGCAAACAATAAAACTGTTAGAGTCTGTAAACAAGTCTGATGGCTCCTGGCAAAATGCCAGAGGGAGTGGTTTGTGAAGTAACGCCAGAGAGCCATTAAGTGTGGAGATTCCTTATTGGTTGACTGCTGTATCTAGTTTATGTTAATTAGATAAGCTGTGTGGAATGTATAAATACCGCTCCTGTCCTACAATAAATGGCTCTCATTCCTGCTGTATCAAGGTACACAAGTTGTTCGTCACCCCCCCCCCCCCCCCCCCCGTTAGTTTGCTGCAGCCGGACTGCAGCATAAAACAACTACAACTAAAAAGTGATTAAGAAGAAGGAAACAGTAAAGAGCACAAATTTAAAAAAATAGTCAAAACAGAGGTGATCAAAATCCAGAAACAAAGAAACAAAAACCTATGACACATGAGAGAATGAAAAAAGAAAAAGCCATGAGTGATATCAGGAAGTAAATAAAAATAAATGTCTCTACCTCCCAAGAAGTAAGATATTTAAGAGTTTGCTAAGGAATAAATGTTAAGTGCCTACATGCAATGGGAGATTTTTTAGGAAAATACGTATTATCAAAATCAATCCAAGGAGCAGCAGAAAACCCCCTGTGATCACAGCAATCTCAAAGGGAATCAAAACTGTGGTTCACCTACCTACCAACCTTCAAACTCCTACTACTCTTTGAACACCTGGCATATAATAGCTGTATATTTTGCTTAAAATCTTTAATTAAATTAAAGACCATTTAATTCTCATCATGCAAATTATTCTGTAACATAGAAAAGATGGAAAGTTACCCAATTGTTTTCATGAGATTAACCAACATGAGCACAATCCAAAAAAGGGAAGACAAAACAAAACCATACTACAGGTCAATTGCAAGTGCAACAAAACTCAGTTATAAGAGAAGGTATAAAAATCACACATTAGAATCATTAGAAAAACAGAATTTATGGGACTGGGGTTGTGGCTCAGCGGTAGAGCACTTGTCTAGCATGTGCACAGCCTGGGTTCGATCCTCAGCACCGCATAAAAATAAATAAAGGTATTGTGTCCAACTAGAACTAAAAAAATAAATACTTTTTTTTAAAAAAAGAAAAACAATTTAGCAGTGTTTTAATAGGATTATAAGTAATATATTGTAATCATGTATGATTTATTCTGGGAATGGGATTGTATGATATTTTTAAGAGTATCAATATCACTATAATAACACATAAAAAATAAATTAATTCATTCATTCCAATATCTGTTCCCAAAATATGTGCTAGATTACAAGAACTATTAATGATAAGAATTCCCATTTTGTTTTGGAATCAAGACAGCTTTCTAAATCCAGGTAGGTTATCTACTGTAAATCTACAGCAAACATCATGCAACGATGAACTGCTTGAAGTCTGAGAGACTTACTAAATCGACACTGCACTGGAGAGCCAGACCACATACTTACTGGAAGGCAATAAAAATTAAATGGGATGTAAATATTTGAGAAGAAAGGGTAAGATTTTCATGTCAAAATTTAGGAGATGCTGTGGTGTGCACCCAGACCTCACCTTTTCAGAACGGAGCAGCCAGTTCCAGCTGCTATAAATGCTGATGGATGACAACTCAGAGTTGAGTTTCCTCTTGTGGTGGTGGCTCTTGACTACAGAGGACTGCCTTCTCAAGGCCAGTTCTTGGATGTAGTCTATATGCAAAGATTGGCTAAATTGAGGATGGTAAAGACTCGCCCCAAATCTGCAGCCCTGCAGGTCTATGGCAGCTCTCTGTAGGAAGCTCTAAGGCCTCTGTTAAGACAGCCTGGTAGGCCAACTTCTCTACTGGTCAGTCCTGCTGGCTTTCCTTCTCCCAAAGCGATTGCTTCCAAAAGAACTTTTTGATAAACTTTCTTCATAAAAATCTTCATTTCAGAATCTGCTTCTGAAGGGACTTGACCTCAAACACAAATTGAAGATTTCATGATCTAATTTAACCCCTCTTAAATAAACAAGCAGCATATTAGGATTATAAGATGGTATGCAAAAGTGGTTACAACATCCTGGGAAGGGTATAAAGGTGAGGAAGATGGAGAGAATGTGGTTAGTAGACACAGGGGTGCAGATAGGAGAAGTAACTTCTAATGTTCTAGCCCAGCAGGACACATCTAATTAACAACAATTCATCAACTATTTCAGAAAAACAAGTAGAAGGGGTTTTTAGTGTTTCCAATACAAATAAACAATAAATATCTGAGGAGACATATATCAGTCACCCTGATCTAATTATTACCCATTATATACCTGTATTAATACGTCACATTACATCTCATAAGTATGTAAATTGTTTATGTGTCAATTAAAATATATGTGTAATTAAAAGGACACAACATACTCAAAGAGATGAAGCCTCAGCTTACTGAAAAGAAAATGAGATGATCTATCAAAATCACCAGTAGATTAATATAAGATCATTGCACAAAAATTTATAGTTTTTCTTTAGTGAACAAAAAAACAATTAGAAAATGTCATTGATAAAAATATCTTGCAATGGCAGCAAAAGTACAAAATATCTAGAAATTAAACTAATAAAATACACAGGACCTTTATGAAGAGATTCTAATAATTTTAATTGAAGGATATTGAATTAGATCTGGGTAAGTGGAAAGGTATATTTTTTGTAGCCGCCTCCATTCTACCATGACTGGGACTGATAATTGGTCAGGGGATTGTAAAACATTTCGTAAGTCATGGAATAATTAAAGAAAACCACCAATGTAAAACTAAATATTTTATTGCAACTTTCAACATCAATTGATTTTTATTTACATTTTGTTTTGCTATGGAGCTGAGATCTTATGTTTAAGCAAATTTTTGATTGAAGTTCCTCTTGGATCTTTCTTGCATAAGTCAGATTAATGGAAGCATCATTTTGGATGTCTAGTTTCATTTCCTTTAAAGTGAAACTTAGTTAAAAGTATTGCTGAAGCAATCTGAGAGAAGACATCTAGAATTTCACAATTTGCTTACATGAACAGTTGTTCAATTTCTCACATTTAATTTTATCAAGTTCCCTTTTCAAGCCTTTCTAAAACATTTAGTTTAGCTTTGATAGGAGCAATAACTCTCTATTTTGCAGTTCATTGGTTTGTGTAATATTTAATCAAATTGCATAATAATATTAAGTAGTGCAGATGTTATGAAAGGGTGTGCAAGCTTTCAACTTGATTGGTGAGAAATGAAATATGTGAGTGTTGTGGGAGTGATCTGTCTGGGTGCATTCAGAATGCCATGGGTGTCAGAGAATATGTGTCAAGTTATTTGGTCATGGGGTGCTTGGTTCAATATTGTAAAAAATGTCAATTCTTTAAAATTGTCTTATAAATTTAATTTGATAGTGAGAATTGTCATAGAACTTTATAAACTAGTTTTCAAATTTATATGTAAGAATTTTAATAAAGATAATTGATAGAAAGCCAAGAAAGAGTATTAGTCTTTCTAGATATCAAAACATGTGAGTCTATAATATATAACAGTCAATGTGAAATAGGAGAGAATGATGAATTAACCAACCTATAAATAATGGAATAGTCAATGATTACATTATTAGACATAATGTTCTATAGCAGTTAAAAAGAATATGGATCATTAAATAATAATATGGAGAGGGCTAAATATAATTTTTGAGTAAGAAAAGTATATAATTGACACATATACTAGCATTCTGCATGAAAGATTGTGTAAGATTGAACAAATAAATAAGTTTAAAAGTCAGAACAGGACTAGCTCTAGAGATGAGTTAACATTAAAGAGGAATTTAAATTTATTGACTATGGTTTTTAAAAGGATACTATATTTAGTCTTTTCAGTGTAACTAAAAACTAATTTTAAACAGTGTCAATAGATATACTGGAATTACAATCTCCTTGAGGACAGGATATATATCTTTGTATTTCAAACAGAAGTACAGTGCCTGACATGGGGTAGCATTCAATAATGTTTGATTAAATGTTGAAAGAAATGAATAATTAGTAAATGAATGGTTAGACAGACGATTAGGTGGGTGGATGGGGAAGTAGTGAAATGGCAGTATGACTTGAAGTATCTAATTTTTGTTTTTAAGCCTGATTACCTTTCTACTAATGCTTCCTTGAGAAGGATGATGGCTGGTATAAGAGCTAGCTACATTTTTAGTCTGGACTGTTGGGGCCTAAGTAGGTGCTCAGTCCAAAACAAAGCCCTCCTATGCTTTATATTTAACAGGCTCCATTCTTATTTGTGTATCAAGAGTGGTTTGAGAGGGACAGCATCTAAGGATGAAGTTTTAAAATTGGTTCTGAGATTTTGGGGATTGACTTTATTATCCAGTTAGATTTAAAATACTTAATATCTCCATTTCCAGACATGAAGAAAGCAATCATAGTTTCTGGCATGAACTGTCAGAGAGATATACAAAACGTTATTATTGGATGCTCCTAATCAAAGACTTGTAATAAGCAAGGATCAGGATGAACATGTAGATAATAGTTTTGAATGTTTTTGCCAAACCAATGAGTATGGTGAGATTAACTGTTCGTTTCTTAATGTTGCTGGACAAATTGGGAAAAGGACAGGATGAGCTCAGGGATTTGAATTTCCAAATCAAGTATCACATAAGTGATCTGAAAGTTTCTAGGTTTTCCCATTGAGATTTTTTTTTTTTTTTTTAATCTACTAGAGCTGCAGAACTGAGATTGCGGAAAATTAAACCTAGAATTTCATTCTGACAGTGGCTGACTCATAGCACAAATTGAATTCTCAGTTTTACAGTTTATGTGTTGTTAAATGAAGACATTGATTGGGAAGGAAGGGTATCTTGAAAGTTGCAATGAGGACATGTGGGAAGAGACTTGTGAATCTGGGGATATTGGACATCTAAATTCTGATGAGTAGTTCTTTTGAGTCTTCTTTGAAGCAGCATTTCTACTCTCAGGGGAACCCTCAATCTCTCTACTCCTATTTTAAAAAATTTAAAAATTGTATTAGTCTCTCTATTCTTGACTGGAGGGATAGATTTTATGAAGGAACTGTAATGGACATGCTACACACTCCCAGGAAAGTTGCCTTGAATGGAAATGTTGTTTCTCTTCAAGACCCACCAACACTACTCTTTGCTTCTAAATCTATAATCAGCTCTAAATTCAAGACAACTCCTACGAGGGAGGTAAAAAGTTTGACACGTTCTACATTTAAAAGAACTATTTAAGTTTTCTAATATATACAAGCAGAATTCTGAGGAATATATGTGGAAATGAATATTAACTATGGGTCCCTATTCTGATTGAAATCATGTCCTTATATGAAGATATACATAGTTAAATCAATCTCTTTTCTCCCCCACCCCATCTGTCTGCACATGCACAGAGGAAAGTCTGTGTGAGGATATGGAGAAAAGGTGACTGTCTGCAGGAGAAGAGAACCCTTACCAGAAACCATTCCTGCCAGCACCTTGATCTTGGCCTTCTATCCTTTAGAACTTAAGAAAATAAATGTTTATTGTTTAAGCTACTCAATCTCTGGTATTTTGTTATGACAGTCCAAGCTGACTACTACAAGAAGCATAGAGAAATATTTAGGAAAGGTGACTGGTTTACAAAGCCCATTCATTTTTCCACTACTTAAAAAAATAATTAATTTTTTTCCTTTTATTTCCAATGCAACTTTTTGAGCAACCATTACCTTGACAAATTTGAGGATAATTGGTTTTAAAGTGTGTTTCGTTGCAGAGTAGGAGGAAAATCCAAGATTGGATTCCTGAGGCCTGTGACTGTAGGCCTCAGGGTTTAGGAAAGAGAAGCTCACCTTCGCTCTTCTTGTGTCCACTTTGTGTTCCAGTTAACACTGGACTACTTGCTGTTCTTCCTAATTAATCCATACTTGCCATGTACAACTTTGTTCAATATCACCCACACCATTAATCTTCCTGCAGGTAGATCCTCCTCCTAGAATAATTTGCACATCTCTCATGCAACTTCCCCAATATTTTAGAATGATCTGTATTTACATACATTTACCCTGTGCACTAGATATTCACACTAATTCAGCATTTTTCCAAAATGAATGTGGGATCCAATTACCTAGGGGTCTTGTAAAAATACAGATTCTAATTAAAAAGGTTTGAGGTGTGGCCTGAGACTCGGTATTTCTAACACATTACCAGGCATGCTGATGACATTGGTTCCTAGTTCAATTTGATTCAAGTGTTTTTTTTTTGGATGCTGTTTTATGGTCTCAGGATTCAGAACAGCATGGCTGACTATGCTTATGCAAAAGGGAGCCATTAACTATTATTCCAGTGGATCTCAATCCTGGCTCCACATTAGAACCACATGGGGAGGCTTTAAACAATTCTATTGCCTTCATCCCACCCTGAGGGGTTCTAATTTAATTAGTTTGGAATAGAGCCTGGGCATTAGTAGGTTTTAAAGACTGAATGTGTCCCCTGGACTGCGGATCACTGGTTGAGACTGTTAACTCTTTGAACACAGGGATTTCTCTTGTTATTCCTGGGCCTATCAGAGGACCTGTTGTACTGGAGCCACTTAATATAAGTTGATCTAGTAAATTAACTCCTTTATTTTGGCTCAGGTTCAGTGTTTCTAAGATACTTCCACATATTCAGGGTGGGCAGAATTTTTTTTTTTTTTAAAGGAAAGTGGTGCTGGAAATGACACATTTATGAGGTGACAAAGTTAAGGGTGAGCATGTCAGGGGGGCCCTGAATTAGGAAGTGCGCCAACTCTAGTGGCATCTTATGGCTCAGAGTGGGTGGTAGAGGGGCCCCACAAAGAATGTTAGACCTTTTAAAGTTACTGCAAGAAAGAAGTTTTGCTAAATATATTCTAAGTAGGTCCCTTAAACAGCTCTTCAGGCTATAGAAAATTTGAATTAAATAGTTTGTTTTTGTCTATTTATCTGTTTATGTATTTTAAAATGTCTAATGTAGGGATAAATAGAGAACCAAAATAATTACAGTCCAGGCATCCTTGCAGAGAGGACTATAGGGAAACTTCTACTGAATTCTACTTTAAATACTGAGATTTCAAAGGCTGAAAAGGTTAGGACAGTCTCTGAGAAGTCCTTAACAATAAAGAAGTAAAAGAGCAACGGCCCAGGAAGATTCTTGATACCAGAAGGAGAAGCAAAACAATTGCAGAAGGTTGTGGTGCTGGGTGGAATGGCTTCTGGGAATATCCAGTGGGGCAGGTCCTGCTATGGGTCCAGGGGCTGGAAGCAGGCGTGCACTGGACTCTTGGCTGACCAGCTCACAACCATTTACTGGTAAGTTTTCAGGAGATCTGTGATCCAATTTTTAAACACAGCCATTATTAAAACTTAAATTATAAAATCTTACAATCAAATAAATTATATTTAAAACAAACTAATAAATCCTCAGAACTCATTATTTCTTAATTCTTTAAAACCACATTTGCTAAAATATAAACTGTGGAAACTACTTACTTCTGTAATAACTGCTTGGTTAAAATACTATGTACTGGTGGCTACTGCTGTCTTTCTTTTCTCCTTTGGATTTGGTAATGTCATGATGGAAATGAGAACTTAGATTACAAAAATTGATATGTACTGAAAATAATACAAATTATTCATATTTTGTAGATGGTCTAGTCTTAGAAAAGTAATGGTAAAATGTTAATAACTTAATGTTAAGTAAATGCTAAATGAATTATTATTTAAAATATATGGAGGCTGGACATTGTGGCTCAGTGGCAGAACACCTTCTTAGTATGTGTAAGGCTATGGGTTCAATCTCCAAAACTGCAAAACAGAACACCCACACCCACACAAGAAAAGGGTTAGTAGCTGTCACACCATGAATGGCACAAAAAGTTGCTGCAATAGTCTTTACAGATTGAGAGTTATAATCCAATTTGCTAATAAGGTCACACAAGCCATTGACGAGTGAAATTCGGACTTAAGTCTTCATTGTTTCATTTCCTCTCACTCATTAATAACTAGTTAACAACCTAAAGGAAATACCAACCAAAATTCATGCAATAAATACACTGCTTGATTAATTACAGTCATAAATTGGCTACAGATTTTAAAAAAACTAACAAAAAAATGGATGGAAGTATTGTGTCAGACTAATTGGCCATGTGAAAATTACAATAAAGACTATTGTATATTTTATTATTTCAATCATGTGATGCTTAACAATGGACATACATTTTGAGAAATGCATCATTAAGCAATTTAATCATTGTGTAAATATCATAGAATGTATTAACAAGAACCTACCTGATATTACCTGTCACATACCTAGGCTATATGGTATATGTGTATCGTATCACCTATTATTGTTCCTAGGCTATAAATGTGGACAGCATGTTGCTCTACTGAATTCTGAGACATTTGTAATACAATGGTGTTTGTGCATCTAAACATACCTAAACCAATTTGTTTATACAAGCATCACCACAAACACATGAGTAATGCATTGTACTACAACTTTATAAAAGCTATAATACATTAGGCAATAGGAATTTTTCAGTTGCGTTACAGTTTTGAGATCACTGTTATATGTGTAGTCCATCCTTGATAAAAAAATCATTATGCAGTGCATAACTGTATTTATAAATTTTGTGCTACACATCCTTTAATACAGTAATATTTATAAATTTTTTTGTGTATCAGTATTTTTTTTTCAGAGGTAGATCAATTAAGTATTTACTAGCTCATCACTGGCTAGAGGTAATCATGACTCTTTGTTAAGAAGTCAGGGTAACCACCAAACCGAGAGAGAGCATGGCAAAGTACTTGAACATATGAGACTGCCTAGGTTCAAATCTAATTCTGGTAACTTCGAGCTTGTTTCTTAACCACACTGTGCCTCAGTTTCCTCAACTGTCACAACCTGATTCATAAGATTATTATAAAATGTAAATGCAATGATATATAATAGAATGGTACCTGGCAGTACATACTAAACTAAAAAAAAAGATATTTAAAAGATTGTTGAGGGTCCTGGTTATCACAGGAAGATTGGTGAATGTACTCTGATTTAAAATTAGTTTTTCATGCTGATTTGGCTGCAAAGGAAAGAATGAGAATAATAGTGGGAGAGCACTAGTTTCTTCTCAACTGATATTTCTGATGAATAATGAATATTATTCCATTTTTTTCTTTGATCAAACCATATGAGATTGTCAATCTTCTACCATTTAAAAAAAGGCTTATTGAGCTATAATTCACAAAGCCATATAATTCATTAATTCCAAGCATACAGATTGAAAGTTCTTGGCATATTCATAGATATGTTCAGGATTACCACTAACAATCATAGAACATTTCTATCATCTCAAGAAGTCCCGTAATTTTTATTCTCACCTTTTTATCCCCATAAGCAACTGCAACAGAAGCAATAAGCAACAGAAGAAAAAATAAATACATTGGATTTATAACATTAGGATACATTGTGATATAACCATAAAAGCATGGAATAAAATCTTTCTGTCTCTGCAGATTTCTCTCTTATGGACTTTTCTATGAATGAAATGATATAACATGGTCTTTTGAAATTAGCTTCTTTCACATTCATGGTGTAGAAAACATCATTTTATTCCTTTAATGGCCAAATAATGTTGTACTGTATGGATATATTCTCTTTTCTTTATATAATCACTATTGATGGACATTTGGGTGGTTTTCAACTTTTGGAGATTATAAATAATGTTGCTTGAAAACATTAATTAAAAGTTTCTGTGTGGACATATGTTTTCATTTGTCTTGGGCATGTACCTGGTAGTAGAATTACTGGCTCATATATTAACTCTGCTTCAAAAACTACCAGACGTTTTTCCAAGGTGCTCCTCCCACCAGAACTGCAAGAGACTTTTTTTTCCCCATCCTCACTAGCACTTGTCATCTCACTTTTTGATTACAGTCATCCCAGTGGGCTATCCTAGTGGTGTCTCATTTTAGTTTTGATTTGCCCTTTCCTGATTACTAACGATAGAGAACATTTTTTTCATGCATTTATTGGTTATTTACATACCTCCTTTTGAAAAATGTCTGTTCAGGAGCTTTGCCCATTTTTAAAAATTACTCTTTTTTATTGTTGAGTTATAGGAGTCATTTGTATATTTTGGATATAAGTCCCTTATCAGATAGATATGACATGAAAATACTTTCTCTCTTATTGTAAGTTGTCTTTTTAATTTCCTTGATGGTTCCTTCCTTCCTTCCTTTCTGTTTTAATTATTTAATTGCAGTCCTGGGATCAAAACCGGGGAGTTGTGCATGCTAGACCGTACTCAATCACTGAGCTACATCCACAACTCTTAATGGTGTCTTATGAAGCAAAAATTTTCAATTTTGAGAAAATCCTACTTATCTATTTTTTTTTCTTCTGTTGCTTATGCTTTTAGTGTCATATCTAAGAATCTTTTGCCAAATCCAAGGTCAGGAAGTTTGCTTCTAAGAATTCTGTAGTTTTGCTCTTACATTTTGACTTTGATCCATTTTGAATTAATCTTTCCTATAGTGTTAGATGAGGGTACATCTTCATTCTTGCAAATGTGGCTATTCAGTTGTCCCAGCATCTTTTTAAAAAATGATCTATGCAAAATGTTTATTGTTATACATATAACATTAGGATACATTGTGATATAACCCTAAAAGCATGGAATAAAATTTGCCCTAATTCAGCCCCCAGCACTTCCTTCCCCCCTTCTCTCTTTTCCTGTTCCCCTTCATCTACTCAACTGTTCTTTCTACAATGTATTTATAGTTTTCTAAACTAGTGTTTTGTGGAGATACTTGATGTTGAGATTCACCATGGAATATTCATGTGTGTACATCAGCAAATGCCATGTCATTCTTCTTTATGGCTGAGTAATACTCCATTCTGTATATATGCACCACATTTTCTTTATCCAGTCCTCTGTTAAAGGGCATCTAGTTTCTTTCCATAGCTTGGCTATTGTGAATTGTGCTGCTATAAACATTGAGGTGGCTGCATTCCTATAGTATGCTGATTTTATATTTTTGGGATATATACTGAGGAGTGGGAAATATTGGTCATCTTCCTAGTTTTAGAGGAATCTTCACACTGCTTTCCAGAGGGGTTGTTCTAATTTGCAGTCCCACCAACAATGTATGATGCATCTTTTTCCCTACCTTCTTGCCAATATTTATTATTATTTATATTTTTGATAATTGCCATTGTGACTGAAATGAGATGAAATCTCAATGTAGTTTTGGTTTGCATTTCTGTAATTGCTAAAGATGTTAAAGATTTTTTTTCATATTTGTTGACCATTTGTGTTTCTTCTTTTGAGAAGCATCTGTTTAGTTTTAATACCCATTTGTTGATTAGGTTTTCTTTTTTTTTTTTTGGTTTAAGTTTTTTATGTCCTTTGTATATTCAGGATATCATTGCTTGTTCTGAGGAATAATCCCCCCCCAGATATACTGGGAATCTAGAGAGATGAAGAACTTCTACAATGAAAACTGTAGAACACTAAAAAAAAATGAAGAAGACCTTAGAAGATGGAAAGAATCTCCCATGTTCTTATAGGAAGAATTAATATTACCAAAATGGCCATATTACCAAAAGCACTATACAGATTTAATGCAATCCCCATTAAAATACCAATGACATTCTTCACATAACTAGAAAAAGCAGTTCTGAAATTTTTATTTGGAAAAATAAGAGATCCAGAATAATCAAAGCAATCCCAAAAAGTGTGATTCTGGAGACATCACAATTATACTATAGAGCTATAGTAACTAAAGCAGCATGGTACTGGCACATGAAGACCAGTGGAATAGACTAAAGACATAGAGAAAAATCCACTTAAATATGATTATCTCATACTAGACAGAGGTGCCAAAAACATGTTGGAGAAAAGTTAGCCTTTTAAATAAATGATGTTGGGAAAACTAGAAATTCATATGTAGCAGAGTGAAGCTTGACCCCCCATTTCTCTCCCTGCACAAAAGTCAACTCAAAGTGGACCAATGACCTGGGAATTAGATCAGAAACTTTGCAGCTGCTAGAAGAGAATGTAAGCCCAACACTCTAGCATGTCAGCTCAGGAACCAACTTCTTAATAAGACTCCGAAAGCACAAGAAATAAAATTTAAAAAGTAATGAGTGGCAGGGCATCCAATTAAATTCTTCTTCACAGCAAAAGAAACAATTAAGAGCATGGAAAGAGAGCCTACAGAATTGGAGAAGATATTTGCCACCCGTCCCAGCACATTTTGTGGAAAAGTTATTCTGTCTCTATTGAAGGGTCTTGGCTTCCTTGTCCACAATCAGTGGACACAGCTGTACAGGTATATTTCTGTAGTCTCAGTTCTATTTCATTCATCTGTATATCTATCCTTATACCAGTAACACACTGTCTTATTGATATTATTTTGCAGCAAGTTTTGAAATAGGAAAATCTGAGTTCTCTTATTGAATTTTTCTTTCCAGCATTGTTTTAGTTATACTGGGTCCCTTGTAATTACATATGAACTTTAGAATCTGCTCCTCCATTTGCATAAAAATATCAGCTTGGAATCTGAGAGGGACTACGTTGAATCTGTTAATAAGCTTGGGAAGTATTGTCATTATAACTATTTTAAGTCATTTGATCCATAAGTATTAGATGTTTTTCGAATTCTTTAGCTATCTGATTTCTACAGCAGCACCTCAGAGTTTTAAGAGTACACGTTTTGCACTTCTTTTGTTAAGTTTATTTCTAAATACTTTATTATTTTCGATGCCATTCGAATGGACTGGTTTTCTTAATTTCAGTTTTTGGATTATTCACTGAAAGTGTATAAATAATTTGATTTTGTCTATTAATTTTGTAGAATCCATTTATTAGCACTAATAGTTCTAGCAATTCCTTATAATAATTTTCTCTAATTTAAGATCATATCCTCTACAAGTAGAGACAGTTTTATTTCTTCCCTTTCAATGTGGATGCCTTTTACTACGTTTTTCATTCTAATGGCCCTGATTAGAACTTTCAGCATGATCTTGAATAGAACTGGCAATAGTGGATGTGTTTGTCCTGGTCCTCATTTTAAGGGGGAACATCCAGTCTTTCAGTAAGTGTGATGTTCGCTTTCAGTTGTTCACAGATGTCCTTTAACAGGTTGAGGAGATTTGCTTTCATTTCATTTCTGTTGAGCATTTTTGTCATGAAAAGAGTATTGAATTTTGTCACGTCTTTGATCATTTGATTATGTAAGTGGAATCTGTCTATGTACAATCATACACACCAGTCTCGTGGTAATTAGGTAAGTTATCAGCCAATCTTCCAGAACCTAAATTTCCTGGGAATATTAAAGTTGAATGGAGGCTTGAGTCTGAGTTCAGAGCTTATTAGGTGATGTCCACACCCACATCCTACCTTCCTGAGAGGACCTGATTGGACAATCACTTCTTCTCTGCCAGGCCTCTATCACACTGCATCCTAACATTAAATGAAGTCATATCTAAGAAGATGTTTTGTAATGCGAGGGGTTAAGGTTAGTCTATTTGTACTACTCTACCTGGTGACTGGGGTACTAAAGACTCACTGTCTCTTCTATAAAAACTTTGGGCCAGACGCATTTCAGAATTCAAGATTTTAGGATGTTAAAATGCTAATATGATACATACATGGTATGTTGTATTAAAAACCTTAGTGGGATTTGATGCAGTAACCTAAAATCAAACACATGGATATTTCTCAATATTCCCACTGGGTTGTACAAATAAACTCTACAAATTGCCTGACATCAGTTCAGGTAAGGTTAAGTATTATCAACCAAATGAGTAATCAAAAAAAAAAAAAAAAAAAAAACAAAAAAACAACACCTGTGGGTTTGGAAAGCAGCTAAGGAGATATGGATCAATACTGACTGGCTAGTCCACATAAGTCTACCCATAGTACTGGAACCATGAGAGTAAACTTGCTTTGGTCCCCATGATGTTTAGTTTTACCTGTCAGTAGCTTAGCCCCTCCCAATCAATGCCTATCTCCTCACTGGGAGATTTATGGAGGGAATAAGCAGAACATACACGTCTTATCATTTATACACTCAGCAGTATTTTCCTTACCTCCTATTCCCACCAGACAAGGAAACAGACTTGAGGACCCATGAGAATTTGGACTAGGAATGAAGTTATGCAGCATCTGTTTGCTTAGCTCAGTGGAAGCAGCAAAAGTGTCACCATATGAATTTGCTGTTCCATTAGTAAACTAGTTATGGAGGATTGCTTCTGTCTTTGCAAAAAATACTAATTCTGAGTCTTAGGAATGACCAAATTTGTTTAGAAGCTGATTCAGAAAAAAAGTTTTTCAACCTCAGCCAGGAATGTCAGGGAACAAGGGATTTTTCAAAGCTTGTGCATCTTGTCCAAGAATCTGTTTCTTAAAAAATTTAGAAGTAGCCAGTTTTAATGATCCCTTCTACTCCCTGCAGGTGTTTACTAGATCCCCACCCCATCTCTAAGTTCTCTGGCACGCTAGAATAAAATTCTACTCCCTATTGTCTGTGGGTTCAGAAAGAAAGCTAGGCAGTAGTATACTTATCCTCCAGATATCACTATTGCCAACTTATACACTTTTTTCTTTTACCAAAGAATTCCGATTATAGAGGATTTAACAGCACAGAAGGAAGTCATATGCTTAGTGACAAATATCTTCATTGCTTCTTGTTATATTTTACGTGTGTATTTAAAATTCTACCTTATAAATCTTTGTTTTAACATTAAAGATGGATTTTTCTCAAACATTTTCAAGGAAAATTAATGCACCAGGATGACACTTCGTGGGTATCTGAAGTCCTCTATATTTGTTATCAAAATGCCAAGGACTTAGAAAAACCCTCAGACCTCAGTTTGGAAAGCACTAATATGTTCTCCCTTGGGTTATTGTTCTTTAGCATGGATTTCAGGTACCGTATTGTCAGTTGTCGATTTCATCTAAAATGTCCCAACGAGATCAAGTAGCCACAGATTATGGTTATAGTAGATAAGGGTTTGAATGACATATAAGCTCAGTTATGTTCTAAATCTTTTGTTTTTATATGTTTAAAAGCAGAGGACTAGAAGAGTTGAAGAACTTTCTCAAGGTTACAAAACCAGTGAGCTTTGTTAAGGTCACTAATTGCTGAATCTCCTAATTTCAATCCTGTTTGAAACTGGCTGACAGGGTAGGATGAATTATTTGGATGAATCTGCTATCTTTCTTTTTTGATGTGACTCAGACAGTTCAAAGCAGTAGGAGATGCATTTACTGTATTTTGTCTTTTGCTAAGGGTAACATTTCAACATTTGTTGATCTGAGTAATTACTCAACAGTGATTCAAGATACAGAGATAAGGTTTATGAGGAGATTACAAATAATACTTGTAAAGTCACTAGCATAGTATTTGGTACATATCTGCCACCCAAGAAATGATGTTAGCTATTATTGTAATAAGACCATCTAATTTGTTTTTAATTTTTAAAATTTTTGTGCTTGTGCTATACTTAGACCTTTTTGGTTAGAAATGCTAAATTGGGAAAATGGGGAAATTTCCAACATTTTCACTTCCTATTGTGAGAGATGGTCTAATTTCAGTGAAGTTATGTCTCTTGGAGTGTTAAAAAATGTACTGTCTTTCTCCTTACATTTCATTAAGTTAAATTGTATAAAAAAAGGCTATAATTCTTTATATTCTTCCTCATAAAACAGAATTATTCAGATTCTGATAGAAATTGCTTTTAAGTACTGCAGTACTTTTTGTTATTTCCTAGCTATCATTTTGGATGATTTAAACTCCAGCATTTTGGAAGTGCCACTGTGATGCATTTCAGGTACATTGAGGGTCTTAAGGCTCCACCAGGGGATAAGGCCTTCGGCAAAGAGCTGGTGAGTGGTAAGCATGGCTCTCACCTGCACGTAGCTGGAAAGCCTTTCCTTTCATCTCAGTTCACTCTTTGCTCCTGCTGCATTCTTTCCCAGTGTCCCCAGCAGCAGAGAAATCATGAAGACATGGAGAGAATTTGTAAGTATTGGATTGGAAACTCAGAGACACAATTATATGACTGGGTAATCAATTGGTCAGGAAATTCACTTAAACTTTTGAGGTCATCAGTTTTTCTCAGGCAAACCGTCAGGATTGAACTCAATTTTTAAACATTGGATTTTTTATTGTACATCTATTATGTACTCCATAGAGCTAATTGGTTCAGCAGGTCACAAATAGTCTCACAGAGTATTTCAAGTTAGGAGTATGAGAGAATTGAATAGGTTCCCTCATACACATTTCTCTATGATTAATGCCATATTTGCCATTGCACCCCTTTGATTAATCCCCCAGATTAACCTACAACCAGAGGAGATGGACTGGGACTTGCTCTCTAGTCCTAATCAATATAATCCATAACAAAGTGATTTCCAAGGATCATTGAGGTCGCTTTGGTTCCCAGGTTATAACAAACTGCTTAGGACGGACTCTCTGGGAATCTCCAGGACTACCCTCTTCTATTCAGAATGGTATTTCAGCTCACCACTTGACTTTGGGATCACCCAGAATCGTTTGTCTCTTGGTTTGCCTGGAGTAGTCCTTCATAAAAGTTTAAAAACAGAAACAGAAGTTGATTCCAACCTTAGAAGAACAGATTTCTTGATAATAATTTTTATAGGAAATAGCATTTTAAAATCTTAATTTTGCTGGGTGAGGTGGCTCATGCCTAAAATCCCAGCGTCTCGGGAGGCTGAGGCAGGAGAATCGAGAGTTCAAAGCCAGCCACAGCAACTTACTGAGGCCCTCAGTAACTTAGTGAATCCTGTCTCCAAATAAAATATAAAAAAGGGCCCAAGGATGTGGTTCAGTGATTAAGTGCCCCTGAGTTCAAACCCTGGTACCACCAAAATAAATAAATAAATAGATAAATAAATAAATAAAAATCTTAATTTCAAAGCTATCTGCCTACCTCCTTTTTGACTGGTTAATTATAGTACAAAAAATTCAGAGTAGATTTTAGGAAAACTAGATTGTTTTCCCTCCAATACTCAAAGCCTTAATAAAAAGAGAATAATTTTGTCTTTATTTGAGCATGAGAAAAATTTGTGAAATTAAAACATGCATAGTTTTGCAAATTATAAAATCATATGGAATAAATAAGAAGATTGAGAAAAATAGGTGTCAAAAATAGAAACGTTTGAGAAATAAACAGGTAAAATATATCATATTTTTACACTTATTAAGAGAATATTTATCTAATTATTTCCTATAATCATTTTTTTTAATCATACAAGTAATTGCTTCCTGAGGTACTTTTCTGTGAAAGTTCTGATATTTGTATGCCAGGCATTATCAAATGGGATCCGGATTTTAAGAAGGAGCTTGAAATTTAAAGGGATTTGTAGTTCCAAAAAGTTACTTATTTTCACCTGGGAGCCAACTATTTAAAATAGTATGTACATACAAACAAAATCAAGAAAAATTCTAAGGAAGGATTGGTAAATGTTAGATCATTATTCTCAATACTGGGCGGCTGTTTGGAATTAGCATAGAGTGAAGAAAATTAGATCAGGTTTAAATTTTTATGATACATTTTAAAGGTGAAAAGAAAGCCTCGGAAATAGGTTTTTTTTTTCAGTTAAGATTTTAAAAAGAAGTTTAAGTGCCTATAAAGAACACAGTTGCTTTCTGACTGTTGGTAATCTTTTCGGCAGACGTGGAAAGGGGAAGCTTTTATACCTTTGTATTTTTAGTTCCTAACAAAGGACGACTGTGCAGAAATGGGGAGGACATTAACCCCCATTTGCCCTCAAACATCACTCGAGATCACAATGTGCCAACTACGCCGGTGAACACCAACAAACACAATTAATTATCTGGGGTTTCTCAAACATCTGGACCTTTGGCACCCAGGACCAAAACATCTGGACATCTGTCTGAATTCTCTACTTGTTTTCTAAGTTTTGACATTGTGTCAGAATAATAATAGCTACGGAGTACTTCCTCTGTACCAGCGCCAAGCTAACTATTTTACCTGCATTAGCTTGTTTAACCTTCACAATGATCAAACGAGTTCTGCACTACAAGTGATTCCTTTTACAGATAAGGGTGCTGAGGCTCAGAGAGGGAAGTGCAGAGCTGAGACGAGAACCCCATCTGTCTGCTTTTAAGCCGTGGGCTGTTAACTCTATATTCTGTTTTGTCAAAGCAATTGCAGAGAGCTAGAGTAATGGAAGGAATCTACCCGTTTTCCAGCAACGCTATTAAAAAAGAGAGAATATACAACATCTATGTTAATGATATTACTCAATATGATCACCACTGCTAGCTAATTTGGGAGAAAATTGATTTCTTGACTTACTGTGTTAACATATATATTTTCAAATTTGCTTGATAATTGTATATTACATGTATTATGTTTGGGTATTAATAATAATAATAATAATAATAAACCCTAAAAATATTTGTATCTCCTTTGCCAAGTAAAAGAATTTTAGGAATGAAAACAATTACAACAAAACAAATCAAATGTGGATAAGATCTAGTATTTGGATCAAAAATGCTACTAGTTAGTGGTTGCAGTTTTAACTATGTAAGCTTGAGCATATTACTTAACCTTTTAAGCCTCAGATTTCTCATCTTTTTTAAAATAGTTGTTTAATTGTTGATGGACCTTTATTTTATTTATTTATATGTGGTGCTGAGAATCAAATCCAGTGCCTCACACATTCTAGGCAAGCACATTACCACTGAGCCACAACCCCAGCCAGGATTCCTCATCTTTAAAGCACAAATAATAATCAAACCTGGCTAGGTGCAATGCTCATGCCTATAATCCCAGCGACTCAGGAGGCTTAGGCAGGAGGATGGCAAGTACAAAATCATCCTGGGCAATTTAGAGAGACCTTCAGCAAATAGCAGACCCCATCTCAATAAAATAAAATAAAAAAGGACTAGGGATGTAGCTCAGTGATAAATGGCCCCTGGGTTCAATGGTTCAATCCTCAGCTCTCCACCCACCCCCCACCCCCCAAAAAAAAGGAAGAAGAAGAAATAAAAACAATTAAAACCTCACCTTATTTACCAAAGAACAGAATAAGATAATGCATATAAAGTATTTAACAAGGTGCTTGGCTAAGAGTTTGTTTTCAAAACATATTAATTACTATTATTACCCTAAGTATTTGTCATAACTTAAGCTAGTACATGGCAGAACTTGAATCAATTACTGCACCTGAGGCGTAATCCTGTCAGCAAGGACCACTGGAGAGTAGAGAAACCTCATGCAACTGTCACCTTCTCTCCTTGGTTATGTATCTTCACTTTCCCAGAAGGAAGCCAAACTTCATGTCCTCTGTTACTACTGCCCCCTGCTGGCCGGGGAGGGCAAGACCAGATGGCAGAGGTGAAATTCAAGTTGCCTTCTTTCCACCTCCCATTCTCACACTTCTGTCTGCCAGATCTTCAAGTTTCTTTAAATGTTAAAGTTGAATAGCTCTAGCCTCCTATAAAAAGATGTGAGAGTACAAATATGATCATTGCCTCTTCAGTGCAGTAAAATTTTATGATTATGTAGAAACTCAATGTTAAAGTAATAATAAAAAATCTGTGATGAAATTTCTCTGGATAAATAATTAGTTATGCCCGGAGATGCATTGTGAGGCAGTGTATTTTTTTATTTTTTACTTTTCAACATAGACAGATGGTTTACGCATCTTCAGCATTCACGACTTTCTGAGGAGCATTATATAATCTCAGTGCAGTCACCAAATGAAATAAGAAATTCCTCGTTTGGCAGTTGGAGCTTGCATATCGAGTTCATAAACTTTAAGACTTCTCCCAAGTCCAAAATCAGAGACAACCTGCTCCAAGTCAGTTTCCCATTTGCACTTAATTAGGGAGTGTGTTTTGGAGGTCAGTGAAAACCAGTGGAGTATGTTTTCATAATAACTTTCCTCACAATAAAATTATTTGGGAGGCAGCTTTCCAACTTTTTCTGGAATGAGGGCAAGAAAAAATGGGGACACAGAGCGAAGTTATTGGATACCTTATCTGGAACTGCCCAAAAAGTTGTCTGAGATCCAAAGAACACACAGTACCTTCTGGATCGGGGGGAAGGAGCCAAATGCTTTTATAGTCTCAACAATTTTCTTAACTGTGCAATTTTGCTTCATTTCTAATAACTAAATGAAGTAGTTTTAAGGATTCCAAGTGCTGGAGAAGAAAAGAAAAAAACACTTCTTAGTGTTGTAATCATGTCATACTTATGGAAGACAGGCAATAAGTAATCTGGTTAAGGAAAATATGAGTATATGAATTAGAGAAAGAACTTGGTAGTTAGGGTCGGTAGCCAGACTGTCACTTACTGATGGATGCTCTTATGTACTAGGGTTTCACAAAGATAACACAAGGAGATTCAAACATATTGTACTTACTTTACACATGTGTGGTATCATTGTAGCTTAGGAAAGTGTTTTATGCTTCTACTAAGCTGGCTCTAAAACCTTCTAGAGTATAAGGAAACAAATGCTAAGTCAGTCACAAATTCTGAGAAAATCAAATAAAAGTAAAACTTCCTTTATAGATTAGAACATCCAATTTTGACAGGCTAACAAGTTCTTTGTAGATATTTTATTTCTTTTTTAAAATCATATTTTAGCTCTTTCTAAAAAATTCCATTTAGTTTTTATAATTGCCATCAAGCTAGGCATATATGGCCAAGATCCACAATTTTCAAATTGTGATGGATTTGCTTTTCTCTTAATATGGAGTCAATGGCTGAAATATGTTGAAAAGATCTTCAATCTCTTCTACAGGATTGGGTTAGCTTCTTGACTTTCTCTTGTGTCACGCGCGCATGCACACACACACACACACACATACACAAGACTTGTGGTAGGATCAGTTACATTTATACCGTGTACATTCAGTAATAAATTGTTCTGAAATGAAGTCTTGAGGCTTCTAAACCAAATTTCCCTCAAAGGCAGTTCATATGTCAAGTTGCTGCAAGCACCAAATGACTGAAGTGTAACCATGACCAATGGAGCATGACCGATACATCAGAACAAAGACATTATTTCTCTTTAGTCTTTTAATTTGATCGTGATGATAACAGGGAATTTGTCATACTTTGTTTCCAATGTTTGGCAGATCATTCAGATTATGGCTTTTATAAGTTACCTGTATATAAATCACCCTAAATTCAGTTCAGCTGGTACTTTTCAGGTTAAAAGAAGTTACCTGACTTTATATATTAGTTTTTTGAAATTTTGATATTTTGGGTTGCTATTCTGGATCAGGTACTGTGTGGGAGAGAGCTGCTAAGATGTCCCTCAGTGGTTCCTGCCTCCTGGTCTCCTGTCTACAGTTATTCCTCTATGTCTATGGGGGATTGGTTCCAGTACCCCCTCACCCCCACTCTCCATGGATACCAAACTCTTTAGATGCTCGAGTCTTTAAGTAAATGGCATCATATCTACATCCTATATATGTACATCCTATATACATCAAATCATATCTATATTACTTATAAAATCTAAAACAATTAAATACTACATAAATTGTTATACTGTAATTTTAGGACACGATGACAAGATTAAATCTTTACAGGTTTATCACAGACACAATTTCTTTCCAAATATTTTCTATCTGTGTTTGGTTCATTGTGAGGATGTGGAACTTGTTTAGGACCAACTCTAATTCTCTCCTCTTCAGTGTGGTTGAACTTACAGTTCTAATGAATAGAATGTTCCAAAATGATAGGAAGTCTCTGCTAAGATTAGGTAACAAAAAGACTGTGGCTGGGTCTTGGGTGTCTTCTCTCAAAGTGCCTCTTTCTTGGAAGCCTTCTTCTTAGAGAAATATACTCTCAGAATGCATACAGCCCTAGGAAGAAGCCCCATAGTAAAAAATTGATTAATCTGTCAATGGCTCCATTAGTAATCGTGGGAGCAAATTCTCTCATAGTCAAGCTTTGAGATGAATTATGCCCAGCTGATACTTCACTGCAGATTTGCAAAAGACCTAGAGCCAAAACTCATTTAAGCCAGACTTACAAAAATTATAAGTAGTAAAATGTTTATTAAACACTTATGTTTTGGGGGTCATTTTATGTAGCGATTGAGAGCTGATATATATTCTATTCCTTTTGATGGTTAAATATCACAGAGTAACTCTTCCTAAGCATAGTCAGTGACCAAACACATTAATCCACATTCTTTGCAGGAATTATAATAAGCCAGGCTTTAATCCAAAGAGGAAATGTTGAGGGCTATTTGGTTCTAGAGTTAATAAACATATTGTGCATATGAACTGGCTGTGCCTCATTTTATTGTGAGATTTGAGTCATCTCCAATATCACAGTATGAAGAGGAAGATGGAAATAAACTATATTTAAATATATTTTATTGGTTTCTGATAACTTTTCCAAAATTATGTTGTTGTTTTTTTCCCACAGCATTTACAAAATTCTCTTTCCATAAAGTAAGTAGACCATGTTTTCTTTGGTCACTTTAATTATATTAGGACTCAGTGAGAAGGGAAATCAGACTTTGAATTTTGTCTATTCATCCCTCTCAATGACACAAATACGTCAAAAGTACTAATATCTCAGCCTTAAATAGTTTGTTGTGAAATAGAATAATGCAGGGAGTTCTTTCCAAAACATGTTTTTTTTTTTTTTTTTTTTTCTTTAGAAAATTTAACAATAAGTGTCTCCAGGTCAGAAGGATGCCGTTGGTCAGAGAAGAGAGCTCACAAGGACTGTCGCAGCCACATTTAAACAATATTGTTTGTCCTCCCCTTTCATTTCCTTAGAGGTGCACAGTACTTTTCCCTCCACGCCCTGCAGCTCTCTTTCTAAAATTGTTTTGGGCCTTTGGGGGCCTTCTATATTAAGACTGAAGGAAGCTGGAGCCATTATTTGTTCTTTCTTCTGAACACTTTTCCTGCGCTCCACTGAGTGCTCTCAGCTTCCAGGAGGTTCTGCCTCTCCCCGAGACCCAGCACACTGCCTTGTGACTCCTCCTAAGCCCACTCCCCTGTGTCTTCACTCTCTATCACACCTCCACCTTCCTCAATTTGCTGTAAAAAACAGATTGGGGCAAGGAGAGAGAGGAAAGGAAAATGAAAACAGCCCAGCACCACCCAGAAGAGTCTTACTTGTTCTGAAATGGCGAGAAGCTTTGTTAACCAAGCACCTTCTGATGACCTCTGCTAGGTAATTAGTTTCTTGGAAATGTGCTGGGTTGTCGATTCTTCTTCCCTTGAATACTGGGAATGTCTGCAATCCCAAAGAAGCACTAGTCCCACAAAGTTAGGTTAAGAGGCTTTATTAATAGAAAATACTGTGTGTCACACATATTGAAATTTGAACAAGAGAAGTAAATCTGACTAGTAAGATTTCTGCATTAGCTCCACTTTCCCTGAAGGTTTTTTTTTTTTTTTTTTTTTTTTTTTTTTTTTTTTGTGTGTGTGTGTGTGTGTATGTGCCCTCAGAGAAAATAAAAGGTGTTTTATTTTCCTCTGTAATTATGCTGGTTCTGTTATTTTCTCCAGTGGTTACTTTTTGAAAATCTGTACAGCAAGCTATCATTATTGATGGCTTATTTGGCTTTTCTTCAATCCCTAGTGCTGTTAATTTTCCTTTCTTGATTTTTCTGAGGTTAAGGAGAACTTGGTTCTCAAGCATCCTGTACTGGCTTCTCTGTATTCTTCCTGACTTCTCCCAAGCAGAAATCACATTCTATAGCCACTGTTTCCCCAGAGGTCTTTCTGTTCTGGAGATGAGTCTTCTACTGATTATCTATAGTATAGCCTTATATTACAGTTTTAATAAATTGAATTAAAGCTGCCCCATGTGTAACTAGAATTTAATTTCTCCTCATGTCAAAGGAGGAGTGAGTGATAACCCTATTACTCCTCTGGTGGCTACAGAGACCCTTCCTTTCTAGGTTTTGCAAAACTTAAAACCACACCTTCTGAATGTAGGAAAGGAGAATTTGCACAATGATAAGAAGTGAGTGGATGAAGAGAGTCATTCTTCTTACTCTTCTTCCTCCCCCTCCCTCTTCCTATGTCCTAAGAGGAACAGCTGCCTTCCCTTGTGCAGTCCTCCAAGATCTCTCTGCAGGAACAGTAGCAGGTTGGCTAGTGGCTCAAAGGCATTCCCATGTGTCAATCATCAGATAGCTCTCATTCTGTTCCCTTCTGTACAACAAAAGTCGTGCTACCTCCTAGCACAGTTTATGATTACCTGACGGACAGTGTCTCTGAAATGAAATATTAATAACAGATGACTTTTAAAATTGTCCTTGCAGTTCTGTGATGGAAAACAACTGTTAAAAAAAAAAAAACTGAGCCAAAGATGAAGCTTTTATTGAATTTTATATATATGTGTGTGTGTGTGTGTGTGTGTGTGTGCATACATATATACTTATATTCAATATGATATACTTTGTGCTAATTATCAAATAGTAAATGATATTCATGCTTCTTTATTTTACTTAAAATGAGTTCTGTAACATTGGCCAGACCCTTTATGCTTTCTGGGCATCATTTCTACATCTGTGAAAATATGAAGAGTCGATAAATGGTTCCCTTTAATTTCTTGTAGCTCCACATTCTCTGCTTCTGTGACTCTCATTTTGATTTGCACATGGGTGGAATGGGCAATCAAAATCCATGGATGAGGGCTGGGGATGTGGCTCAAGCGGTAGCGCGATCGCCTGGCATGCGTGCGGCCCAGGTTCGATCCTCAGCACCACATATAAACAAAGATGTTGTGTCCGCCGAAAACTGAAAAATAAATATTAAAAAAATTCTTTTTCTCTCTCTCTCTTTAAAAAAAAAAATCCATGGATGAGGCTAGAACCTCTAGTTAGTCAACAGGTTCAGTCTTTTCTCCTTAAATTACTTTAACTGAAATGCCTTAAAGAAACCAAATCGACTATATGAGCTCATTTTTCTCTTCCTGTTCCAATTGACCTCACAGAGATTTTAAGGGCAATTAAACAACCAAGGAGGAATGAGAAAGAGGATTAGAATCAAAGGCCCTAGTCTATTCACAAACTGAGTAATTAGTTTTGAATAATTAGGAAGCCATCCTTCCTTCCCTGGTAGCTATGCATAGCTTCATTTCATGCAGTATCACTGGAAATTCTAAATTTCCTCTGTAGAATTTCTGAATTTCCTTTATAAACTCAGAAAGCTCACTGAGATGGGACATCTCTTCTGTAATAATGAAGGCAGTTAAAAAGTAGGATGGCTTTTTTTGGTTATGCTTTTGATAACGGTGATGACATGAATGGATCCATGCTTCCTCTAACCTGTATTCTGGTGGGAATGCAAAGGCACATTAGTAAAGACTAAGTGACACAGTGTGGGGGGAGGAACTGTCACATCTGTGATTTCAAAGCCTGTTTCACACAAGTGTTGGTTGTTAAAGTGAACAGTTCTTATGTGAACAGCTGCTTTTTAGTAGTTGACCAAAGTAAGTCAATGGGCATTTGCTTATTACCTGACTGTCTTACTGAGTGTAGGAATGAAATTATAATAATACCATATAAAGCATTGTGCAAGTTTATTCCTATTTATATCTTTGGGGTGGACCTCACTAAAGCTCTAGGTGAAGAAAAATGACTTTTGTTTTCTTATTGGAATCTTATTTTTTTTTTTTAATTTCAGAATCTTCAAGAGAAGTCAAATTACATTTTCCTGTTGTCTTGAGGAATATATAACAAACATATTTTCTGGAGCATCTTTGTTAAAAAGAATTATTTCTCATGCTAGTGGAACTCAAAGGTTATTCTAGCATCAGCACCTTCCCACAGAAGATGTTGCAGGAGGGCTTTTCATCATCTTCTTGATTTCATGTTCACTTGAACGTGAATTGTTGGTTGAAAAATAGAATTTCATCACTGCAGTTAGTGGAGGCTTTCTGCAGAACACGGAGTTAGCCTGTGTGGTTACCCAGGGAGGAGAGGAAGACCTTGGAACAGTTCAGGTTTACTGTCTAAAATTTGCCCTGTTTGCCCATCCCACCCACGAAGTCCTCCACACCATGGGAATGTCTCCTTACAGCTGCAGCTGGTTTCTTGTGTTCCTTTGGGTTTTTTAGACCATCATTTATTGACTATATGATCTTTAAAAAAAAGTCACTGTACCTCTATGACATCCGTTCTTAGTTTTGGAAGCTGAATCATAATTCCAGTCTGACCTACCTCACAGGCCCCTTATAAAGAGCTCTTGCCTTTTGAAAAATAAATTCTATGATATAAAAACACAAAGTAGCTGAGTCTGTTGATATCAGCATTTTGATGTGAAACATTTCTGGTTCCATAAGTTAAACAGAAGGAAATCTATCTCTTTTATTTTTTTTTAATGTGCAGGAACTTTTGAATTCCTTTCCCCAAGACTACAAAAACTTAAAGACTTTGGTTTAGCCTCTCTGTGTCTCAGCCCTTTAGCAAGCTGACATCACAGCAGAGGTTAAAATAAGGCAAACCAAGAGTGTCCTAGTTAGGAGTGTTTGTGTGTCTGTGTGTGTGCATTTAAGAAAATGCAGGTGTGCCTTTGACCCAGCGGCTACCTGTATTCATACAATTAAGAAAGGAATAATGACTCATTGACCAAACAAGCTCTAGAAGAAAAAAAAAAAAAAAGAAAAGAAAAGAAACCTCACTTAATACAATCACAGTGACTTCCTCCCTGTTTCCACTTCATTGCTGCTTATGTGAGTAAAAACAACATGCTAAATGGAGACTTTCAGGGCCCCATGGGACCAATTAATGCCACGTGACTTCCTCCCTGCCTTCCATGAAAATAACTATATTATAATGGTCTGTGATATTAATATCAGCTTTGGAAAAGTCAGGCAAGGCTCCGTAGGGAAGGAAGTGGCCTGAGCAAGAACTATGGAATGTGCAGTATTTGACCAGACTAGAGGCCACATCTTTTTATAAGCTACATCACATAGTTAAATGAAATGGGTTTGGGGGGGGGCACCAAATGGGCTAGTGGGTTAATTAGGGTTAAAAGGCCACCAGGGTAGTCTATCTCTGATCTCGAACTCCAAGAAAATGTGGTTATTGGGGGAAGTTTGGGAAATTAAAATTCTCAGAAATGATACCATTTCCAAAGTCTTTTTTTTTTTTTTTTCCTCCCGAATTTCTGCAGACTTCTGCCCACCACAGAGGCAGGATGTTCTTTGACGGCCTCTGTTTGTGTTGGAGTGTAGACCTGAGATGAAGAGTGGTGGGTACACCTCCCAAGTGTTTGGTAGTTTGATGGGGTTTTCTAGTGACACTAGAGTACTGGGTGGAATCAAAGGGAATTGAGCCACAATATTGGGAGCTTCACTACAGAGTTATTTGAAATACAATTATAGGAATCCCAGGCCTGTGCCCCACCCAGGCTCCATTCCCAGTCCTACTCCCTGCAGGGTCCTGGAGAGATTCAATAGTGTCTCTGTGGCTCATCAAATTCTCTTCTCCAGCATATGGCAATGGGCCGGTGGATTTTCTTGGTTCTAAATTGTTGTAGTGCATTAACTTCACTCAAGTGTGGTCCCAACATACAATAAAGATTCAAAATTCTCCTGGGAGCAGATGTTTAGTGGTACACCTAATTATCCAAGAGAAATTGCCTAAGGCGATGATCTAGATCTAATTCCTGGACAGTGGCTAATGGTTTGGCCAGACAGTCAGAGGCTTAGAAGAAATAATATTGGAGAATTGTGATGGGCAAGTTTTTCCTGATGCCGGATAAATGCCTTAAAATGAGCTGAGTCTGAGACTATTTGTGCCCATCTGCATGTTCACCAATAATCTCCTACTGTGGAGAGAGTTTTAAATAATTAGGAGGACTAAATGACTTCTTTCGTCTCAGAGATGTCCATTAGTGTCATTCCCTCTGCCTTAGAAGTGGATTCAAAAAGTTATGGTGGCAGGGATGAAGGCTGTGCATGAGTCTAATGTGAGGACTTCTTATCATCGTGGTGCCCTGGACTAGTGCTGCAGCTGAGTCTCTCACTTCCCAGTAATGGCAACCAGATAGCACTGTGCCCAGGAGAGTCAGTCAACTGGTTGAAACTGATTATATTGGACCCTTCCATCTTGGAAGGGGCAGAATTACCCTCAGTGCATCAGACACCTTCTCTATTCAGGCGTACTTTCCCTATTGACACTTTGATCAGTAGAATTTAGATTCTTAAATAGCATAATGGAATCTTTACCTTCTTATGTTTTATAAGCATGATGGTTTTCTTGGCCGTTATTTTTCATATTTCTTGAAATGAAATTTAAGATGACTTTAAATATAAGGATAATGCCATTCAAATAAACTCTTGAAATTGTTTAAGGAATCTGACCCCTAATAAAAGGTAAAATGATTGATATTATGGATTGCTTCTGACTAAAGGAACTCAATTAACAGAAAACAATAAGGCATTGGCCTGATGAGCATAAAATTCATAGGTCTAGCCATGCGTCCCACCATTGAGAAGTAATAATCTTACATGAAGACAGAATGGTCGATTGAAGACTCAGATATGGTACCAGCTGGTGGTTACTGAAAACTAGGGGTGCTGTAGGATTAAGAATTTGCTTTGACTTAAAGGGAATAAATTATGTTTTCTGTCTGTTCTACAATACATAGATTCAGGGAACTTGGGAATGAAATATAGGAGCATCACTTATAATTACACATAATGATCCCTTATCAAAATGTTTTATTTTTGTCCCTGGGCTCTGCCAGTGTAGTGATTTTAGTAGTTAACTGAGAATCACTTCCACCCAGGTATATTATAACAATTCTCTAAAATTGGGAGCTGAAACAGTCATTTGAACATTTAGGGATTCTAATGCCACTGGAAAATCAGAAAAATTAAATGTTGAATTTTTTTTCTGGATTGACTGATCCTTATTTCTAAGAAGAATGAAAGGAAGGATCAAGGAAACTTCTTGTACTGTCGTGTTGAATAGTAAAGGTGGCTAGAAGATTCCTGAAAACTTCTGCAAGTAGGAGCAAGAAGGACTCAGATTTATAAGGGGGAGCACTTAGGTATAGGTTGTCCTACTAGTGCTAGCTGAGGCAGAGGCAACATGAAATGGCAGCAGGGGAAAAGCTGTAAAACGGATATGGTCTTATGTCTATCTGTAGGATGACCTGTTATATATAAACTATGTTGGTAGTGATTATACTTCCGATTTAGTCTCCAGTTTTAGAAATCCAAGATAAGATTGCAACATAAAGAATGAGCCATGGCCAAAGATCTTGGATAGAAACAGGTTGGAGTAAATAATAAAACTTCATATTTTCTGTGTTTAGGGAAAGGGTGAGCTTGCTTTTAACTGCATGAGGTGGGTTACATTTATTGTATAGAAATATTTTTGAAAGGACAAATTTGAGAGGAAGTATTTATGAGGATGTAAGACAGTCAAGGGGTTAGAATATGATAGACTTGACGATTCAAATCTGAACTTTCTTCTTTGGGAGAAATCCTATAATATGTGAGCTAGCAGGATCCCATCTTCTCCCAGGTGATGAGAAAAACAGATATTTCTGCTCCTTACTTCCTGAAATCCATGTATGTCCATGTGGCAAACCTAGTCAATCCTATTTGGGATTTCACCCAGGACTTTGAAACTTAATGGGGTGATGCAAAGACCAAAGAGCAGGTAAGAAGCTCTTTATAATGGAAGAGACAGCAGAGTTGAAAGACCTAAAGAGGTCAGTTAGTGTCCAGGGGATGCTATGCCAATGAAGCAAAAGTTCATGTCCAGAGCTGTGGCATTTTCTGCTGAATGTTTCAGTGACCTCAGTGATGTTTTAGGAGGTTCAGACTTACTTTGATTCCCATTCATTTTTGTGAGCCAGCTTCTCCAACTATTATGTTTATTTAGAGGCTATACAGTACCCTTCCAATAAAGACCTTTCCTGCTTATGATGGTAAGAGTCAATTTCCATTACCTGTGCTGTGCTGCGATGGCTCCAGGTGCCATTCATTCCACTTGGATAACCTCAAGTTATCCCTTTCCCATGAAGTTGGAAGTTGGAAGATACTACAGCCACTTTGAGGTGGGTTACTGTCTTCAGCAACCCTCCTGTTTTCACCAAGGCTTGTTACGCCTCTGAATTTCCACGTAGCTACTTGTCTATCTTTATTTTCAGTATAAAATAGCTTTTACTACTAAGAACATGGCATTTTTTTTTCTCTAGGACATATTTGGAAGTCAGTATGAGGAAAGCATCACTAAGAAGCAAGCAAAATTGTCTTCTCTAGCTGTTGTATGAAGATTGATAGATGAACTCTGACTACCTTGATCCTAGGTGAGTGTTTTTTCCATCTGGTTAAAGGTAAACAAAGTTGCCATCCATTTTTACAATGTCATTACATTTTTACAAAAGTCATTTCCCGGAGCTGGCAATTAACCCCAATATGTTCTAACCCTGTTGCTCTCAGACAACCTCTTGGGACATTAAACATTTTGTCTCCTTGGTATTCCTTACTCTGACACATTTAAATTCTACTCAGTAAAAACACATGAATTTGGGATCCTTAGCTGCACATAGTTTTACTTAGAGATCTATTTGGCAATATGACTTAGCTTAGGTCTCTTGAACTAAAAGGGCCTACTGAGAATAAAGGAAACACAAATTCTCTTTAAGAAACAAAACTGTAATTTATTCATTTAAATTTTTTATTCAACAAGTTTTTTGTTGAACTGCTGTTATGCACCAGATATTACCCTACTCATTGGAGACTTATATATGAACAACATAAAATACCTTATGGTAACTTTGGGGGATATGGGTCATAAACAATAAAAAAAAAAAAAAAAGAATCTATTTCCAATGTTGGTAAGCACTTTTGAGAGAAATAGAGCAGAGTGTAAGCTTTGGGAAAATGCCAGGAGTAAGCTTGGATGTTTAAGAAACTAAGTAAATGCCAATGTACCTGCAGAATAAACATGGGGGGCGGGTTATTATATGTGTGTGTGTGTGTGTTGGGAGGTGGGAGACCAAAAAGGTGCTGGGCCTGAGACCATTATTAGGATTTAGTCTTTGACTTTGAGATGGGAAGATATATGAGAGTTTGAACTAAGAAATAATATTATCTGACTTACTTTTTTATATGATAAAAGCACAAAATTTAAAGCATATTCTCAGGTTAAATGTCAAGTGCAGCTGTCACATGTAATCAATACCTCTGTTATAGTAAAATACATTTTCATCACCCCCCCCAAAAAATTTTTCTAATTATCCTTTCAAGTCAATTTCTATTCCCAGACAACTGCTATATTGATTTTTACCATAATATATTAACTATATTTGTTCTTGAATTTCAATTAAGTGCAATCATATGATAGCTACTCTCATGTGCATGGGTTCTTTAATGCAGCAGAGTTTTAAGAGTTTTCCCTGTTGTTGTACAAATTATGTTATTCTTTTGATTATTGAATAATATCCTATTTTTATGACTGTGCCACAAACATTTCATTCTTCTATTATGCTGTTGGTAGTTATTTGGATTATTCTGTTTGTTTTGTTTATTTTTGCCATCACTAATAAATCCTCTATGGACTGTCTTTCCATGCCATTTTTAAAATATGTTTTCATTTTCTCTTTGGTAAATATCTATAACTGTAATTTCTGGGTCAGAGAACAAATTTGTCTTTAACTTTATAAATAACTGTCAATAGGTCTTTTAAAGAAGTTTCACATTTTATACTCCCACCATCGATGAAGGAGATTCTTAATTGCTCCCCGTACCCCAGAAAATTTGATGTTTTTAGTCTTTTGACTAAGACACATAGCTTTTACTTCTATGCATATTATAAACCTCACATTAAAATGCTATTTGGCTTTAAATTGTCAGTTCCTTTTAAGCAACCCACATATTGATTATTTATGGTGCTCTTGACTTCTTCTTGTCAATACTAGTTCTTGTTTGGTATCATTTACCTTCAGCCTGAAGAAAATTCTTTGGTATTTTTTGTAATAAATTCTCTCAACTTCTGCTTATTTGGAGATGTCATTATTTCCTCTTCCTTTTTTCTTCTTGTGTTCATCTTCCTTTTTTAATATTTATTTTTTAGTTGTAGTTGGACACAATACCTTTATTTTATTTACTTATTTTCATGTAGTGCTGAGGATTAAACCAGGGCCTCGCACATGCTAGGTGAGTGTTCTACAGCTGAGCCACAACCCCAGCCCCTTCATCTTCCTTTTTGAGAGATATTTTAATTGGTTCAAGAATTCTGTGTTGATCATGGGATTTGTTTCCCTTTTGGTTCTTTAAAGATGGCATTCCATTATTTTCTGGCTGACATCATATCTGATGAGAAGTCAGCTGTTGTTTGCATCATTGTTCTTTATATAAAGTGTTTTACTCCTTTTGGATTCTTCTCTGGACATTTTGTTTTTCGGCAGCTTGACTGTGATGTGTCCTCATGTGGTTTTACCTTTAGTCTTCTTGGGGTTTGCTGAGATTCTTGAACTATAAACTGACATTTTGAATAAATATGGGAAATTTAAAGTTTTTACCTCTTTTCTATCTGGGATTCCAAATACCAATATATAAAAAAGTTTTAATGTTCCATAAGTTCTTGAGTCTGCATTTTTCTTCAAATGCTATTTTCATTTCCTCTGCCATTTCTAGTCTGCCATTTTTCATTGTTCCATGATCTATTCATATTTAATTTGAATTATTATTCTAGTTAAATAATTTTCATTGATTGTAAAATTTTAGTTGTATTTCTTTATCAACATTCCCTATATCTTTATTCAATAATGCCATGTTTTGCTTTGATACTTTATTTTCCCTTATCTTCTTCACATTATTTATAGTAATCATTTTATATACTTGAAGGAGTTTCTGATTCTTGCTTTTTACTGATCATGGGTTACATTTTCCTTTTTCTTTGCATATGTCAATATTTTTGTTGTGTGCTCAACATAGTGAATAAGATATTGTAGAGAATCTGAAGCTTACTGAGGTTTGTTTTAGTAGGCAATTCAATGACTAGCCATTTACACTGAACTTTTACAGGCTTGGTTTTATGTTTTTTTATTATGGCAGATCTATGAAGACCCAAATTGTCTTTCAAGCCTCTCTAACTTGCTGGTGAGGGGAAGCAATCTCCAAACTCTTTATCTTTTGATGTTTTTGCCAGGGATTAGCTTTGGGCACTGTTGGGCAGATGTAGAGTAGGAATTGCTCTAGAGTGGGTCTTAAACCCTCAAGCCTGGCCTTTGTGGCATCTTAGCTAGTTGCCTGAGATGTCAATAAAGTAGTGACAGTTTCCCCACTTTGACTGGAGCAGAACATTCCCAAGTATGGGTCTATCTCTCTTTTAATCTCAATATCATGAGAGTCACTTTCTTAATAGCCTCAACCAGTCCTTCCCTGTGTATGTGTAGCCTAGCCTCAAACCAAGAACTCAGAGTTTATCCACTTGGGCTTTTGAACAACTCCTGCCTCTCTGATTGTTTATCCTCTAAGTTCTTGCCTCTTCATTATCCTGAATTGTGATATCATCTTAGTGATACTATTGTACTCTACTTGGACTTCAGCTTAATGCACTATAACTGTGAGCTTATTTCTAGCACAATTGTGTGGCTTGCCACACAAATTTCCATTTTATCTTAGGGATGATAGTGTTTCACTATCTGTTTCCCAATTCCTGATAATGATTGCTCCATAAATTTCCCTACTTTTATGACTATTTATAATGTGAGGCCTACTCTGATATCAGTAACTTTGTTATAGTCAGAAGCAAGGGAATACTTGTCTCTTTTTATAAATTAATAAACAAAAATTACATATATTGGGGCTGGGGTTGTGGCTCAGTGGCAGAGCTTTTGCATCACACATGTGAGGCACTTGGTTTGATCCTCAGCACCACATAAAAATAAATAAACAAATTAAAGATATTGAGTCCATCTATAACTAAAAAAATTAAAATAAAATTACACATATTTATAGTATACAATGTGTTTTAATAAATGTTTACATTGTGAAATGGTTAAATCCAGATATTTAGCATATGTATTATCTCATATATTTATTGTTATTTCTTTTTTTGATGGTCAGAAAAAGAATCTCCTATCATGTAGGTAATACACTAATAAAACTATAGTCATCATGCTGTATAATAGGTCTCTTGAACTTATGTCTTCTGCTTAATTGAAACTTTGTATCTTTCAACCAATAGCTTTCCAATTTCCCAATACCTCAGCTTCTTGTAACCACTATGCTAGCCCCTGTTGCCATAAGTTTGATTTTTAAAATTCTACATATAAGTATGGTAAGGTGTTTATTTCTATGCTAGACTTATTTCACTCATAAATAATGTCTGCAGGCTCATCCATGCCATTGCAAATGACAGATTTTCTTCTTTAAAAAGTCTGAATATTATTCCATTGTGCATATATACCACATTTTCTTTATCATCTGCTCATGGAAACTAAGGTTGATTCCATACCTTGGCTATTTATGAATAAGGTGTAGAAGACATGGGAATGCAGTTATGTCTTTAACAATATTGATTTCATTTCCTTTGGCTATCAACTTGGAAGTGGGATTGTTGATCAGATGATAGTTCTATTTTTTACTTTTTGAGGAAACTATATTGTTTTCCAGAAAGAAATCTTCCCAGATATATTTCTCTATTTCCCTCCATGGTTCTAATGCAGTTGGTCATGGGCTATACTGCTTCAAGTATTGAGCTTGCATCTGAACTCTAGTATCTTAAAGGAAATGTTATTTTGTCCGTCTTAGAGCTTTCTGTTACTGGACCTTCATCCTTATCCATCCTAAATCATCAGCAAGGTACAAATCCTTGTGTTTAAGCTGTGCATTTCTTATCCTTTTCTTGCCCTACATCTCTGGGCTTCGAATATAAATTGGCCCATCTTCTCTACCTCCCCTCTCTCCAGTACTCTGTATATCAAGTGAGCAATTTAGAAACAACAAGAGTTTTTATTAAATCCTAATTCCAGAGCAATGGTTCTTCCTTACTTTATGAGACCAAAGCTATAAAAGATGCTCCGGCAATCATTCTGTAACTAGTAAAATAATGTAAAACATGGTGATGGTGGTAGTGGTGGTGGTGGTGTTGGTGGTGTGTGTGTGTGTGTGTGGTGGGTTGTACAGGCTATAGTTGTGGTTGCTACAGGAGAGAAAGTTTCTAGAGCTAAGACTACTGCTCTGGGTGGGCACAACTAGACAGGGAACATTGAGGACTTGAGGATGGCAGAGGAATGCTCTGAGGACTGCCTGGTATAGGTCTTTTCAGCCACTAGAGAGCAGATCCAAGACAGTCCTCTACCTTAAGGGAAGGGAGTCTGCCTCTATTGCCTCTCCAGCTGCTTTCACACTCCCAGTATCTCTGTGCTACCCATCTCTCTTGCCTTCTGCACAGAAGCACATTTATTTTCAGACTTGAGCCTTTGGCTGTGCTGGCAAAAAGTGAAACTGCCCAATTCAGACATGCAGTGGGTTTATGGGCCTCTGGACAGGGTTTTCCCTCCCTGTTGGAGGAAGTCCTGATGGGCAAGGGAAGGGGGACTTTCCTCTACAGAGACGCCTAGGGTCCACCCCTCTGAGGATGAGGCAATCTCCCCTGGGAGACAGAATGCACCCAAAAAAAGCACTGCAGGAAAGGGAGCTGCGGACTCTCCCTACCCCCATCCTCACTCTTTCCCCCAGTGTAGTGTAGCTGGGTTGCAGTCACACTGGAGAAACCTACAGGGAGATCCTCGGCAGGGCGGCTTTGATGACTTCTTCAGACTCACGGAGCAGACTGACAAATTGACTTTCAAGTGAAAGGTCAGTGCCGAGAACCGAAAGGGTAGAGCATCTGGATTCACAATTAAAACGCCTGCGGAGCGCAGTGTGCAGCTCCGGCGTCTCCTTGTGTAGGAGGTGCTGTCAGAGGGACTCATTTGGCAGCTGTTTTTGACTCTGTATTGGGATTGGAGAAAATAAAAATTCCTTGTGGTTGTCTGTGCGTGTGTGCGTGTGTGTGTGTCGCGCCCGCGATCCAGAGTGGGCGTTTTAAGAGAAACCTTGATCTTTGGCAAAAGCAAGTGCAGCTTTCTGCTAACTCAGCTCTGACCCAGAGTTGACCTTGGAATGGTGAGTCCAGGATGAGTGGATCCTCAGCAGAGCTGGCTGGCTCAGTACTGTGCCGTCCTTATGTAACTGCAGATTAAAGAACCCTGTGGACAGAGTTTAATCCCGGGCTTACTCTTTAACCTTGGCAAACTGTCTTTTAGAATGCATAAAGGGCTGCACCCAGGCACCTGCAAAGTGGAAATGTCCTTGCTCTTTCAGTTGAAAAGAAAGCCTGAGCCCTCACTATTTTCTCCTCTACTTAGTTGGCCACAGGAGCATTTGTTCTGTTTCATTTACAAAGTGTTTCCATACCAGAGGATACAATGAGAGCAAAGAGGATATTCTTCTGAAGTGCCTGATGACCCTGAACCTCAAATGGTGTTACCTAGTTTAGGGTCCCAGTCAACCCAAAGCTCAGATTTCTCAGGATGCTTTACAGGCTCAACTTTTGCTTATGAGATCTTCCTGACACAATGTAGCAGGCACACCAAAAAAACCCAGTGAGCACACCATTCCATGTGGCTTGTTCACTTTCCTCTCCTTAGCAGGAGTCAGCCCTGCAGGAGGTCTTTAAAATCATTTGTTGAATGATAGGACAGAGCCCCTCTCCACACTGGAGGAGCTGCTCCTCCATCCACCCCACACAGATTCAGCAGGTGGTTCCACTTTGGGATATTTATTGCTCATTCTTCCCTATCCTCCTCCTCCCAGGAAACAGTCAAAATAATGGGATTAAGCTGTGGTATAAAGTGTTTGAGAAGGATTGTTAGAAGACAAGGGCAGAAGAGGGTAGAAAGCCGAGGGCCTCCACTGGAAAGGACCAGTCAAAATAACTGATAAGTCAAAATAACTAATAAGTCAAAATAACAGAGGAGGCTGGGTGCAGTGGTGCACACCTGTAATCCCAGCAGCTCAGGAGGCTGAGGCAGGAGGATTGTGAGTTCAAAGCCAGCCTCAGCAACATGGAGTGCTAAGCAACTCAGTGAGACCCTGTCTCTAAATAAAATACAAAATAGGGCTGGGATGTGGCTCAGTGATTGAGTGTCCCTGAGTTCAATCCCCAGTGCCCACCCACCCAAACCCCGAAGCATGCCCCCCTGCTCCAAAAAAAAAAAAAACAAAAACAAAAAAAAACAGAGGAGGGTCTGAACTGTGGGTTGTACTAGTTGGGAGACAAGGTACCCTCTGTTTGAGATTGTAGGCTCCAGAGTTGCCCTGCCAAGGATTAAATCCTGCCTCTGTGACTTACCAGCTGTATAACTATGGGCATGTCTCCTAATCTCTTCTGCTGCACAGAAGTATCTCAAGAAGGACACTAGTTAGCACATGTGAAATGCTTAGAAGGGCCTCTAGCAAGCCATCCAAACCTATGACTTTGGCCAAGTAGAACTCATTTTCATAGGTTAATTCATTGTCCTTTTGTTACCTGCCCCCCCTTCTGCTGCTTTTTTAGGTAAAATTTTTTTATCTGAACTTTAGAATAACTTATATGAGAGAAGCAGAGCAAGTGTAACTATCAGCATTCTTTTACAGATGAGAAATTGTGGATGAATTCTTTTTAATTGGGCTTTAAGATCCTAATTCTTACTTATATTTTCTCTTGTAGTTTTCCTGTTCACTTTAAGCACATTCCATCAGATGCTTATATCACTTACTATATATATCTATATATATATCACTTACTATATATATCTTTTATAGTAAGTGATATAAGCATCTGATGGAATGTATATATATATATATATATATATATATATATATATATATATATATATGGGCTGGGGATGTGGCTCAAGCGGTAGCGCGCTTGCCTGGCATGAGTGCGGCCTGGGTTCGATCCTCAGCACCACATACAAACAAAGATGTTGTGTCCGCTGAAAACTAAAAAAAAAATGAATATTAAAATTCTCTCTCTCTCTCTCTCTTTAAAAAAAAAATATATATATATATATAAGCATATATATATATCTTCTATGTATTATATATATTTTATATATTATACTTTATACCAGAAGCTGTCTTGGTGCTAAGAAAATAAGGGTGAACAAGACAGATAAAATACTTGCACTCTTTGGAGTTTATAATTTCATTTTCTCTCATTTCTTTTAGAATCTAAGCTCCCGGGCTACATGTATGATTCATCTTTAGGTCAACACAAAGTTTTGTTCATAATAAATATCCAAATGCTGGTGATATAACAGTAAGAGCTCATATTTGAGTGCAATAACTCAGTCAGACATTTTGTTAATTGTTTACATTACTATCTTGCACATCTTATAATAATAACCCTTTGAGAATAGCATTTTTATTATTCTCATTTTACATATGGGGAAAATAAGATTAGAGAATTATCTGGGTTCACTCAGGTTGTAAATTAGCACAAGAACATGGTCCAGTTTGCTTGACTCAAAACATCATGTTTCTTCCATCTTGGAAATGAAGTTGAGATGAATGGACTTCTCTAAATTATCTTAATGGACACATAAATTGAATCTTCAAGTGATTTAAAAAGTGACTGACGGCTACTCATCTTCTCACTACTCTCTGGCCTTTTTAATTTTTAGCCCTTTTGTGTTCATACCAAGAATAAAATTTCTTACTTGGGCTAGGATACTGGCTTCAGGGTTTCCTTGTTTCCCTGGCATCCATGTTTGGTGGTAAATTTATGCTCTCTTGCATCTTGCTGGCAAGGAAGCAGCAATCTAAACACTGGGCTGTTGACACAACCCTGGGAAATAGGAACATCAGCCATTTCACTTGCTCCACAGATTAAAACCAGCACTCAAAGGGCAAAGAAATAATTAAACAGTAGCTGGCTTATTGGCTAAATTATAGGACTAGGTTCCATGAAGACAAAATGAAGTTTAAAATATTTATTATATTTTTTGGATAATCAGTTGGATTTTTTTTTTTTTTTTGGTCCCAGTCAATACAGAATTAAGCATATAGGACATGCAGTAGTGTTATCCGTTTACCGGAGCAATGAGTGATCTTTTAGTTCTAAATCTGAGTGTCATGGTAGACTTTGAAAACCAGCCAAGCTTTAGGATATATTTAGGGATATTTTAATAAACGAAAAACTGGAAATTTGATCTCTATTTTTACATCTCCTTGTCACAGCAACAGGGTATTATGACTCAGTGGTTTGTTTTTAAGTCTTCATCATACAAAGAATGACTTTGGAAAAGTACCAGCATCAATTTTTCATGCTTGGTTTGTGGACACAGCCTCAGTAATTTAGATTCACTCACTCATATGTTTAAAAAACATTTTAAATAATGAAGAATTTAAAAAAAAAATCTTATTGCCATAGAGAAACAAAGTGTGTCCAAAAAAGACCAGCAACTTATCAGTGAAAATATTTTGCTGTCAGTATGTAATTATTAAGCACCAAACAAAGAATTTAACTAGGAAACAAACACCACCTCTGTTGTCTGCTTTTCATTGCTATGACCAAGATACCGGACAACAACAACTCAGATTAGGACAAGTTTATTTTGGGCTCATGGTTTCAGAGATTCAGTCCATGGTCAGCCAACTCTGCTGCTCTGGGCCTGACTCATGGCAGAACATCATGGCAGAACTGTGTGGCAGAGGAAAACTGCCTGAAACCAGGAAACAGACAAGAAGCAGGAATCCAAGAGCAAAATATAGTTCAAGTGCACACCCACAATGACCTATTTCCTTCAACCACTCCTTACCTGACTATAGTTACCACCCAGTACAATAGTCCTTTCAAATTATTAAGACAACAAAGGGATTAATCCACCAATTAGGTCACAACTCTCATAATCTAATCAATTCATCGGTGAATATCCCTGCCTCCTCTCATACATGAGCTTTTGAGGACTATCTCATGTCTAAATCACAACGCTGTTGCTAACTAAAAAAAAAAAAAAATCATTCATTAATTCACAGGTTTGAATATTCTACATTAAATTCATATGTAGGGCAGGCTGTGTGGGTGATATTTTGAATTGATCTTATCAATATAATGGTGGAGAACTTGGTTTATGGAATATCTTGAATTAAGTGTATGAAAATCTTCTTTTAAAAACACCCAGAAGTTTGGAGTAAAATAGAACAAACATTGTATTTTGTGAATAATGAAGTTTACTTGAAGGAAATTTCTGTAAAAATGAAAAACAATAATGGAAGTTAATAAAAACAAGAGAATCAGTGATATAGCTTGAATTAAGGAGTGTTCATGCAAAGACCAACATATTAAAGGCTCGGTCACTAGACTGTGCCACTATTGGGCACAGAAGTGGGGCCTAGTAGAAGGAAGTTAGGTCATTGAGGGTGTGCCCTTGAAAGGATATTGAGGCCTTGCCCCCCACCCTGTCCCCACCCTTTGCCTCCAGGCTGCCGTGAAGTAAACAGGCCTCCTCCACTCCATACTCCCACCATGATGTACGGGTCCAAACAACAGGGTCAAGTAACCATGGACTAGAACCACTGAAAATGGGAGTAAAAATAAATATTTTTATTTATGTTAGGTATTTTTTTGTTTTGTTTTACAGCAATAGAAAATTGACTAACAGTACATATGTGAGCTGTTGTTCTGGACAGGTAACCTTGACTGTGGGGCTGCAGCTGAAGGGTTTTTGTGTTTTTGTTTGTTAAGGTGCTAGGTATGAAGCTCAGGGCCCCCATATGTGCTAGGCAATTGCTCTACCACTCAGTTGTACCCACTCCCCTTAGAGGTTTTTAAGTCCATGAAGGAATAAACACACACACACACACACACACACACACAAACAACAACAACAACAACAAAACATCCAAAGTCTCAAAAATGTCTCTTTTAAAAAATAATAGAAACTTTTATGTGGAATTATTGTTCAATTCTCTTTTTCATCCTTAGGAATGCATGCATGAATGAATGAATGAATGAATGAATGAATGAATAAGGAAGGGTGGAAGATAGGAAAGAAGGAAGGAAGAAAGAAGGATGAGTCAGAGTGAGGCACTGGCTAAGACATAAAACATATAGTTGGCTGGGGATATACTTCAACTGACAGAAGGTAAAATGCCTCTTTGGAGAACCATGTTCTCAAACAATATAAAAATTTCATAAAAATCCCTGAGTATGATCAGCTCACAGTTTAAAGTTGTTAAATGCATATGAAAGAACATTCCACCACAACCAAGAATCAGATTTTTTAAATAGAAGAAGGATTAGACATAAAAATAACAAGACCACTTTTCAGAGATTGTAAAATAAGCATGTTTTGGATGGTGGAAGACCTTAAAAAGAAAGGATTAAGAATATAAACATAAACAGCATCATCAAAATAGGCAAATTTCTTAAGAGAGCCAAAAATATTCCTTTAAGAAATAAAAAAATTAAATACATAGTCACTAGGTTAAATTGTAGTTTAGATGTCGCTGATTAGAGAATAGATAAATTGGAAAGTAGAGGTGAAAAAATTACCCAGAAGCAGCACAGTGAGAGAAGAACTTGAAATTGAAAAAAGGAAAAGGAGACCCAGAAGATGAGATAAATAATTTAAACACCACACAGGAGAGGCAATATTTTAAAAGATAAAAAAGAATGTTCTTTAGTTAGAATAAGCATTAAAATTTCAAGCAAGATATGTATGTGCAAATCTCAGTTAAATATAACGTGGTTAAACTTCAGGAAAAAATTTGGAGTCAGCTACAAAAAAAAAAGGAGATAATCTATAAAAGTTAAACAATTATACTGACAGCTGATTTTTCATAGTCATAAATGGAAGCCAGAAAAAGATGTAATCTTATCTTCAAAATATGAAGCAAAATGTTTAAAAGCCCTGTTAATTTAGAATTGCTAATTTTTCATGTATTAGTGAAAGTAAAAGAAATACATTTTAGAATTAAGTGATGGTAGAATACAAGGGTATGTGGAAAAGGACACACTAGAAATGATGGTAGAATCTTCCTATATAGATAGAATTATCCCACAACACCTAAAATTGCTTAAATCTCAGATAATATCTCTAAAGTGAAATCAGTAGCAAGAACATTGACAATTAAAGAAATCAAGCAGTGCTTTGCTATTAGCTGGAATATAGCCTTAAATTTCAAAGAAGAATTAGAAAATTAGGTTGCTTAAGAGGATCTTTTTGCTATATACTAGCTAGTCCAAAATAATCAACAAGAAAGCCATTTAACCTATTCAATTTATTTCACTTTACTTTTAATGCTCACATCTAATCATTGATCTGTGTCTGTCTTTCTTCCTATTCATCTGTCTATCATCCTGTGGAAAAGCAAGTACAACAAGAATAAGTAGATCCAGATGTTGAAGGAGAGCATTGCAGTAGCATTACATAGAACAGAGCTTATCTTGGTCACTCTTACAAGAACAGGAGAGTGCCACACCTTTACCCATTCTATTACACAAAAGCAGAAGCAAATATGCTATGAAGAAAAGACAATATCATTTTTTTTAAAACTGTAAAATATATAGGACTGATTGAAGATATAGGCTTTCAATGACAACATGGACTTCATTACCAGTTCTTACTATCATGTTTAGCACCAAGAAAGTGCTCAATATATATTTGTTGAACTAGGGAATGGTAAAAGAAGTGAATGAAAAAGAAAAGTGTTTGAGGGAATAGATAATTATGTTGGGGGAAAGGGAAAGACCTTTACATCTTAGGAGGTCTTTATAAAGAATCTCTATCCCGAGGCAGAAATATTTCCACTGATATCTTTGCTAAGTTTTATTTTTCCACAGCTGGATTCTGGGTAAGGTGTCTAAAAATGTGTACTGTTAGAAAAGAGAAGAGAGGAAGAGAGAGAGAGACACACAGAGATACAGAGCAACTAAATAAATATAAAGGGTTGTTTCTATGCAGTGGTGGAGTTTTCTGGGACCACAGGAGCTGCAGAGGCAAATAGATTAATTAAAGGCTTTAAGTCTCATCAAGAAAGCCTTGAACTTTGTATGAGCATTGTAGCCAAAGTAGTTTCCAAAGGGTGGGGCTCAGTGACTCTTTCACCCCAATATTAAAAAGCATCAACTCCTACAGTTTACAGCTGCTCCAGCAACTGGAGGCATTTCAAGGAGGAATGACTCATTTTAGAATCCCTGTAGGCAAAGAGACTCATGCTAATGAGAGCAAGGGTTTGATGGATTTTATATGATTTTTAAATTTCACCAAGAACTTTGATAGCCATAAGATGCAAGTGTTAGGAAGAATAATGATAATATTCTAGCTACATTTCGATTGTGCACACGAATGTCATTAATTTGCTCAAAGTAATTTATGTTTGTCTTTGGTAGACTTGGCGGGATGTTGTCTTTGTGTCGCAGCAACAGCTTTATCTGTCTAATCAAGTTGGCTTACTCTGTCTTTGAAATGGTTTTTGCATTGCTTGAATGCTGAAAGGGAAGGGAAGGAGGCCCAGAAGATATTAAATGGAAAATAGAAATCTATATGCAATAGTTATTGGTACAAAGCTTCAAAATCTTCAAAGTCCTTTAAAATTTGTCTCATTTTATTTTTTTTTAATTTTTTAAAAGATATTTTTAGTTGTAGATGGACACAATACCTTTATGTTATTTATTTATTTTTATGTGGTGCTGAGGATCGAACCCAGTGTCTCACGCATGCTATGCAAGAGCTCCACCACTGAGCCACAACCCCAGTCCCTCCTCTTATTTTTATAGTGATATTTGGAGCAGGCATTTATGTCACACCATGGTAGGTGGATGTGCTTTATTTGCCTTATATAATCTCCTTTAGCTCTCTCTAAATTCACTAATAAATAAATTCTTTAATAAATAAATTCTTTAATAAATCCAAATAAATGCACAAATATCTGCATCCTTTGTAGAATGGAGACTCTCTCCCCACTCCATGTGCTTAGGCATTTTTGATGCAAACAGAGGATTGAAGAATGGCTGAAAGTTTCTGCTGATGCTCATGCTCTTCTTTGACTATCATGAGAAAATGTCTAATTAATCTTCAGTAGAAAGGGACATAAGAACAGAGTCTAGTCACCTCACACTAGAAAGAGTGTGAATAAGTCAGGAAGAAAAAGAAAGAAAGAAATAAGCAAGGAAGAAAAGAAGAAAGCAAATATTTTGTCACCGAGAACTAAGTACTATTAATGTTTTTTAAAATAAAATCCTTCCTAGTACCTTTTATGGGCTTAGGGATGCTTACATATAGGATATAAACCAGAAGTTCTATAAATGCTTTTTTGTTTTTTGTAAGTATATTAGAAGCATCTTTCTTAATAGCTGTACAATTATCTAATGTAATCCCTACCATATTTCTTCAACCAGTTCTTCATTCTGTTATAGAAAAGGCCACAATTTTCTCCTCCTCACTATATCTGTGATCTTTTGCAATGTTATTTTGTTGACCCTGCCGTGAAGAGGTGGTTTATATTTCTCCACCTTTCGAATCCGCGTGAGCCTTGCAATTTGCTTTGGCTCAAAGAATGAAATAGAAATGATTTGAGACAAAATCTGGCCCTAGACCTCAAGTACCTTCCCTGCTGTCTTGAAATCCTGCCAAACTGCTTTACAAACAAGCCCAACTGTGAACTAGCTACAGACCTACAAGTGAGGCCACCACAAAGCAGAAGAGCCACCTAGCTGAGCTCTGTTCAAATTGCCTACCCACACAGGATCAGTAGCTAAATAATTGGTTATTGTTACAGTCACTAAACTTTGATGTGATTTTGTGTAGCAAATTTATCATTGATTTATCTACTAATGAAATTTTATATTATTCCTATTTTTTCCTTATAATAAACCATGCCTTGATGAAAAAATTTGCATAAATCTTTGCATAGTAGTTAGGTTATTTTCTTACTACAGTTGACTGGAAGTAAGGTTACTGGATCAAAGGCAAAGCTCATTTTAAACTATGACACATAGAGCTAAATTACTCCCAGGTTAGTTTATGTTTTAATCAACCAGGAACAAGGTTATCCACCATGTTAGGGGTGGAGGTATGGATGACTCTAGATATAGTGGTTCGAGAAGCCAAGGAAAGGAGATTTAGTTATCTGAGCAGTTTTCTGAGCAGTTATCTTGAATTCAATGAAACAATGAGACATGTGACAGTTTGAGGAAGAATTATGTAGGAAAATCGAAAACAAATGACAAAAGACTAAGAATAAAAAGCATGTGGGTTGTTGGCTAGCATAGCTGCCACCGAGCAAAAGAAGCACAGAAGTTAGGTTGCAGATAGGCAGGGACCAGACGGATCCCTGTAGAGTCATGTAGGATGCAGAAAGCATTTTGCATTTTATTCTTAATGGGATGAGATGACATTGGAAGGCTCAGCACAGAGGAGTGGTGTCACCATCAACACTTTAGCCAAAGCAGAAGCATTAGTAGCATCTTTTTCATCACTAATGCTTAATGTTTGGCCTAGATACTGTTCTAAGTATGCATCATATCCTCACACAGTAATTCACTTAATCCTGTTGTAAGAGTGAAGCAGTATTGCTATCTTACTGTTTTTATAAATGAAATAACTCCAGCACAAAAGGGCTAGATGAATTGCTCAGGTTGACATAGAGACTTGGAGACAGAGCCAGAGTTCAAATCCAGGAAATCAGGCTCTAGATACTGGAACAGTGTGATGTGTGTTGCAAAGCGATGCCCCTCATGAAAACAATGGACAACAATAGTGTAAGAGTGGAGCTGCACTGTAGGCAGGAGCCTAGAGGAGAGTTGTTGGACTTATCGGGAGCTGTATAGATGGTGAGAAATGATTTGAAGGATTACCTGATAGAATCTCAGTGTTCTTTTAGTCATTTAAAAACTTCACAGATAATCTTATTGATGGCAGTGATGTCTTCCTGCCTTTTTGCTTGTATTATTTAGTTCTAGTGAGATTTAATGTTTTTCTTAGTTATATAGGCTATTTGAATTTCTTCTGCTAATTGTACATATTTCTCATATACATGCTATTGGTGGGGCTGTCCTTTGTGGATTTATGAGTGCTCTTTTATATGAGGTATATTGACTTATACATTATTTATTCATACAAATGTAATTTTCTAATACAAATATAAAGCACAATTGTATATTTTTCAGTTTGTCTTTGGTAGTTTGACTTTGTTAATTTTTTCACACATTTCATTTTATTTTATGCAGCAAAATTGCGTTATGTTTTCTGTTGTGTTTAAAAAGTTTTCTCAGTCACAACATTTTTTAAAAGTATTCATTCATGTTTTCTTAGTGCTTTTATGATAACATTTATTTTCATTTAAATAGTTGATTTAGGTAAGATTTATATTGGAATCTGGAATGACTAGTAATACATTTTATTTTATTTTATTATGGCTAACAGGTTGTTCCAACATTTATATCAAGCATGAAACAGTGTTTTTGCACTGAAGAGAAATTCCAATTTTTATATATGTCAAAGGTATATTCTTGGTACAGGCTAAGAATCCCTAATCTGAAAACCTATAATCGGAAACATGGTATGCCAGATGGAAAATTCCACAACTGTCCTTGTGTGATGTATCGCAGTCAAAACACAAGTGCATAGTAGTTACTGCATAAGGTTACATGTATAAGGTATATATGAAATAAATGAATTGTATGTTTAAACTTGGGTCTCATTCCCAATATATCTCATTACACATATTTAAATATTCCAAAATCTTAAAAATACTGAAATCTGAAACAATTTTGGTCCCAAGCATTTCAGATAAGGAATATTCCACTTGTACTAATGCTGTACTTGGCTCTGTTAACATCTAGACTGCTTAATCTTAATCATTTTATAGTTAATCTTAATATGTTAGGATAATGCTATTTTTTGGATATAGTTGGTCCCACAGAGATTTATATGCTGGAAACTTGGTCAACAGTGTAATGCTATTAGAGGTTGTAAGACTTTTAACAGGAGAAGCCTAAGGAGAGGTAATTAGGTTATGGGACCACCATCCTTGGAAGCAATTAATGCTGGTCTTGAGAGAATGGGTTTCGTCTTGATGGAATGGATTAGTTACTGTGGATGTGAAGTGTTATAAAGTGAGTACACCTCACATAGTCTTTTTTATACGTGCGGCTCACTGTTCCTTCATGTAGTACCACTATGTGATGATATCCATCATGCTATGAAGCAGCATGAGACTGATAATAGATGTGGCTTCCAGGGCATGGATGTATCAGCCTCTAAAACCATGAGCCAAAAATAAATCTCCTTTCCTTATAAAGTATCTTGTCTCAGGAATTTTGTTACAATAATACAAAACAAACTGAGGTAGGTAGGAACTACCTTTTCCAGTCCTTCCTTGATATTTTTGCTCATGAATTCTTTCAGCTAAACTCTATAATCATTTTTCAATTTAAAAAGACTTTGTTGCATTTTGATGGAGACTGCAGAATTCTACATGTATTTTGTAGGTCAATTGAGGGAGAAAAGACATCTTTAAAAATTAAATTGAAATGGAAACTGAAAGATATTTTTCATTAGTAATGTGTCTTATTGTTACTATTATAACTACTACAAGGAATATACTATAAGAAATACTAATATAAGGAATACTTTTGAGGGCATTTCCTTATCATTTTGTTTTTTCTCTGCCCCCATATCCTCTCGACAACTTATCGTCATTTAAAATTACTTTAAAATAGGGATTTTTCAGTACTTTCTCTCGTACTTGAACTTTCTTCCTTTACTTGCTCTGCTTTACCTGCTCCCCAGAGCTGGGAAATCGTTATTAATCAGCTCTGAATCTTAGTTCCCAGAAGGGGAATGCGCATGGAAACACCAGCCTGGCCCTCAACATCTGTAATTTTCCAGTGCCTTGTCTACCTAGTCTATGAGCAGGCCACTGGGCATTCTTCTCCAATATGAAACTTATTTCATGTTAACACTCTTTTGTTTTACAACACTGCTTCCAAGTTTATGGCTTTCTCCCTTGAACCGCTTGTTCCAATTGCATCTAATATTTCATCAAATATGGTAAAGAAGCCATGAGATTGAATTGATGCTCCTTGAGAGCCGTCTTGAGCAGACACCGGTCAGATTGCTCTAAAATGGTTTTCCTTTTTAGCCCTTCTGAATTGTAGCATGTTTCTGAGGCCAAATTCTTCAGGGGAACATTATGACTATTTAAGGTCTCCAAACTTTATGCTTCAATACAAAAGGCCTAAGGGTGAGGATTTTAAATGGATGAAGTGGAGAAATTTTCACTTCCTTAAGCAAACATATAGCATTTCCTTCCATGTGTCAGAAATGAAAACAAAAAATACAAACTAATTTGTCATGAAATTTTCCCTTTTATAATTCCCTCTATGGTACTTTTTCAACCTAACAAGTCATATTTTCTCTTCTTTCGTGTCAGGTTTATAGCTTTGCTGGTCACAGTTTCAATAACCATGATGGACGGTCTTCTGTTCTATATATCATGTACAAGCATTCAGCTTAAAAGTATCTTTGTGTTCACAGCTTGCTTTCTGTCACCTCTACGATCCTTCCTCCCCACCGCAGATGCACATGGTGTTATATTATATGCGCAGAGAGCTTTGGGGAAAGCTCATATTTAGGAACATTAAATAAGCAGAAGAAGATGGCTGCTTATTTGGGCTGAGCCTGACCTCACTATGAAATGAGGCAAATTGTCATATTTATGACTCAGGGTAAGTCAATAATATATTGGCATTCACATGTGGAAACACATTTACTCCTGGACATGTGGCTTCTACTTAGTTTTTCTCTCAAGTAGTGATTTTTACCTAAGTGTGAGTCTTTTTCTTTTCTTTTTTTTTTTTCTCTTTTTCTCTCTGTTCCTTCTTTCTTTCTCCTCCCTCCTTCTCTCCTCCTTCCTTCCCCCTGTCTCCCTCCTTTCCTTCCCTTCTTTCCTTCTTTCTTCAGTTTGCATTTTTCTCCTCCCTTTCTCCTTTCTGCCCCAATTAAACACCATGGGATTTATAGCATTTATGTAGAGCATGAAAGACTTGTTGCAAACAACCAAGTATATTTTTCTCTTTACCCCTTTTTTTTCTCCCTAATCTCTCTTTCCTTGTCCGTGTCTGCTCATTCTCTCTTTCTTTTGCTCACACCTAGAGTTACACACTGAAAAAATTATAAGGGCTGGATAAATGCTGTTTACAACTATGGTCTGGAAATCTGATCCTATGGGTCCTTTGGAATCAGCATCAGCATCATTTGTTTTTCTTGCTAGACTGCCTGGGTAAATTCCAGCTGGAGAAAAGAAGGTCATGTGGGTTCTGATTTACTGTGGAGAATATTAAGAAGGAAAAAAAATAAGTAATTGATAATCAAAAAACATAGAAAAACCTCACTATGAAAGTCTTTATTATTTCTCAATTTGGTCAGCTCTATCTTCCTGTTCCCCTAACGACAAGGCCCCCATTTTCCTGAAGTCTATTTTTATAGCAACTTTGTTTTGCAAATGGGATTTAGTTTGGGAGAATGCAGAAAATTTTGACCTCCCTTTTCTCTCTGCAGTGTCCTGGAAGGTGGGGTTCTCTCTCCAGGTTTTCTGGCCCATGCAGATTTGTGGAGGTACTGGCAATCCTCCTACCCCATCTTTCTCCTCCTCCTTGTATCTGGGTTACAGTTGTTTGGATTCCGCAGGCTCTTCTGTGGCTGACCACTGTCTTCTCCCATAAGCCTGACACAGCTGGCCAACATGCTCATTTCAGGGGAGAGTTCTTCACTGGGAAAGGCTTCAGAAGCACAGAGAATGGTCTTTGCTAGCTGCTGTCATTCTTGATTTTCCTCACCATCCTTCCAGAAAGCAATAGGAAGGGTTTGGAACAGCCATCTGGACAACTTGGTGTTGATGCTAAATGCTTTAAAGAGAATGAACCACCAACGGTCAGCCACAGTTACTTAGGTGCTTTGTTCTGTGTGATTGTAAGGTGCTGGACAAGATGAATTTTCCACTTTACCCCTTCAGGTAAGCAGGAAGAAACTGTTAAAGCACAGAACTGGGCATGAGGAGACTGACTTTATCAGTTACCTATCTGGTCTCTGGGAGATACCATTTTCCTTCCCCTAGCCTCTGTTTTCTTGGTTTGAAAGGGTTATTGGGTAGGATTTTCTTAATACCACATGTTCAATGAACTAGGGGTAAAGCACAAAACTATTTTTTTCCTCTACATAGTGGAGAGAATAATACTCATGAGCAAACTACTTCCCATTTTCAACAAATGTTAAAAAGATGAGGGACTGTGGGACTGAATTTGTCTCCACAGAGCATAAAACAAAGCAAGATTTGGCAGTTCTCCAGCTCATTTGATCTGCATTAAACAGGGGCTCATTTTTTATGTTTTATTTTTGGCTTGACGTGAATCATAGTTCTTAGTAAAGTTAATATTAGCTAAATTACTGATAATTTTGAAGACAAATGATTGGATTCTATCCTGTAGCCTAAGAATCAGGCATAAATGTATGAAGAATTTCAGTTATCTAATTTCTCAATTTTAAACAGTGTTGTAGTTGGTAAAAATATATGATCATAAAATAAGCCTTTTTTAGTGTATGATTTAATTTGCTCAAAACGAATAATTAGACTGCAGGAATTGGGCTCAGATTTGGTTTAGGGACTTGATTTATGTGTTTGCTCCCATATTAAAATTCATACTCCTGGATTTATACCCAAGCGAGACCAGTCTAAGGGATCCTGAATGGCAGGAATCCAGTTTTATTCCTTTCATATAAATAAGTACAGTGCCTAAGTGTAGCAGTAGCTTAATAAATGTATTTTGGAATAAAACATATAATTGGTCAGTTCATTTTTACCACCTTTCCTTATTGTAATAAAGTATGCCTAGCTTAAAACTTACAATTTTAACCATTTTTGGGTGCAGCTCAGTGGCATTAAACACTCACAATGTCACCCAATCATCATCACCATCCATTTCCAGAACTTTCTCATCTTCTCAAACTGAGACTCTGTAGTCATTAAGCAGTTACTATACATTCTGAACCCCCACCTCGCCCCACTCTGCCTCTGGTAACCACCATTCAACTTTCTGTCACTATGAACTTGACTACTGTGAGTACTTCCTACAAGTGGAATCACAATATTTATCCTTTCATGATCGACTTGATTGGCATATCTTGAAGGTTCATCTAAATCATGTGTAGTGTACCTCAGAATTTCCTTCCTATAAGGTTGAGTAATATTTGTGTGTATATAACTCACATTTCATTCATTCATTCATTCATGATGGATATCTGGATTTTTTGCACCTTTTGTCTATTATGAGTAGTACTTCTATGAATGTGGCCTATGATACAAGTTTTACCATCTTCATAAGAAATGAAATATTGCTTAATAAGAAGCCCATATCTTAGAAATTCTTCAAGTCCATTAATATAGCTGAAAATTTTACGCCATTTCCTGGTCATTTTGTTTAGTGCTGGGGAAACTCATCTACTCCACTGTGAAGCTCGATGAGGGTGACACTCTTGTCATATTCACCTTTAACTTCCAGCACATGGTGTGGAGACTGGCCCAGATGAGGCTGAGTCAAATGTTGCTGAATGAATTGACCAGATTTTCTTTTATCTGATTTGTACTTTCAGTACCTGAGAGAAAAAGGAAATTAAAGCTAGAATGTTGAGTGTATTTATTATTAACTTCTATCTGTGCTTTGTTTTTCTTTCTCACTAGATTCGTTATCTCCTGAACATAGTTATCAGTTTAAAATTAGTGGATTTTGAACATTTTTACTTATTTTTTGAAAAAGGATGTTTGAAAACAACACTGCTCATTTTTATATTGATGTGAAATTTTGCATGTAAAATTAAGCAATGCTAATGAATTGCTGCAAATGTTGACACTTTAAAATAAAACTACTACATGACTCTTAAATATATCAAATGGAATTTGATACAGGATAACAACTTGATTCCACCATCATTTATTAAAAAATAAACAACCTCTCTTATGACAGTTGAAAATTTTACAGTATTTCTTTTTGCCCCTTAACTTATATTTTCATTCCATTTTCCTCACAAAATTTTGTCTTGATTCAACAATATTTTTATTGTTGAAAGTCACTTGTTTCTCTCCTTTTCATTCTTCTTGGCAACACTATATATTTAAAATTTCTAAGTTTTACTTTTCTGTGACAATAAGGTTAAATGTTAGAAACAATTTTTGCTGGATTAAATTATCATCATTCAGTATCACAATCATTAGTGTACAGTCAGTCAAAACTACATAATTATATCATGATTTTATAATTATATTGCTATATCATATAATAATATAAAAGTTTATAGGAAGTGCATTAAGACAAGAATTTTGAAATATTAAACTTTTTATTGACAATAAAAAATGTACAGAATCATTTCTACTTCTATTTTTCTTTTTAACAAATGTAGTATCTATTCACACAGTTATTTAGATGGAAATGAACATCATCATCAAAAATTATTTTTTCAAATTCATCAGCTGGAAATTCAATTGGGCCCATCTTTATTTTCTTAGGTTTTTTTTTTTTTTTGAAGGTGAACTTCTCTTGAAAATGTCTTTACAAGAACCTAGAAAATGTCAATTAGTTGCACCCATTGCTCTTTCATTTAGAGGCATCTAGCTTTACCTAATATATTTATAAAATATTGGAGCAAAAAGTAATGTATAGGTAAATGATATCTTTCCCCAATACCATATTTTGAAAAATAAAATCATTTTATCTTACCACAAATTTAAATATTTTAATCAAAACCTTTGGCTTTCATACATAGTTTTATTAATTTGTGACATATTCCATGTACAATGATTGACCAATCAGTTCTCATTATCCGATGTATTCTTCAGATGAGATTAACTTTATTTAAGGAAACCCAACTTTATATTTCAATTCTAGTAAATGTATTAGTTTACTTCCCTTTGATAATTTTGCTTCTGAATTTCAATTTTAAGATAAATAGATAAAAGTAATGAAAACTTTTCATGAGTTTACTACATCTGGGTTTAAAAAGAGGTGCAGTTGCCTTCATTATTTTTCCTTATCACCACCATTGCTTTGTTTTCAAAGAACTTCTCTCAGGTGCAGTGATTAAAAAAAAAAACAAAAAAACAGTTGGGGCATGAAAAAAAGACAAGGCCATCGTTATGGTTTAGACATTGGGTGAGACAATGCAAGAATTTTCAGAGGTGAATTGATTTGTGAGAGTTGTAATCTAATCAGTGGATTAATCCACTGCTATGGATTAACTGGGTGATAACTGTAGGAAGGTAGGGTGTGAAGGTAGGGTGTAACTGTGAGTGTGACTTTGGGTTTTGTATTTTGTCCCTGGTGAGCAGAGATCTCTGCCTCCAGATTGTCACATTCTGAGCTGCTTTCTCCCCCATGATGTTCTGCCCCACCTCAGACCTTGAGCTATAGTGTTGGCCAATCATGGACTCCACTTCTGCAACTGTGAGCCAAAACAATTTTTTTTTCTCTACCTTGTTCTTGTCAGATTTTTTGGTCACTGTGACAAAAAAGCTGAGCAAAACAGCCATTAAGTGAACATTTGTCATCCCACCTGAAAATACACTCACATTGAGAACACCCTAGCATTGACTGATGAATCTTTTTTCTATTGCCAGGCTTTGCTTTTATGAATGAATGCATAATACTGGGAAACACAAATGCCTCTCATGGGTTAGGGGGGCCTTGGTGACTGCAGAGCCTTCACTAACATCAAAAGGTCCCTATGACGGGTGTATTGGGGGAAAGATTACACCTCAGGACAATGCTCTATAAAAAGGTTCAGGATGAGAGGTGTGTGTGTCTTTAGTAAAGGCAGAAGGGAAAACCGACTGGAACTTTCAACTCCATGCATTCTCTCAAATAGATAAATTTTAAAACAATCAGAAAATGTATTATCTAAAACCTACCCATTCCATGTGCCCCTGGGAAAGCATGTATCTCTCTCTGGGGGCACACAGAAGATAGCTTGGAAACCACTGTCTTAAACTTCTCTGTGCCCTCACTACTTGCTGGTACTATGATGAGGTAACAGTGATCAATTCCTTACTTTCATGATGCTATTTATTATAAACTAGTTTTATGGGTTATAGATTGCATACTTTTATATGACAAATATTATATTCATTCATTTTTTAATTTATAATTTTAGTAAATTCATGATAAACATCTACCATTTGCAAGGTATTTTGGCTAAGCTGAAGATAAAGACAACATAAAATAAGGTGCTTACATTTTGTAGAAATCAAGAGACTTGTACACAAATAACTATGGCACAAATTAGAAAGTGATGCTATACATGTGAGGAGTTTAGAGGCTAAAATAATTAATTCTGGCTTGAAGTACCAGATCCTAATAACGACACTATAAGAGAGTACAGCTATGTACAAACCCATCACTACTTGCAGAAATACAACACAAAGGACTTGTTAGGAAATCTTCCTATTTGAAAGATGGAACTTTATTTAAAGTTTGTAACTTACATGATGGTACTTATATTTATAGTGTTAGTATATAAAATCTTTAAAATGAATGAGCCTATTTCCTACCCATGGAATAGATTGAATCATGCTTTATTTTTTTTTCTGTCCAGAATGTGCATATAGCATCACAGTCTGTCAGTTTCATATTTATAGGAGGAATGTTTTCAGATCAATCTTTCCTCACTGACTTGAGAACACATTTACTTTTATTTCATGAACTCCACTTCAACCAAAAAAGTCTCTGTTGCTGACTCAGCATACAAAGCTACATTTTATACCTGTCAGGCTGCATATAGATTTTTATAAGGTGAACAATGGTTGTATTTAAGTACTGATGTAGTAATCTTGAAGTCTTCTGGCAGTATCCTTTGGAAACTGGATCCATAAATTTTATTAGTATTAAATGTTTCTAATGGGAGTTGACAAATAGTTGAATGGGATAACTTTTTCTCTGCACTTGGCAAAGAAAGAGGGAAGAAAATTCCCCATTACACAATGAGAAATGCATTACTGTTCAAGCTCATTCATCTCAATTTTGCACAAATATAACTTAAGACTTTTTACAACTATTGGTGAAATTACAGTGCACTGCAGGGAAGTTGCAAAATTTTTATGGTTCTAATAAAATTGTCATTGTAATACCATTATAGGGTGCTGGGACAACATAGATATTTGTAATACCCATACTCCTATGCCAAATCGAGAAGGGAGATAGTTAATTTGATTGGAGACAAATGCTGAACAGGGTTAAACCCAAGTTTTTTTTGATAATGAAAATCTCCCTATTATATTTCATATGCAGTGAGATTGGATTGGGCAGTTAGCCATTTTCACTTAGTTGACTTTATAATGGAGCAGATAAACATTATCGAGCATAACCTACAAATTAAGCTATCATTGAAATAATCATGTATTATATTCAGAGAAGTTTCAAAATAATTGCCAGTTGAGTATTTACTTTTCACTCAATTTTGGCTTCAGAAATTTTCTCAATAGCCTTTCTCTGCTCTGACTTTTAGCATATAACCAAAAAAATCTCTTGGTGGTCTTTTACGTGTGATACTACCTTTTGCCCATTCAACTCTAAAATCCATTAACAGGATCAATGGATGAGACATTTATATTCTTCCCAGAGGTCACTAAGAATAGCCATGCATGCATTTCAGCTATGTGGCTTTTCTTCTCCTATCTTATTTGGGCCTCAACTGATTGAAGCAAAACATCATTGGAGCATTTGAGTTCCCAACATCTTTCCACCCTTCCAAAGAAGTAGGTTGACTCAAACCTGTGATTGGTGCTGGAATGGGAGTGGGACCCATGGCTGGCTCTTACTCTGTGAAGGGAAGTGGGCTGGTGCCTCCTGGGGAGACTCTCCTTCCCAGGAAAAGACATAAGAAAGATGTGGGTTTTTTTTTTTTTTCCTTCGACTAGTTGAGGCCCATGGAAATAATGTAGTTATCTCACTACAGTGAAGATAAAGGCCATGAAGAGGAGATGGGAGCTAGAAGAGAACAATGAAGACTTGAGTCAGAGCCTTGGCCCTTTGAACCTGGAGTCTGCCTCTTCCTGGTGGGCAGGAACATGAGTCAAGGACAGACTTACAGAGCTATGCCCCTTGCCAATCACACAACTTCTGGGAAATTTGTGTGTGTGTGTGTGTGTGTGTGTGTGTGTGTGTGTGTGTGGTACTAGGATGGAACCTAGGGACACTGCATCACTAAGCTGCATACCCAGGCTTTTTAATTTTATTTTGAGATAGGGTTCTCACTAAATTGCTTAGTCTGGCTTTGAACTTCTGATCCTCCTGCCTTAACCTCCTAAATAGCTGAGATTTTTATGCCACCTCCTCTCCAACTCGATTTCATAGGATTGTTGTAAACTTTGAGTCAATATATGTAAAATGCTTAGAAGGGTGGTTAGCATACCATAGATTCTAAAAACAAACAAACAAACAAAAAAACAGTTAGCTATTATTATGTAAAAAAGTAGTTTCTTATTGTTTAAGCCATTTTGTTTGGTTGGCTTCTGTAGTACTGGGAATCAAACCCAGGACCTCATTCATACTTAGGCAAACACTATCACTGAGCTCCATCCTCAGCCCTGCTTAAGCCATTTTGAATCTCCTTTACATTATTTTTAAATAGAAATACTTAGCAATCCATCCATTTATTGGTTTTTGATTTTGACTCTTGCACTATAGGAGTCTTATTAAGGAAGTTGGGGCCTAATCCCACATGATGGAGATTAGGGCCTACTTTTTCTTCTATTAGACGCAGGGTCTCTGGTTTTATTCCTAGGTCCTTGATCCATTTTGAGTTGAGTTTTGTGCATGGTGAGAGACAGGAGTTTGATCTCATTTGGTTGCATATGGATTTCCAGTTTTCCCAGTACCATTTGTTGAAGAGGCTTTTCTCTAGTGCATGTTTTTGACAACTTTGTCTAATATAAGATAACTGTAATTATGTGGGTTAGTCTCTGTGTCCTCTATTCTGTACCATTGGTCTGTTTTGGTGCCAATATCATGCTGTTTTTATTACTATTGCTCTGTAGTATAGTTTAAGTTCTGGTATAGTGATGCCACCTGCTTTACTCTTCCTGCTAAGGATTTCTTAGCTATTCTGAGTCTCTTATTTTTCCAGATGAATTTTATGACTGCTTTTTCTATTTCTCTGAGGAATATCATTGAGATTTTGATTGGAATTGCATCAAATCTGTATAGTACTTTTGGTAGTATGGTCATTTTAATAATATTAATTCTGCCTGTCCAAGAGCAAGTTAGATCTTTCCATCTTCTAAGGTCTTCTTTAATTTCTTTCTTTAGGGTTCTGTAGTTTTCTTTATATAGATCTTTCATTAAGTTGATTCGCAAGTATTTTATCTATCTATCTATCTATCTATTTATTTATTTTGAGGCTATTGTAAATGGGGTAGTTTTCCTCATTTCCTTTTCTGAGGATTTGTCACTGATATACAGGAATGCCTTTGATTTATGGGTCTTGACTTTAAATTCTGCTACATTGCTGAATTCATTTACTAATTCTAGAAGTTAAATGGGATGGATTCAAACTAAAAAGTTTCTTTTCAGAAAAAAAAAAAAAAACCCAACAATCTGTGAGGTGAACAGAGAGCCTACATCTTGGGAGCAATTTTTTACCCCTCACACATCAGATAGAGCAATAATCTGTAGGGTATATAAAGAACTCAAAAAGTTAAACACACACACACACACACACAAAATCAAAGAGCCCATCTCTAGCAATTAGAGAAATACAAATCAAAACTATTCTAAGATTCAATTTCATTCCAGTCAGTATGGCAGCTATTATGGATACAAACAAGAATAAGTGTTGGTGAGGATATGGGGAAAAAGGTACACTTACACACTGCTGGTGGGACTGCAAATTAGTGCAGCCATTATGGAAAGCAGTATGGAGATTTCTTGGAAAACTGGGAATGGAACCACTATTTGACTCAGCTATCCCTCTCCTTGGTCTATACCCAAAGGACTTAAAAACAGCATACTACAGGGACACAGCCACATCAATGTTTAGAGCAGCACAATTCACAAGAGCTAAACCGTGGAAACAACCTAGATGCCCTTCAATAGATGAATGGATTGAAAAAAAAACATGGCATACATACACAATGGAATATTACTCAGCAATAAAAGAGAATAAAATCATGGCATTTGCAGGTAAATGGATGGAGTTATAGACGATAATGCTAAGTGAAGTTAGCCAGTCCCAAAAAAACCAAATGCCAAATGTTTTCTCTGATACAAGGAGGCTGATTCATAGTGGGGTAGGGAGGGGGACCATGGGAGGAATAGATGAACTCTAGATAGGGCAGAGGGGTGGGAGGGGAAGGGAAGGAGTATGAGGTTAGAAATGTTGGTGGAATGTGATGGACTTCCTTATCCAAAGTACAGGTATGAAGACATGAATTGGTGTGGACATACTTTGTATATAACCAGAGATATGAAAAATTTATTCTCTATATGTGTAATATGAATTGGAATGCATCCCACTGTCATATATAAATTTTAAAAAATAATAAAAACCTAAATACTTAGCAATGTTAAATAGCATAATTGAGATACTATCTTTACCCAAAGGCCTTATTTTTAAGGATGCCTTTGTTGACCAACAAAGGTTTTTTAAAATATTCTTTATTGGTGTTAAGGATTAAATGATAACAATCTTAAATTCACGAAATCTTTCCATATAGAGTATACATTGCATCAACTGATTCATGAGTCAGACTCACCCTGATTCTCATAATACAGGAATGGCTTCTATCACGGTAGTTTTCTAACATGGGCCTGCAATCATGACTTAAAAATTCAGTACAAAAATTCAGCACCACAAGTCATTCCTTCTCACAGGGGTTATTTGGAGCTGGTAAGTAGGTAAATGTACAGAGTTCTTATTGCATCAACTGCTTCATTTTGAGGTGCCTGATTTAGCATCTGACTTTCAATGCAAACCCTCAGAAAGATAAATTATTATTATTGCAACTATATTGAGGTCTTGCAATATTCCAGGAAATGCTAAATACCTTACGGTTTAATCATCACTGCCATCTCATGAAGTAGGAGCTATTATGGCTCTCATTTAACATTTCGTCCCTTGGACTACATAGTCCTTAAAATCATGAAGCATTCTTTCTTATTTCTGTTGCCTCACTTCACACAATTTAGAGCTTCATTCCTACTGGGTGTTATAGTAGAGTTGATTATTAGACTAGCTCACTTCCTCAGAAGCCTTGTTGTTTTGAAAGGCCTGAGAGGGCTCATTTCCACTACCTAAGGAGTAATAAACCTGCATCTTTGCAACTGAACTCCTTATTGTGTTGCTGCCAAAACCAAAGTACCTTGGGTTGAAAATTTGAACGGGTGACATACTTTGATCAAAAGTGAATCCATTTTGTGTCTCACAGGTTTTAAATTTAGGTTTCATTTCTGTGTTACCTTCAATTTAGAAAAGAATAATTTTATTTTAAAGAAAAAGAAAACTATCGCTTTAATGAAAATCTTTATGAACAAGGATCTGAGGGTTTCTTGGACAACAAATGACTGTTACAAAACAACATTGTGGTGAGTTAAGTGTAAATGGTTCAGAAACCTACAGATTAAATTTCCTTGGAAACACTCAAGGGCTTCCAAAATTAATGGGGAAAAAAATTCTTGGACAATGTGTATTTCAGATTTTATGGTTTTTAAATTTTTTTTCATTTTCACTTTGTTGATTTTATTTGCCTTTACAAAACACTTCATAGTGACCTCATCTCTTGTGGTTAGGATGCTGTCAGGCCAGGTTATCATTAATCCTGGTGCATTCTGGGTGGCCCAGCCTAGGCATCAACTGTGTTCCCTCTCTTACAGAATTAATTTTCCTTTCTACTATTTGTCTTTCAATATAGGAAAGGTATAAAAATAAAAACACAACTCAAAGTCTGTGCAAAGCTTTGGGCCTTGTGAAAATCTACCATCATGACACTTGAGAGATAAATGTATTAGGTTTGTTGTTGAAAACTGATAAATCTTTTATGCTTTAACTTAGAAAATACCAGTATGGCTATGGATACAGTGGGGGGATCCATAAATCAAGATTTGAAGAGTCTTACAAGGTACTTTTGAAAGGCCCTCTAATCCATTCCCAAACCTCAGACATGTCTCAATATAAAGCATGACAAAAATAATTATAGTCCCATTCTTAAATATAACTTTAAGTAAATATTCTTCAACATGTCTTAGAAAAATGTTCCTGTTTTCTCCTCTACAGAGGTTTTCATAAAACGAACCAAATTCCATTTTGTAGAAATTTAAGTTTGTTTTCCTTTCTCCTGTCTTTGGAGAAGGCAAATTTTGGACCATTGGATATAAATCCCTGACTTTTTTGTCCAGACTTTGCTCTAGCTTTGTCAGTGAAGCTTGTCAGACATGTATCTCCTTCCAAAGATAACAATTCTGACAGTATTCACCTTGGAATACTTCCTGCTATGTCTCCAAGCAATATAGTCCCCAGTATTACTAGATTATATTATGTCCTTTAAACCACAGGACATTAGATGATAATGAAAAAGCAATTCGCCTCATTTAATGAGAGAAAAAACAGAAGTAAATTTGGTAGCTGACTCCTAGAGCTTAATTCTAGTTGGGGTTGGAGGATTCACATGCATGGCTGAGTGTGGAGATCTGCAAATCCCCTCCCCAAAGACAGCTATAAATTTAGGTTTAGGTTTCATTAGATAGACAAAAATTGATAAAATGACTGCTTCTAAACCCCAAGCAAAAGCATGCAATAATCACCAAACCCCCCATGTTTGAACAACTGTTGACCTTCAAGTAACAACAGTGGGAATCTATAATATTCTTCCTAGGGATTCTCCCATTCCATGCAATCTGCCTTCTAGCCAAGTTTGCACATTTGGGAGGAGCCAGGCAGCCATGACAACATGTACCTTTACTGCCACAATTAAAGGAGCACCATTTGATTTGCTGTGATGGGCAAAGCCCACAATGAAGATGGAAGAAGTTATTTTATAGTTAGTGGGAGGACCTCCATCTTCACTAGGGCGGAAGTAGCTGTCACACTTATATGAAGCAATATGTTTAACAATACATGTTAGGCTTAGAACATGTCCAGATGTTATGTTTGGAATATATATATGTACTCTCTCTCTCTCTGTCTCTCTCTCTCTCTCTCTCTCTCTCTCTCTCTCTCACACACACACACACACACACACACACGTAAAAACAAGGAAAAACAGAAAAGGAATTGGGCTATATTAAAGTTTCTACATTTTAGCAGAATTAAGTTAGTATTAGTCTATGACATTTATTGTGACAGATTGTGATGCATATGGTAATCATTAAAGCAGTCACTAATAAAACAGAAATGTAATAAAAAATCAACAGAGGAATGAAAATGGTATACTAAAATTTTTCTTTTTACCCTTAAAGAAGGTATTAAAAGAGGAACCAACGAACAAAAATATTGGAAACATATGGAAATAGCAAAATGGTAAATGTAAATCCAACTATATGAAAAATTGCACTCAATGTGAAAAGTCTAAACATCTTGATCAAAATGTAGAGATTTTCAAAAAATGGTTCCAAAAGCAAGATCTAACTAAATAATGACTACAAGAAACACATTTTAGATTCAAAGAAACACATTTTAGATTCATAAGTTAGAAGTAAAGAATGGAAAATGATAAACCAGGCAAATGGTAGCCATAAAAGATCTGGAGTGGTCATCCTATCATCACACAAGATTGAGTTTAAATAAGGCACATTACTAGGGACAAAAAGGTACATTTTGTAGTACTGAAAATATTAATGCATCAGGAAAATGTGGTAATTTAAAGCATGTTACATACCTAGCAACAGAATCTCAAAATTAAAAAAATTAAAAATATTGAAAGGAAAAAATCAATAATTTAGCAGGAGTTGGAGGTTTCAATATCTTACTTAAAAAAATTGATAGGTGGTAAGGGGCTCAGTGATAAATCTTGTGCTTAGCATATATGAGGCACTAGGCTTAATTTCTCATACCAAATAAATGAATAACATAAAAATTGAGAGAATATTTAGACAAAAATTCATCACATGTATAGAAGCTTTGAGCTGCACTTTCAACCAACTCAATCTCTGTTTTAAAAGGAGATTCTACCCAAAAACCACAACACACATTTTTTTTTTTTCAAACAGATGACATGATTCTAAATGTGGGAAATTCTAAGTAATGGAGAGAAAACACTAGAATTAACATGAGTATTTTTAGTAAATGTTAAATTTGTTCAAAAAACAATGAAGAGTGTGAAATAAACATAATACAATAAATTTATTTCCAATAATGTAAAAGTTCAATATAGGTAAGATGGTAATTCACTCCAAGTTGATATATATGATCAACATTATCCTTATCAAAGTACCAGCAAACATTTTTGAAAAAAATGACAAAGTTTTCCAAAATGTATATGGAAATACAAGGATCTAGAGAACCAAAAAATTTTGAAACAGAAGAACAAAGTTGGAAGAATTTCTCTGATTTCAAAGCTTTCTACAGAACTAAAGTAAAAAAGACAGTGTGATATTCGATTCAAAGATACACTTCAGTAGGTCAATGGAACAGTATTGAGAGTCTAGAAATACATTATTTCATCAACCGGTAATTGATTTTCAACCAAGAAGACAACACAGTCAATGAGGAGAGGACAGTCTTTTCAACAGTAGTGTTAGAACCTTACCTCACATCACACACAAAAATCGACTCAAAATGGATTATAGACCCAAATGCAAGAGTGAAAACTATACAAATTCTTGAAGAAAATTATTGGAGAATATCTTTGTGATCTTGGGTAGGCAAAGAGTTCATAGTTATAACACCAAATGCCTGGTTCAAAAAATTGATAAAATTGAACTTCATCAAAATTTAAAATGTTTGTGTTACAAAAGATGTCATTAAGCCAAAGAAAAGATAGGTCACATACATGAGAAAACATTTGCAAGTTACTTTTTTAAAATAAAGAACTTGGATTTAGAATATGTAAAGAATTCTTTGAGCCAGGTGCAGTGGCACACACCTATAATCCCAGCGGCTCTGGAGGTTGAGGCAAGAGGATTGTGAGTTCAAAGTCAGCCTTAGCAAAAGTGAAGTGCTAAGCAACTCAGTGAGACCCTGTCTCTAAATAAAAATATAAAATAGGGCTAGGGATGTAGCTTAGTGGTTGAGTGCCCCTGAGTTCAGTCTCTGATACCACCTCTCACCCCCAAAAAGAATTCTTTGAACTCAATAAAAAGAAGACAATCCAATTTAAATGGGGAAAATTTTTGAGTAGACATGTGTAGAAAATGTTCAAATACATTAGTTTCAAGGCATATGATAATGATACACTTCTACAGACCCACCAGACTGACTGTAAATAAAAAGAATAACAATACCAAGTTTCAGTGATAAGGCAGAGAAACTGGGACTATTATGACTTTTCTTTTGAGAGAGAGAGAGAGAGAGAGAGAGAGAGAGAGAGAGAGAGAGACTCTTTTTTGTAGATGGACACAACACAATGCCTTTATTTTTATGTGGTGCTGACAATCGAACCAGGATCCCGCCAGTGCTAGGCGAGTGCTCTACCGCTGAGCCACAATCCCAGCCCAACCATTATACCTTTTTGTTGGAAATATCAATGGTACAGCCACTTTGGAAAACAGTGTGGTAGATTCTTAAAAAGTTAATCATAAACTTACATGACTCAACAATTTTACCACTATAACCCTATCCAAGAAAATAAAAACACATGTCCACACAAAGTTATGTGCGTGAATGTTCATAGACAAAAAATAGAGGCAATCCAAATGTCTATCAAGTGATAAATGAATTTTTAGAAAGTGGTTTATCTATATAATGGAGTATTATTCAGCACTAAAATTAAAAAAGAACACCTACTGATTCATTTTACAACATAGATGAACCTTGAAAATTGAAAGAAGCCATATGTAGATAATTATATACTGTAGTTCACGTGTGAACAAACTACAAATGGGCATGGGTGTACTTTTTGGAGGTTTGGAATGTTCTGAAACAGGATTATGTTTTTCATTACACAACTCTATAAATTAGATTTAAAAATCATTGAGCTAACCAGGCATGGTAGCATGTGCCAATAATCCCAGCTACTTGGGTTGCTGAGGCAGAAATATCTGAGCCCAGGAATTTCGAGCCAGCCTGACCCACATAGAGAGACCCTCTCTCCACAAGCAAAGCAAAGTAAAACAAAACTAAAATCATTGAGTTATACCTTTAATGAGTAGATTTAATACACAAATTATATCTAATTAAGTTTTAAAGTAAAAAGAAAAGGTTTTGTGGCATATAGAACATTTACCAGGCACTGCAGAAGGAGATTAAGTCAGACAAACAACCTGTCCTCATGCTGTTTACAAATAGGAAGAGTTCACGCAGGATTTTAAAGAGGTTGGCATCGTATGCTTCTGAAGTTTCAGAAATAAAAGAACCATGTTATATGTACTAAACATTTCAGATTCTCTCCCTTCATGGGACTTATGTTCTGTTGTAGGATTGGGAGAGATAGAGAATAAGAACATCAAAACATATGTATATGCATTTTAGAAAGTAAATATTATGAATAAAAATGAATCCAAGATACAGAGAACTCATAAAACTCAATAACAAAACAACAGCCTGATTCAAAAATGGGCACAGGGCTTGAATAAAAATTTCTTCAAAAAAAAAAAAGATATACAAATGGCTAGTAAGTACATGAAAAGATATTTGATCATTATGGAAACCCAAATCAGAACTACCTCAGGTCTGTAAGAATGGCTACTCCCCATCCACCCAAACAAACAAACAGAAAACGAGTGTTAGGAAGGATGTGGAGTTTTTCCAAAACTTTTGTGTACTGTTTGTAGAAATGTAAAGTGGGCACAGCCCCTGTGGAAACAGTATGCAGCTCCTCAAAATGTTAAATATAGAAATACCATCTGATATAGCAAGTGCATTTCTGGGTATATGACTGAAAAAATTGAGACCAGGGTCTTGAAAAAATACTTTTACACCTATGTTCATGGCAGCATTATTTACAAGGGATAAACCATAAATGCCATCCAAGTGTCCATCATGAATGACTCGATTAAGCAAAATATATATTCCATTGTGTGGATAATTACTTGACCTTACAAAAGGAGGAAATTCTGACACATGCTACAACATGAATGAACTATGAGGACATTATGCTAAGGGAAATTAGCTAGGCACAACTGGACAAATACTGTACGTTTCCACTTACGTGAGCTATAGAGTGGTCAGAATCATAAAGACAAATAATAAAAGGGTGGTTACTAGGGGTTGGGGAAAGGGGAAGGGGAGATTTACTATTTAATATAAATATATTATTTCTATTTTACAAAATGCAAAGAGACTTGGAGAATCATAGTAGTGACAGTTGCACAACATCATAAATGTATTCAACTATGAATATAATGGAACATATTTAATATGTTTAAAAATGATTAAGATGGTGCATTTTCTATAGATTTCATCACAATAAAAATTGTAAAAAAAAATAAATAAATAAATCAGAGGAAAGAAAGAATAATGAGACTGGAAGAAAGAGACGGAGATGCTTCACCAGGGTGAAAAGGATTCCACCATTGCGACACAGGAGACAGCCAAGTCCTTCATGGCACCCTGCCTTGGAAGGCCTGACCTCTTGGAGTTGGTGGCTGCCATCTTTCTCAGTGGTCTCTCCCGCCCCTTCTCCAGCAGATGGCAGCCCTGAAACTAACAGGCCTTTTGCACAGAGCCTCCTTGCTTAAGGGATAGAAATGAGAAGCTTTAGACCCCTTCCTCAGACAAGTCACTTTTCCTGTCCCTCCTCTCTCCCCTCCTCCACCATAATAGAAGCTTTTAACGTTGTAACCTCTTGTCACATCACTCACTGGTCTCATCTAGGCCCCAGGAAATCATTTCCTGGAGGCCTCCTTTTTTTTTTTTTTTTTTTTTATTTGTGTTCATTAGCTCCACTTAATACATTTTCTTGGAAACCACAGTTTAATAAATTTCCTAGCGCACGACCAGTGGACTTCGTGAATATTAGTCACCAGAAGCCGTTTTTGTTTATTCAGCTTCTCCTTTCTCTCCTCCCTTCCCTCTCCTCCAGGCCTCACTCTGTGGAATGAGAAGAATACACAGAGAGCTAGCTGGCTGGCCACAGAAGGCTCTCAAAACCAGGAGTAAACGGATCTTTCTGAGCTCACACCTGTTTTAAGATTTGTTATCCTTAAAACGAAAAGCTGTAGGGATTCACTGGGCTCTTTCCTTGTAGCTCCCAGTGGACCCGGCTATGAAACCACAGGGAGGAGCGGAGCCTTCCGAGCACTTAAAGTGCTTATGTCAAATCCATCCCATCCTTCCGGCCTCGGCTCCCCGGTCCAGCCACTATTCCCAGGGGCTGGAGCACATTACAAGGCATTCACTTCACATGAATGGGCACAAACAGACTTTTTCACCATTTTGATATGTCTACATTTGCAGGCACATCCTGTAGACTGCCTGGAACAGCCTTAATTTCAATTTACTGTCTCCCCGAGGACCTTGCCATTCTACCGAAAGTGGAAAACTCAGTGGTCGTTTCTCCTCCCCGACCTCTCACCCCAGCCTCTCCACCCTCCTCCTCTTTCAAGGAAAAAGCTGTCCTGGGAGAACATTTTGCTCGAGATGAGTAGAATGAAATTTTGATGCTTCTAGCAGGGCATATGATCTTTTATAAATATATATATTTTTAAAATAATAAGTAAATTATATCAGGTTACCACATTTGGAAAATGTTCAAAGTCAGTGTGGGAAGCCCGTAAATACCATCTTGGGTCCCCCTGGAATACAATTGTCTAAGAAGCACAAAATTGTCATCTTGAAGTTTTACATCATCATATATTTGTTCTTCTGGGGCTAAGGGCATTTAACTTTTTTTTTTTTTTTTTTTGCAGAAATTTTTAAACATATGCTAAAGTAGATCTAATGGTATAATGTACTTCTCCTTTACCTCTCACTAATCAGTGTCTGACCCATCATATTTTATCTAATTTTCTTCTCACACATGCACATCTTTTGCACTTGGAGATTTAAAACTGAATCACAGATGTTACATCCTTTTCCCCTAGGAACAGTTCTGAAATGCATTACTAACTGATAAGACCTTTCTAATTTCACATACACTTTGCCATTATCACAGTAATCAAAATTAATGGTGATTGTTTGGACTCATCTAATACCAAGTTGATATTTATTTTTACATGATCTCTGAAATGTAAGGAGTGTTGGCAGGTATTATGATTTTCTCTGATTCCCTTTTTGTCTTTTTATTGAACTATAACTACACAAAGCTCACTTTTTGCCATTTGTTTTGTCCTTTAAAAAAAAAAAAAGTCTCCATTGTTCTCCAACAGATCCTTCCTAGTCCCCCTCCCCTTCTTCCATCACTCTCTCTCACTCTTCTTCTCCTCTTTCTTCTCCTTCAATCTTGTACTGCAGATTCACTGGAGACTCCCAGATTTTAGTTCTATAGAAATGCTCCTTCCTATAGATTGGATTGATTGTTTCCTTGTGGTGTCATTGAACTTGTTCTTGTGTTGTTAGGGCTACTTCTGGTAGAGGGAAAGAATGAGTTTTTCCCTCCTAAAGGGAAGAAGAAACACACTTAAGAAGATAACTGGATTAGAATATTGGGGAGAATCATTGTTTCATTTTGACATCTAGAGTGGGATTTACTGTTAATTCAGAAAACAAATGTTAATTAGCTCTTAGAACGTACCAGGTGCTGTGCTGGGCTTTGGGAGTTCAGGATGACTAAGGGGATTGGGAAAACGGGATGACTGAGAAAATCTTGGACCTTATCCTCATGAAATTAAGAGTCATGAGTTTCAAAGCACCACTTAAAAAAACCACCCAGGGTTGGATGCTCTCTCTCTCACACACACACACTTTTATAAAGTCCATCAAGTTGTAAAGCCCTCTCAAATTTACTGAAGAATACAGAAGGCAAAGAGACAGGAACTACAGACATCAACTATATCAGAAATCAGTAATGAAGAAGCAGATACCAATCATTCTGGGTTTTGGGATTCCAATCCTTGGATAAATTAACTTTGGTTTCCAAACTCCACCATATGTAGATCAATACTGCTAAAAATGTTGAATTAACTACTAAACAATTAATATTGGGGCATCAAGTTACATTGCCCTAGATTACCAAAGAAGTTCCTTAAAGTCCCTTAGGTTGACACACTTTTCCAAGAAATACAATGATGCACTGAAGTAAGTCACACATTGCGACATAGTATGCACAGACTAAACACAACTGGAGTAAAAGTTGAACAAAAATCTTGCCTACCAGAATGTAGTAAACCCTAATATTTCCAAATCTGTTTGAAATAAGTGCTTAATTCATTTTTTTATTTTAGAAAACTGCTGGTTGCAACCCAAAAAATAAATTGGGGTGGGGGCAGGGGTTCTGGGGATTAAACCCAGAAGTGCTATACCACTGAGCTAGATCCCCAGCCATTTAATTTTTTATTTTGAGACAGGATCCTGCCGAATTGCTTATGGCCTCACTAAATTGCTGAGGCTGGCCTTGAACTTGAGTTCCTCCTGCCTCAGCCTCCTGGCTTGCCGGGATTATAGGTGTAGGCTCCCATGCTCACTCTCTAGTAAATGAATTTTGTAACCCACTAATCAGTTATGACCCACTGATTGAACTTCTCACTTTGGAAAAGTCTTGGCATTTGGATAAGATGGGGTTGTGGGCCATCTTCTGGAGCTCTACAGTTGAGGTTTTTGTGTCTTCAAAGTCATACTGGAAGAAAGGACTAAGATGGGGTTTTTCAAAAACTGTAAATGGCCTCAAGGAAGAAAACGTGGCAAGAAACATGGAGACACTGGAGACAAAGTAAGATCCTCAGGAATTTTAAATGTCTTATTTTTAATAAAGTGAACTAAAGTATCTCTCCTATGTACTAAATGTTTTCCCATTTTTGTCTTATGTAATCTTCTTAAGAATACAACAGGGTGCATATGTTTATAAGCACACATGAGAAAACTCGGGCTCCCAGAGGTCAGGTCCCTAAGAGGTGCTGCTAACCAACTAACCAAGGCCATGCCACATGGTGATTGGGGACCAAGAGGCTGGAGCCAGAGAGTCTTGGCTATACCACTTACTAATTCTATCAATCAGTGTGGACTGAACAAAATGAAATATGCAAACTCAGCATCTAGTAAGTAGGTACAGATTATTTGTACATATAATATATATACGTGTATGTGTGTGTGTGTGTGTGTGTGTGTGTGTGTATTTCAAATTATCCCTTGGAAAAAGACAACCTGTCCAAAGGTTGTGTGGCATACTGTCATTGTCTGCATTCCTAAACTGTTAGCCTCACTCAGTGCCCCATTTCCCCAGTGAGTACACTTAGAATGTGGTCAGAGCCCTGTACATATTGAGCACTTCAGCAAAATTTGGCCAGCAAACAAACACACAAACTCAGTAACAGATGTCAGCTCCAGCAGAAAAATTTGACAGAGGGAACCCAAATTCTGGGCACTCCCTCATGTCTTATTAGGAGACGGTTCCTTTTGACAGGTCCAAAGTTTTGCTGTGGGTGGCAGTGCAATTCTGAGGATGTCTCCATTCTCACACACACACCATATGGAGTGGCAGTTGGATATGGTGCCTACGAGCACAAGTATCAGAGCGAGGCAAGCTGTGCTCTCCTCCGGTGTGGCTACTCACCTGCTCTGCAGTCTTGGGCTCATTCCTAAACTCTTCTTGTTTTTATGCTCATTTGTACAAGATTAATGGTGTTGATCACCATTGTGATGATAAAAGTGTTCAGCACAGGTGGTTGTGAGGATTCCGTGGGTTTGCACACAGAAAGAACTTGAATAGCATGTATAATGTAGGATGTGTTGCAAGTACCATGACACCATGAGCCAGAGGGAGCTGCACTCTGCTCCAGAAGGCTAACTCTCCCGGTGTCAGTCACGTGTCAGGTAACTGAAAGGGCAGAAAACCAGAAGTGGGTCTCCATTCACTCAGTGAAGCACAGTCATATACAAGAGATAAAAGGCAGGGTTAACTATGGATAGGTTAGAGGTTTGTGGAACTCCTCCTCTTTCCTCAAGAAACTTACAACCTAATTGAGAAAAATGGAGCATTATCTGTCACCTGCTAACTGTAAGACTTCACTCGGGATACTGTCCCTCTCTAATGTCCCTCTCCAAAAAATAAGGGACCCACCTCTTCTATAACCAATGGTTGAGTTGGAACTCACCGGATCTTAACACCGCAAACCACATACCCAAGATTCTTTATCCAAGAATTACACAGAAAATCACAAACTCATAGGAATATTTAAGATAACTAGAGTCTGAAAAATGAGGAATATTACCTTATTTGGAGACATCTTCCAGATAAGAACTTGAGAAAGTCTAGGGTGAATCATTTCTACTTGGGGTTCATTTTGGCTTTTCTCCTCCTTTATTTTCTGCCTTTTTCTCTTCTTTCTTCTACTTCTTTTCTTTTCTCTTCTTCTCTGCCTTCTTAGACATTCATGAAAACTGGATGAAGAATCAATGGGACATCCAGGTTGAGCAAAATAATTCAGAATTTTCCTTTTGGAAGTCCTGATTGGAGATGTTTGACTCACATTCTCTTTTCCTCTACCACAAAGAAAGTAAATTCCAAGTAATTGCACGGCCTTCTTCATTGATGCCCAGGAAAACCTTGACAGAGGTGAAACATTTAGAGTAAACAAGTTTGACCCCATTATTCCCGTCCCCACGTGGAAAAACAGAAAAATTTATCTCTAAATTCTTGCTGATTGAGAATTGAAAGCCACAGTTATTTACGAAGTTCATAAAGCTCTCAAAGGACAATCAGATGCCCAGATGTTTTCATCCTTTTTTAAAATGATCATTTATCTTCCTCTGAAGATGCATATCTTCTCAGAGCAACAGAATCATTCATCTTGAACTGGTTAACCTACATTGAGCCATATAACAAGTCATTGCCTTACTGAAATGTTGGGAACCTCAACAGTACATCATGTCTCATTAGCAATGTAAAAATCTGTTCCTGGGGAAGAAATATTAACTGTTGTCAAAGTGAACAACTGTCTGTCATATGGGAATGCCCTGCAGGAGTCAGCTAACCTGATGTCTTATTGCGAAGGGTTTCCTGCAGTATGGGTGCCACAGATCTGTGAATTTATTTCCCTATATGGATCCTCAACATGAATTGCTTGCAGGCAGCCTTAGAAATGGGCTATGTCTAAAAGATTACTTTATAAGCCTATTGTTCACGACTGAGAATGTAATTTCCATTAGGGATAGTCCTACAAGTCAAGGTTAGGTTCTCCAGACCACCTGTGAAAGTCCACTGCAGGCAAAGCTGAAATGCACTAACTCACAACAGACACCAGTCTTCCTAAGCGACCCTCTGTCCTGACAGCACTGAGTCCTAAAGGCCTTCACAGTTTGCAGCTTATTACTGCTGAGTCAGTAAAGAGGGAGCAGGGATGGGTAAAGGATTCAGCAGTGTTGGAGGCAAAGAAGGAGAAAATAAAAACAGCTCCAGGGTTCACTATGCTCACTGGGTCACTGTAAATCAGAGATGATCTGTATTCTGTGTACCATGTCCTTCTCTTCATACAGCCCTCTATTTAAGTTGCCACCAGGAAGAATTTATGTGTTTGTAATTTAAAAACTTGTCTTTCCATAAAAAAAAAAGAAGAATGTATGGCTACATCTGGAGCTTCCAAGCAGATGACAGTGTTGTCCATTATATGGGGAAAAGGTAGAAGACAAGTTCATTGGCTCCATAAGCAGATTAGGTGCTTTATTTTATTTTATTTTATTTTTTGGTACCGAGATTGAACCCAGGGGTGCTTAACCACTGAGCCATGCCCTCAGCCCTTTTTTACATTTTATAGAGAGATAGGGTCTCACTGAATTGCTAAGTGCCTCACTAATCTGCTGAGGCTGGCTTTGAATTCGTAGCCCTCCTGTCTCAGCCTAACTGTGTGTGCCGAACTGTACCTGGCTCTATGGGATCTTTCTGATGGCTAGCACCCATGTTGATTTCTTTGAGATATAATTTAGGGCAATCATTCAACATCTGGGTCTAAATATAGGGGGGTAGTTAACTCCAGGAAGAGATGTAATTAGGGAGAGAAGTTAGGGGGCTTCATCCATTAGTAGAAAGTTATTAAGCTGGGTGATGGGTATAAAGGTATTTTTAAAGCTCTGTTCTTTATATCTTTTTAATAGACTGAATTATTTCATTAAATAAAAAGCATAGGTCCAGTGTGCTACCTCGTGCAAGTGACTTAGCTTCTTTATGCACCAGTTACCTCATTTGTAGAAAATGATAACAGAACCCAATTAATAGAGTGTTGTGAGGGATAATAACGTAAGGTTATGCCTGTCAGGTATTTACAAAGGGCTTAACATACAGTAATCACTCCATAAATGTTAGTTATTAGCTTCAACTCTCTCTACATCTGGAACTCTCTAGAGTATTTTTCTCTCAATTATATAAATTAATATTTAATTGGACCCTTCCTGGTTTTATAATTTTTGCTGTTTTTTTTTTTCCTTCTCTGGATGGCAGGCACCATGTGTTATTCTTTTTCCTATGTTCCATGGTACCCTAGCATGTGCTGAGGGTAGCTGATAGGTTTATAAATGTGTACAGTTTTTTTGATGGGAATGGTCTTCTCAAGGATTAACTATATAAGACCCCCATGTTGTTTCACTCATCTATAACTGACTATCAATAGCAGAAACCTGTGCATGTCTGTTACTTTCCTCCTGTGATATGACCTACAGGCAGCCACGTTGGGCTTGAAATATATGAACCAGTAGAGGACAGGTTCATTCACAGGCTTTCCAAAGTCCCCTCCCACCACTTCCCTTTTCCATTTAGTATTGGAACACCTCCCAATAATTCAATAAGGGTGCACCCACATCCCCTTCTCCAAACAGTATTTCTCAAAGTTGTTACTCTTGCATTTCACACTTGAAAGAAAACCCGAGCTAACCAGTTGCTCCACGGCCAAGTTCTAACCGTGATAATCATCTTGCTCTTGGCAAGACTGTCTCAGGAGCCGCTTAAATCCACCTTGTGTGCTCCAGACTTGAGGCCAGGGTTAAAATCACATCAGGAGTTGACTTCAGAGCATCCATTTACCCAGCGGTAACCCATGTCCCCAGCTGCTGCCTGCCTCTGTGGTGGAGTGCCAACCCAAGCAAGGGGGCCCACCAGAGTGGTCTGAACCCCTGTTGTATGCTTGCCAACTACTGAGACGACATCCCCATGAATCACTAGAGCTCTAAAAAGTCAAGTGTTTCTGCAGAAGCTTGTCCTGAGCTTAGTTTGTCTCCTATCAAGAACTCATTTAGTAGAACTGCCTTTGCTGGGGTTGGTGATTGGACAGCAGAGGGGAAAAGTAGCAGAAAAGAAAGGGAAGGGTCAGAATAATGAAGAAAAGTCATTTCAAGAAGAAACATTCTCCGTGTGGTAATCAAGTCTCTGAATCATGTCTCTGTATGGATTCTAAATTATGCTGGGTGGGTAAGATCTACAGAAACTCAAATCTGTCATGGTATCTCATTTTTTAGAGTGAACCTATTGCATTTAAATGAATACAAGAAGCATTTGAGGTAGAAGGTATTAAATAAAGATCATATGCAATGTAAATTATAAAGCCTCATCGACTTTAACTTCTTTCACTTCTATCTCAGTCTCCATTTTCTAAAGTGCATCCTAAAAACGTTGAACACATATATATATATATATACACACTACCATCGACCACCAACAGCCAAAAAGACCTCCCTGGCCTGGGAATTTCATGCAGTCAGGTCTGACTTCTGTCAATTACCCCAGATGCTAAACTAATTGGCTTGATACTCCAGATGAAAGAATCTAGGGCAGGAAAAGACCCCTCCTGTGACCAAAGCCATTAAACCTCAATTAGGAGATAGACAGGGAAGGTGTAGATGAGTCTGGGGGTAATTACTGGGCTCTGTCTGACAGCTCAGTTCCTGAGGTCTGGGCTGAAGCAGGTGATTCGGAAATCCGATCCCCAGACAGCTGTAGATGGTGCAGGCTGGCTGCACTCTTCCAGCCAGACCTCCCTAACACTGTCAGCTTCTGCAGTGTGTGGACCCCAACTTATTATTGCCTGGTGACCTGGCCCAACTTGCTCCATGATGGCCACGCACAGAGAGCCATCCAGTGCAGACATCTATAGGCTCCAGCCCAGGAAGCCCTGTTGGGGGCAAGTAGGGGTAAAGGTAGTGCTCCTGGTTTTGATTAAGAACCATCTCTGAAAATAATTTTTTTTTCTATGCTTCAGGTGAGTAAGAAACTCACCAAATCTTTCATTGTGCTCATCCTAGAGACTTGGGGACACTCCGTAGTGAGCTGACCCCAGCTGATTTCTGGAGGCTTCCTGAGGCCAGAGTCATTCCCACAGGAAGGATGAGGATCGTGCCATGCATGGTGTTAGGGGCTGCATTGTGTCCCCCCAAATTTATATGTCAATGTCTCCATCCCTGGTGCCTCAGAATGTGATCCTATTTGGAGGTAAGGTCTTTAAAGAAGTGGTGAACGTAAAATGAGGTGGTTAGATGGGCTCCTAATCCAGTACACTGTTGTCCTCAGAGAAAAACGTATCAGGACACAGACTGACAGACACCAGGGGTGCATGTGTACAGAAGGACAACTGCATGAAGAGACAGGAGCATGGCCATCTGCAAGCCATGGGAAAAGCTTCAGGGAAATCTAACTCTGCTGTCTCCTTGTGCAGACTTCCAGCCTCTAGAACTGGAAGAAAATAAATTTCTTTTTAAGCCACAAGTCTATAGTCTTTTGTTATGGCATCCCTAGCAAACTAGTATACCTGGGTTCAAAAATTTACCTAACATCTATTTGTTGAACATTTACTATGTGCCAGATATTGTTTCTATCCTTGTACTACAGAGCTGAAAAAGACAGACTAGATCCCTGCTGTCTTAAGAGCTTATATTTGTGTGTGTGGAAGGTCACTAACAAAGTAAGCACATGCACACATGCATTTTAGAGCATAGGAAGGGGTTGTGAAGGAATCTGAGCAGGGTGAGGTTGGGCTGCTTTGGATAGCATGTTCAGATGAAGCCTTCTGGAGAGATGATATTAGAACTGAGACCTGGAAAAAAGATGATATTAGCCATGCAAAGATCTGGGGAAGAGGAGATGCAAAAGTCCTGAGGCAGCAATAAGTGAATGGCTCCAAGGAGCAGAAAGAAAGTGAGAAAAGTGATTTGAAATGAATTTATGTCAACCTGAAGGGAAGACTAAAATGGCCCAAAACATTCTTACCCTCTTCCAAATTGGTGAGCAGCTTGAAGGTCATGAGTTGAAAGAGAGAACATGTGGTAATGACAGACACAGCAGAATTTTAAGGTGGAATCGAAACTCCAGCTGTGTGGTTGGTCCAGAACAGTGGTTCTGACCCAGACTAGAATTGATGCCTCTTTAATGGCAAATATTTTATAAGATCCTTTCATTATCCTAAGATCCTTGTAGATAATATGGTCTATCTGAACACATCATATAAAAAATTAATATAGGGCCTTAACTGTAATCAAAAGGAAACATTTACAAATAATTGTGATTATATCTCTATATATCACAAGTTCCATAGTTACATTGGAGGAGAAAATGAAATAGCCTACTGCCAGCAAATGGGATGACTAACAGATTTCTGTTAGGCTGATATTAAGTTTGCTGAACACAAAGTTATTTTCAATCCTAGTTTAGACAGTTTTTCTTCCATCTTCACAACTTGGTGTGGTGATGTCATATAAATTTGGGGATTATTGCCAAATTTGAGGAAATTTTCATCAATCTTCTTTTATTAAGGAGCCTAAGATTTCCTGGCATTCCTAGCTTTCTGGTGCAATGACTAATCTTCAATGTTCTTTGGATTTCCAGCAATCAGTAACCACTACCCACATCCTTTTGGTGCCGGGCATTGTAGGGTGCAAGCCTCCCACTGGGAAACCCCTACCCCTAATCTGCATCACAGTGTGAGGCGACAGAGCAGGGCATTCTCTGAAAACCTATTCTCTGCTGGAATTAACTATAGAACCAGAACTTGAAAAATCTTTAGTTGACATATTTTTACTTATTTAGGGGTAGAGTACACCATTAGACCTGAATACAATGTATATGGATTAAATCAGGATAATTAGCATTTTCATATCTTCAAACATTTATCATTTCTTTGAGGCTGGGAACCTTCTGACTTTTCTAGTTATTTTGAAATATAGAATAAATTTCTGTAGACAGTGGTAACCGTATTGTGCTTTTGAACACAAGAACTAATTCCTCCTGCACAACTGTATTTAGGTACTGGTTACCTAACCTACCTAACCCTCCATCCCCCTTCCATCTTTCCTTGCCGCTAGTGACCACTGTTCTACTCTCTTCCTCTGTGAGACCAACTGTTTCTTAGCTTCTACAGGTGAGAGCAAGCGCTATTTGTCTTTCTGTGCCTGGATTATTTCACTTAGCATCATGTCCTTCAACATAATTGTACCATAATGATATGTGGAAGTGCCTGCAAATCATTTAAGCATATCCTATGAAAACTAACCCCTAATTCAACTTCCCCTAAGGAGAATCACGAAAATGCCTGTGATCTGACATGAGGGGAAGTATGACAGACTTAGCGTGGAAATAGAGTGTGGCCTTAATTAAATATCTTACCTTACCACCATTTAAGAAACTGTCTGATCATGCGAGCACTCTGCTGGGACCTCTTAGGCAGGTGCAGCAGACGCTTGGGGCTGCACTGCACTAGCTTTACTGGACTGCACCTCTGCTGTGCTCAGGCTACTTGTGCTTCTGACCCAGTGCCCAGCAAAGTCCCAACTCTGAATCCAAAATTACGTATCCTCCATATCCTCCAGGAATGCCCTGTTCCACCCTGCTGGAGAAAAATCTTACTGCTGTGCATGATGTTCCCTTTGCAAATGCTAGTATTTTGAACCTCAGCTAGCTCTGAATGGTGTTTAGTAGTTGGATAAGTCTTGAATTAGTCATCCCTCTACTTCCCTAAACAGCTATTTTGAATATTCCTCACTGTTTTAAAACACTTACCCTAGGCTGCTTTATATCTCATTCATTTTAATGTGACTTACAAATATATATTCTTTGTTTTTATATGGGTATGTACATGTACATGTGTGTACATGCATACAGACACTAAACTATAACTGTGTACCTAGTGTTATTACATGAATCTACCCTAACCTTGAATTAGTGGTGTGTTATCAACGTCCTGGTCTGTCTTCTCCACTCTGATCTCTAAATCTCATCCCCATTTTTTGTCCTGGATCCTTCAATTGCCTTTTCCATAATCTTCAAATATTCTTAATCAATTGGTTGTAGCTCCAGAGTACAAACAAACTCATATTTCTCGTGAGGACTTAAGTAAAGTCCTTCCTTGATCTTGTATCTACTTCTGGTCACTTCCCCATTTCACTTTACCTTCATAGTAAAAATTCCTAAAAGGATGATCAATACTTCTTGTCTCTTTCTCCTGACCAACAATTGCCTCTACACACAGTCAGACATCCATCCCTGGGATTTCACTGAGACGCCTTTCACTAAGTTCACCAGTTGCCAAAGAATCTTCTGGTTTCCAAATTAAAAGAACACTTCTCTTTGGTTTCCTTGACCTTCCAGAGCATTGACATTTATTTTTAAATATGTATTGGTTTATTTATGCATTTCTTACATTGTTTCAGAAATGATTTTAAAGTGTCTTATCCAAATACAAATTATATAAGAAGATAAAATAAAATTCAAAGAAGTTTTAGTGGTTTTTCTCAGCTTTTAATATATATACTTAAGAGACCTTAAAGGTAATGAATATTGTTAACAATCTTTGGATAATAGAACACCTTAACTCCACCCAGTCCCTTTCATTTTATAACTTATATGCTTTTCTGTCCTTTACTTTAGTAGATATTTTTATATCTATAAATGGATATTATTATTTTCAAGGAATCAATGATTTATTTATTTTTTAGCAAAAGAAATTCTATCTTTATTTTTTATTTTTTAAAAAAATAAATGACAGCAGAATGAATTACAATTCTTATTCCACATATACACCACTATTTTTCATATCTCTGGTTGTATATAAAGTATGTTCACACCAGTTCGTGTCTTCATACATGTACTTTGGATAATGATGTCTCTCACATTCCACCATCCTTGCTAGTCCCCTGCCCCCTCCTTTTCCCTCCTACCCCTCTGCCCTATCTAGAATTCATCTATTCCTCCCATGCTCCTCCTCCCAAATCCACTATGAATCAGCCTCCTTATATCAGAGAAAACATTTGGCATTTGTTTTTTGGGATTGGCTAACTTCACTTAGCATTATCTTCTCCATTGCCATCCATTTACCTGCAAATGTCATGATTTTATTCTCTTTTATTGCTGAATAAAATTCCATTGTGTATATATATGCCATGTTTATAGCAGAACAATTCACAGTAGCTAAACTGTGGAGCCAAACTAAATGCCCTTCAGTGGATGAATGGATTAAAAAAATGTGGAATCAATGATTTAAGTTTACTCACGTGATTGTCAATTCCGCTGTACCCTGTTCGTTTTTGTATTTCATGCCTTCCTTCTGGAAGGACACCTTTATCCTTTATTTTTATTTTTCAGTTCTGAGGATGGAACCCAGGGCCTCACACATGCTAGCTCCCTACCACTGAGCTACATCCCCAGCCAATCTTTCATTTTCTTCAAAGTACATACTCTGGAGGATCTTAGGTAGAGACCTGTCAATGGCAAACTCTTAGTTTGTTCATATGAAAATTTTGTATCGTGTCTTCATTCTTGAACATTGGTTTTCTGGCTAAACAATTTGGATTCATTGCACTTTTTTTTTCTCAGCACATTCAATATATTATTTTACTGTCTATTTTTGTTGAGAAATCAGATGTCTCACTGTTTCTTATTTTTTAGCCATTTTTTATAAATAAACAATACAGCTGTCTTTTTTATTATTTAAAATTTGTTTTAAATAATTACACATGACAGTAGAATGCACTTTGATACATCATATATAATGGAGTGTAATTTCTCATTCTTCTGGTTATACATTATGTAGAATCCCACTGGTCATATAGTTACGTATGTACATAGGGTAATAATATCATTCTACTATCCTTCATACACCTATACCCACTCTGCTCCCTTCACTCCCCTTGAAATAATCTAAAGTAACTCTATTCTTCCCTAGCTCCTCCTCCTCTCCCCCCTGTAAATTAGCATCCACTTATCAGAGAGAATATTCGGCCTTTGGTTTTGGAGGGATTGGCTTATTTCGCTTAGCATGATATTCTCCAGCTCCATCCATTTACTGGAAAATGCCTTAATTTCATTTTTCTTTAAGGCTGAATAATATTCCATCATATATATGAAAATACATATATATATTTATATTTATATATAACTTTTTTATCCATTCATCTGTTGAAGGGCATCTAGGTTGGTTCTATAGTTTAGCTATTAGCTATTGGGTCTCACTGTTTTTTATGAGACTCTTCTCTCTTCATTTGAGATACTCTCTTTGTCCTTGGTTCACAGCACATTGCTACTGTCTTGGAGCACATCTTTTGGAATTTGTTAGTTTGCCTAAAGTTAAAGATAGTTCTCTTCCATTGATTCTTAAAATTCTGTCATAACATCTTGGAATATTTCTATAAATATCTCTCAATCTCTTGCCTCCTTCCATAAATTTGATTAGCAATCTTTTGGAATTTTACTCTGTTCTCAAAACCCAGGCTCATTTGTTTCACATTTGAAGGATATTATTTCTCTTCTTTGTGTGATAATTCAGGAGTCTGTAGTCTTTGTTATTGTGACTCAGTTGTTTACTATTGCTGTTAATTATTGTTTCAGAGACACTTTTTTATTATCGTATATTTTATGTTTTCCCTTTTTTAAAGCTATGATTTTATATTAAACCCATCTAAGGTCTGAGTTATGGGTCTAGATTCTTCTAGGAGTCTTTTTTTCTTGGGGAGAGCTAGATTTCCCCTCCTTGCTGAAGAAAAATGGGTCAAAGTAGATAAGATTTTTGGTTCCTTTCTTCTGCTGGGCTGGTTTACTTATTTTTCACTTTTAAACCACAGAGCTAACATTTTTGCAGATTTTTTTCCACTTTAGCCCATCATACATTAAGGACCCTCCATGGCTATTGAAAAGAAAAGCTCATGGTCTCGGAGTTCAATAGATGTTCCTCTGGAAAACCTTCTTGCTTATTGATCCACACCTTCGTTATGATTTTGTTTCATAGGATTCCTTACTTCCTTACCAGTTGAGCATTTTATTTAACATTTGATCCTCCAGCATTTGTTTCTAGAAGGATTGTTCAGGATGTCTAATTTAATTACAGAAAATGCAAGACTCTCCCTATCTATATATTTTTCCCCATTCTTGGCTTGGGACCCCACTGATTTTTCTTTCCCCTTCATTACCCTCTTTTAACCTGCTTGGAAAACCCAACCTGCCCATGCCTTCAACTACCCACTAAACACAAAATTTCCCAAGTTATGCACTGTCTAGCCAAATAAATCCCAGAAGCTCTGGGTCTGTGATTCTTGGGTTGTACCCATGGCATCTCAATCTCAATGTGTTTAAAGTTGACTTAATCACCCTCCTCCTACCTTCTTTTATTCTTTGTTTGGGAAAATGACACCAACATCCATCCTGTGAACCAACACAGAAACATGGGAAGCGTTATAGACTCCTTCCCTCCCACATCCTCCCCATGCAATTGATCACAAAGTCTGTTGATTCTATCACCTTGAAACCTCCCAAGCCTACTCCATACCACCGCAACTCCCACTACCTAATTAATGGAACGCTTCATCATTTCTCTCTTGGATTAATGTCGACGCCTCCTCAGCGTCTGCCATCAATTCACCGTCCATGCTGGAGTCAAAAGTAATCTCTCTAAAACACATATGTGCTCATCTCATAACCTGCCCTCTTCCCCTACCTAGAATTTATCAATGACTCTCTATAGTCCACAAGATAAAATTCACATTCCAAATTCATCTCATTCTATTCCCCCTTTACCCAGTCTGGAGCCAAATTGAAATATTTGCAATTCCCAAAGCATATCATGCTTTCTCTCAGCTTTGTGACCTTGCACACACGGGGTTTCCATTTGGTCAGAATTTCCTTCCTTTTACTTCTTTGCCCAGCTTAGATTTTCACTTAATAGGCAAGATGTGTAGGTTGCTTTTCCAGAAATCCTCTAAGTCTTCTATCTTACTCCATTCTGTTGAGCACCCTTTCTCTAACACCCTTGATCCATTCATTCAAGAGGTACATATTCAGTCCAAACCATCTTCCTACCTTCCTGTTTACCTGCCTACCTACCTATCTTGTAGGAACTATGGCCCTTTGTTGGGCATCAGGAAATTAATAGAGGCAGGAAACAATTCATATTGCACAGCAATGTAATAAATACACAGAGAGCCAAGACCGCAGGGAAGGTGAACCCAGGTCAGTCTTGTATGAACAGAGAGGGCTTTGGGGGAAGCTTATATATAAGTTGATGTGATTGCTCCCTCTTCCGGTACTCTCTTCCTTGGTCTCCTACCAGCCAATCACTTATGTAGGAAAGAGATAGCATCTGCTTGGTTATAAAATTGTCTATGTTCATAAATTTCTGTAGTTTAAGTAAGACTAGCCTCTGCCTGTTTTCTGATGTTGGAGATATTAGGAAACTGAGTAATTGTGTTCATATGTTCTAATATTGCTTATCCAGCCCTGGGAAAGTAAGCACTTCTGACCCAATAAGACGAGAAAACACCAAACTCGAGAGATGAACATGTACCAAGCTTTATTTTTAGAATTCAAAAATATATCCATTCTTATTTTATTCCACAAAGGCACTGTGGAAGTTTTATGAAAACATATACTGTTCAACGGGATAAAATATATTATCAAGGGAATGAAAGCAGAGGGGAATTAGAAAAGGAATCTCATAAATCTGGGTTGAGATTAGTACATTGGAAGTACTAGAAAAAGACCACAAATTTTATTCTAAGCTGCTTAACAGCCAAAACAAAAAAGGACCATGATTAGTCACAGTTCTCCAGAAGAAAAATAAAGCAAAACACTTGTTCAGAAAGGAGCACAGTTTTCTGAAAACTGATTCCCAAGGAATTTCTCCCACGAATGCAGAAACTGGCGTGTGATGTGGTGGGCAACGTTCTTAACATGATCCCTTCAATAGCGACAATCACAGACATAATGAGTATACCTCCTAATATCCTTTGTTGTGGGCAGTTGGCATAATGCCAGAGAACAAGTCAGGAAAGCTGTTCTACCAGGACAGAGTTTATGTGCAGCACCCAAAATTCTTAGAATCAAACAGCTGAGGATCTTAGAATCAAAAAATCTTAAAATCAAACAGCTGAGGATCGAATCCTGTATCAGTGAATGACAAGATGTGTGAATTCACTTCAGTTACCTCCTCTTCCATAGCCTGATCATTTGTAAAAACTGTGATGATAATACTCACCTTGTGCTTCAGTTTAAACACAGAATATCTAATAACAGCAGTAATCAGCATCGTTGAACTCTCACGCTGTTCTGAACAATTTAGGTAGGTTCTATGATTTAGTCTTTACAATATCTTCTTTACATGGGTACTGTTATTCTCATCTACCAAGTAGGAAATTGAGATCAGAGAGGTCAGGTAATTTGTCTAAAACCACAGGGCAAAGAAGACGGGAGCTGAGAGACATTGGTCCAGGCATACAGACTGCGGAGTTCCTGCGCTTAAAGCATCTGATCTATAATATTGCACGACTCTGAGGCAACTTTTGATAAAAAATCATTTCTCATGTCCAGATTTTTGATAGCAAGTTCATGTTAGCATTATCCCATGATAACCTGAAAAGCAGATTTTTCCTCATGGGAAAATAAGGTGAGATTCTTTTGCTTTTCCAAAGTAGTTTTCTTAAGTTCCTCTAATAAAAAAAAAAAAAAAAAATCAAGGAATCTGACAATACAGATAGACTAAATGGTACGTTACCCCTTACAGCTATAAGACCCGAAGAGTCAATCCTGGGTTCTGTTTACTGTCTGTAGCAAAGACAGCCCCTTGCTGTCCACTCACCTCGTTTATTCAGTTGACAGACAGCTGCTGGCTAATTGGCCTGCTGCATCACCTCCTGGGCTGGTTTGTTCAGCACTGGAGTCCCGCAGGAGGTCTTACACAAAACTCAGGCAGCATGTCTTCAGCCTCACCACTCTAAAAATAGAAAGCTCAAGTTCTGTAGCATTGAGGAGCTGAACATCCAACTAGTCAATGGTTGGAAGATAGGTCTGCTGTCTCAAGGGTGGCTTGTGTTTCCTATTAAACTGGGGTTGAGATGACAAGGGCAATCTTTTGAGCACCAGAGTTTGGACAGAATGCCACACGGCTGCTATGTGAAGGACCAAATCCTGGTTATAAATCATAGTAACAACAGCTTGAAACTGAGCTATCATTGACTCTTAAATCTCCAAAGTGTGGCCTGGGTAAGCCATTATGAGAAATCCACCTTCTCAGATATAAGAATTCCATGCCCCAGTGCTTAAAGAACACCTCCTTATAATCCATTCCTTTGTCTCATTCAGACTTTTTTTTCCCCCCTCTGGAATTTTCCTCCAAGCTCTGTGACTTGATGGAGGGTTAAAGAGGATTCCATAGCCCAAATTCCATTAGCAAAAAGTGGCAGCATAGCAGAGAGAGGCACCGTGGATCTGTGAGTAATTGGGCCTGTCTGGGTTTGCATCCTGGCTCCTTCCTTTACTGGTTGCATAACCTCAGACAGAGCATTTAATCTCTCTGGGTCTCATTATCTGTAAAACATGGGTAATAAAAGTAGCAACTTCACAGAGTGATTTTGAGAATACAATAAGATAATCCAAATGAAGCATTTAATATATTTTTTGAGAAAGTGCTTGATAAAGGATATTTTTATCATGAAGATGATTAATATCTTGTACTAGCTGAGAAGATCCTACCATAACTCTATTACAGGGACTTAGCAAAGTGGGCAGAGCCCAAATTCATTTCAAGAACCCAAATGACCTAGGCAACTCAGTTTTATTCAGGAATGAAATACTCTAAAACTATGCTTTTTTTAAATTTAGCTTCTCTCTTTCCTCTATTCATGTACCTAAAAGAAAGCCTTCTTGTTGACCCTCATCCATTTCCACAAATGCTGGTCTTCCTTCCTTACACAGGCTATTGAAACAGACTTCTACCATGATGAAGACAACAAGGAACAGCTATCGATACTAATTACCCTAGTTCTAATCTGAATGAACTATGAAAAATTATTTGATAACAAATCAAGAACATATCAGAAGGGCACAACAAAAAAATATAACTGTCATAGGAGAGACAAAATAGTACATGATAAAGAAGAAAAGTAGAAAATAATTTAACCAAGTAACTTTGGGAAGACTTAGAAGATGATGTTAGCTGAACCAAGAACAGATTATAATGACAAGGGATCAATCAAAGAATAAAAGAAAATTTAGGAGATTAATACATTAATGGTCTGGTTACCCTGTCCTAAAAACTAAATAAGTCAAGTAATAGAATGGACATGGATGAAGAACATATTAGTAATATACAAAGTAAGTGCATAAAATTTTCCATAACATAAGGCAAAAATGATTAGCAAACCATTTGAAGAAATATAATGCAAGATAAAATCAATAACAATTTAGTACCCTACAATGAAAATTCTAGATTATTTCAACAAAACTTTGAGAATAGGAGCAGTAATTGAAGCGTGTGGTAATATTGCATTTTTCAGGAGGGATGAGTAGGAAATGCAGAATAATTATCCATTTTGTTTGAATGTGTATTGAAATAGAGTGAATTAAAATTTACATCTTATTATTAGAGACATTGAGGTAGAAAGTGTAACATTCAAATCATTTGAAAGAAAGAAAGAAAGAAAAGATCTCCAAACAAGAGAAGTAGTGTAACCTGAAGGTTAAGACCATGGCCTCTAGAAACAAATTGTTAACATCTGAGTCCTGGTTTGCCAATTTATTTCTTATGGGGTCTTGAACAAGAACCTGAACCTTACTAAATCTATTTCTTCATTTGCAATGTGAACCATAAGGTTATTTTGAACATTAAATGAGGTAAAAAACCCCAAAATACTGGGAACATAGTACATTGTAATGTATGCATTACATTACAAATTATATCAACTACAAAGAAGTACCAATAAATTCTATAAATGCAAATCAATAGGTGAATATTCTCTGACTATAATGCAATAAAAGCAGGCATTGAAAAAAAGCCAAATATTATATCTGTTTACAAGTACATAAAACACTAAATCTAAAGATAAATAAGAAATTGTATTAGAATTACAAATAGATTGCAAATATAAAAATTACAAATATACCTTTAGATGCATGCAAATGAAATCACCATATGTATATGACACTGTAAAATATTCATAAATATCAGCTATTAAGACTATACTTGGTAGAAAAGATAGCAATAATTTTTTTTCCTTTTATTTATTTACTTATTCTTGAGACAGGTCTCACTGTGTTACCCAAGTTGGTCTCAAACTCCCTGACTCAAGTGATCCTCTGTATCAGCCTCTCCAGTACTAGGATTATAGGCATCTGCCACTGTGCCCAACCATAACAACAGTTTTAAATGACAGTCATAAGCCCAGACATATCAGAAATTATAATTATAATGATATTATAATTATGTGTATAATTATAATAATGTATTCTAGCAAACTATTGGGTTTTTTTTTTCTTTTTTTTTTGGTATCAGGGATTGAACACAGGGGCACTTGATCACTGAGTCACACCCCCAGCCCTATTTTGTAGTTTATTTAGAGACAGGATCTCACTTAGGTGCTTAGTGCCTCACAGTTGCTGAGGCTGGCTTTGAACTTGCAATTCTCATGTCTCAGCCTCCTAAGCCACTGGGATTACAGGCATGCGCCACAATGCCCGGATGAGAAAACTATTCTTGGGCAATGCACAATTTTCTTTTACACAACTGTAAATTTCTAGGCATATTCTTATGAAGCATAGCTCATAGATCCGGAATGATATTGAATGAAAAATTTAATGTTGGCTTGAAGTACATGTTTTATTACAGGAAATAATTCAAATACATTGCTATAGTTTAGATGTTGAATGTCCCCCAGGCTTGTTCCCCAGGGTGGCACTTATTAAGAGGCAGGACTTAGTGGGAGGTCTTTAGGTCTTTGGGGGCATGCCTTCAGAGGAGATGATAGGATTCTGGCCCCTTCCTCTTCCTTTTTCCTCCCCTTCCATCCCCTCCTCTTCCCTCCCTCCCTCCCTTCCTTCCTTTCCTTCCTTCCTTTCCTTCTGGCCACAAGGCGAGTGATTTTGCTCTGCCATGTGCTCTCCCCCATGATGAAATAGAATCAACTAATCACGGATTGGAACTTGTAAAACTGTGAGCCAAAATAAATGTTTTCTCCTTATAAGTTGATTATCTCAGGTACTCATTAAAGTGACAGAAAGTTGACTAACAGATGCATCATTAGATGTTTCTTTGGGCTTTTATGTAATATGGAAGCCATTCAAACTGACAATGAGGATAGAAGACAGAGCCTAACTTAATCATGATGGGAGTTCACACACGATTACCGAGAACTAAAAACAAGTCAAGTTCTCTTGTAGGGAGTTTTGAGAACCAGCAAAAGCTTTCAAGGAACTAAGAATTTTTTGACCTATAATTGAAGAAGGGTTAAACTGCTTCCACCTAACTGACTCATGGGATTAACTGACCCTCTAGTTCCTCCATGAAATATAACTTCTGAAACCCAAAGCAGGATGGACTCCTAGGTAATGGTCTACTCTTCAGGTTGATGCTCCCATCAAATGAATCCAATGCTTCCCACGAGGTTTTGTGTTTATTCCCAAACATGTTTGTATCTGTTGTAATTGCTACTGAGTATGTGCACTTTAGTTATAAAATATGTAATTGAAGTACAAACGATAATGTAAAAAAGAATTTTTGTTCCGATGAAAATCAAGTTGCAAGTTTGGAAAACTTCATCAAGATTCACGGCTTGTACGTTCTAGATATCAGTGTCTTGCCAATCTGGAAGCTACAAATTCTAATATGTTATGATACCTCATTACTTTATCCATGTTACTCTTTACAGGGAGAAATAATTTTTTCCTTAAAATTTGGATTTTAATTTTACAGAAGTCCTTCCCCACTCCTATGTCTCAAAGATATACTCCTACACAAGACTGGTTATATAAATTGTGAACCCCATGAAAAATAAAAACATAGGACCCTTTGTTAAAAATTAATAAGAATTTTAAGATGGCAACAATAAAGAATTCAACCAAGCTCTAGGTCTTCTCAGCTCTATATTTCATGAGTGTCCCACAGATGCTGGCTCTGTTCCTATACCATCTTCTATGAATATAATGGTTTTACTCTCCATATTTAAGGTTTTAATTTGCCTGCAGTATATGTCTGTATAAGATGTTTAATAAGGGTTTAGTAATTTTTCCCTTTATACAGTGAGCCAGTTTTCTCCAAGTCATCTAGTAAGCAGTCTATTCTTTACTTAATGTTTCATGGTAACATCCTTATCATGACATCCATGTAAAACCTAATACATGATAAGATGTGCTCTTTTTTCAAAAGTGTGTCTGTATTTAATTACCGTAGTTAGTTTTCCCTTTGTTCCTTTCTAAGTTGCATTTGCTATTCATGGACCTTTATTTTTCATATACAATTTTAGAATAAGTTCATTACCGTTAGGAAACTCCAGCAAGAATTGTAATAAGGACTGCATTAATTTGTAGATTACTATAGAAATAGATGCACTTTTTGCTTGTTCAGCAAGAACTTGCTCTGTTCAAGTGAGGAGGCTTACCTACTTCCTTGTTTGTTTGTGATTCTATTTAAGAAGATTTTTAAAGATACTTTACTAGAGTATTGATGTTTTATCTAGAGGTGCTTTTGGATAAGTTATATCTTGAATATTTTGTTAGTTTTAGTAAATTGCATTATATATTTGACAACATATATTTTCTAATAGGTTATTGGTAGTTTAGAGAAAGTAGATTGATTTTAAAATACCAACTGTTTACCTCAGATTCTTTTGTTAGCTCTAAGAATTTGGTGTTAATTCTATTTGTTTTTCTTTTATGTAGATGATACCCAGTGTAAAATTCAAACTCATACCCCTTGTTCATAGGGCAGAAAAAAGAAAAGGTCTGCTACTGATACCAAAATACAGTGGACTCTATCTTTACTTGTCCTGGTATTTCATATTTGTTATTAAATATTGCAAAGTAAAATCAAAATTTTAAAGTATTAGCATGAATTTTACCATTCATCTTTGTGTTACATGAATATAAGAACATTTAACTTGTATTCAGAATTGTACCATTTATGCTAAAAATTCATATATTACCAGAACAGTGGAAATGGTGCACAAACCAAGCTCCACTGTTTTTATTTTACTTCTTAATTTATGATGGGCATCACCCAACATGCAGCCTTCTGCTCTCTAATGAGCAAAGAACTGAAAGGTGAAGGAATGATGGGTTCCCAGTCCTCCCTTTTGTTGTGTCTGGCTGACACAGGGAAGCAGCATGAATATGAAAGACTGGGATAGGCTTCCTTGCTTGTTTGTATTTCTTAGAACACCATTGTTTTCTTTTTTTGCATATGAAGGAATTCTGGTTTGAATCAAAATCATGTTCTTTCCAGGCTCTCTGGACCCCACTTAGCCATCCATGTAATACACCTGATTGCTTGGAGTACTGCTCAATTCTGTGCTTGCTGGGTCTATTCAAACGCTGTGCCCAGGGGCATGGTGACCTCTTATATGTAAATAAAGGGGCAGGGAACAGAAACACATGTAGCATGCTTCTCCTCTGCTTGTACACACACTCCATTGCCCATCAGAATTCACTTTAAAAATACACAAGTTAAAAATAAAATGATTAAAAATACTAGTATTAGGAGTGATATTGGTTAAATTATGTTGTTATATTATGTGTATGCATGGATATTTAATAACAAATCCTATCATATGTACAGCTATAATGTACCAATAAAACTGTGTAAATAAATAATTCCACTATAGTAGCATAACAGCATTCAACTAACGCCAGGGTGCTGTGTGATGCAAAGGTGGCATGCCCACAAAGGTGACCCTGCTGCATACAATTGACTGCCATGAATGACAGTTACATCTCCTTCCTACCCATCTTGATAAGATTCCTTTTTTAAAAAATTTCATTACAAATGTTACTAGTGATAAACTACATATTTAATGGGTAACTAACACCTGTTAATAGTAGCAAGGATATTTGCCATTCTATTCTTGGCCCTGATCAAATGTGTCTAGCACAAAATAGCATTTTTGCTATATTTCAGCTATATAATGTTTATAAATCTTTCTATTTCTAATCTGAGGAGTTTTGAAATCATAAATATAAGTTAAAGCTTATTTAATACTTTTTTGAACCAATTAATAAAACCAAATGAATTTCTACCCCATCAATTTAATGATAAATTTTTATTGTTAAATCAACCTTTTCTGTTCAAAATAAAATTTATTTACTCCTGAGGTAATTAAAAATGTATCAACATATTTAGTTGATACTTTATTTAGAATTTTTCTATATATGTTCAAAAGGAAGTGGGCTTATGATATTCTTTCCTATTTTTCTTCACTCAGAGTTGGACTCAAGACTTACTTTATCAAATGAACTGTAAGTTTACTAATTTCTGGAAATTTTGCATAAAACAAAAATAAACCATCTACTTTGTTAGAGCTCATCTGTAGAAATGTTTTCCTCTGAGGGTGTTTTGGGGAAAAGGTCTTTAATTGTCATTTGATTATCCTGAGTCTTTATTAAACTATTTATGTTTTGCATTCTTCCTTTGTAAATTTTGCTATATCATAATTTTTCAGAAATTTATTAATATGTATATGTAACACTTTAAAATATTACTTTAAAATGGTTAGGCCCGTATTTCTACTTTTTAACTTTTTGGTATATTTTCTTTTATATAACTATTAATTTTGAGAAGGGTCTATCTTATTAATTCCTCTGAAGAACTAGCTTATTTTCATTAATTAATTCTATGATCTTTTTTCAATTTTCACTGATTTATTTAACTAATTCTTATCTCCATCTTTTAAAAATTATTTTCCCCTTTATTTTGATTAATGCCTGATTAACATTTTCAATATGTTAAATTTCTGATAATTATTTGTAAAACTATAAATTTGCCTTTTAATATTTTACCTTCATTTCACACGTCTGGTGTTTTTCACAACTGATGAGTTCTAAGTGTTTTGTAATTGCTGTCATATAGTAAGTACTACTGTTTCCATCTAATATTTCTGACTCTCTTCCTTCTGAGGTCATGATGGAATTGCTTTTCTCCAAATCTTCTGAAGTTAGATGTAGTCATGTGACTTGCTTTGGTCCCGTCAACTGTGAACAGAACTGATAGGACTACTGTGCAGAAATTTTAAGAGGGTATGAGCCACTACAACCTCTGTACCTGCCACAGTGAGTAAGGAAGTGTGAAGGTGAGACCTTTCTTCAACCTGACTTTCTGGGTAAGGATGACTTAGAGAAGAAACCCTTGCCAGCCAGATGGGCGCAAGATGAGCCCAAATCAGCCTTTGCTGTTTCAGGAGACTTATATTTGGCAGTTACCTGTTATCTCAGCAGGACATCGTTTACTCTGAGTGAAATGGCTTGTGATTTCCCTTTCATCTCAAGAATTATTTAGTAATATGTAGTTGTTAAGTATATGGGTTGTTTTTAAAGTCATAGTTTATTTATTATGGTCTTACTAAATTATCTGTGTGATTTGTTCTTTGATATAATATTGAGAATTCTTTTATGTTTTAGTACATGGTAAGTTCTGGTAAATATCCATGTGTGATATATACATAACATGAACTATATACATACGTGAATATACAGTACATATGTATACATAAGTGTATGATGTGAATATATCCTTACCTATACACACATATACTATATACATATATACACTTATACATGTAGGGTGTGATGAGAATGTATACTATGTGTACAAAGTTCATAGTTACTATTTGCCTGATATTTCAGGTCTTCCATGTATCTAACTATATTTTGTCTGCTGGAGTCATGAGGTTCTGAGAGACTTGTTAAAGTTTCCTATTTCAATTCAGACAGTTGTGAGTTCTGACATGTTGGCACTGTGTTGTCAGATGTGCCTGGGTGTTAGTTGTATCATTCTGTTCTCTTGTTTACTTAATTATTTTTAACATTTTCTTTGTCCCTTATGACATTGTTGCCTTATATTTTCTTTTATCAAAGTTTGTCACCCCACCTTTTCTTTTTTGGGGCTAGTATGTCTTTTTCCATTCTATTATTTTCACTATTTTATCACTTTTATTTAAACCAGGTCCCTTGTAAGCATAAATTGTTAGACCTTACTCAGTTTTAGACTGCAGGAGGATCTCCTTTTTAAGCTTAGTCATTGTAATTATTATTATGACAGAACATATTTCTGCTATCTAGTTTCATATTTTTTTCATTTACTGTATTTTCATGTGAAAAATCCTACTTGTCATTGGCTCTATTTAATTTTTTTCTTCTGGCTTAAATGTTACATAATCTTTTATTACATTATTTTAAATGATTGATCTTAGGATGTAGCCTTATGTTTAATTTCCTTTATAAATTTCTGAAGCTCATCGATCTCTGTATATCTATTAGTAACTATATCAAAGTAACTATCTTAGTCTATCTTATCTACCTTGGGAAAAGGCTTCCTTACCTATATAATTGCTTCATTATATTAATTTGTCTAAAATTTCAGTTTTGTTATGTATATCTTTCTCTCTTCCTGTTTTAAAGATTTGCCATTTAGACAAACCATTTAGTAATCTGTAATTCCTATATATTTCACAGCATTCTCTGACTTAATTTTTTATTTTTATTTGCTTATTTTCTTTAATAATTTTGTAATTTCTTTCAAGGTACAAATTAATATAAAAAATTCTTGTTGAGTCCCTATGCCTCAGAATATTTTTTACTAATCCCCGCATTTAAATGACAAGTATTCTGAATATAAATAATACATATAGTTATATTAAACATAAATGGAATAAATGTCACAAATAAAAGACTAAGGTTTTAGACTAGACATGAAAAATAGCCATGTCTTACTTATTAGCTACATATATTTAAATGTAAGGGTAGAAAGTTTAAAAACTTGACAATTTACCCTTAAAAGTAAGAAATATTTTGAACCTCAATAGCATAGATGACAACATACAACAGTATGGGCAAAATGACAAGGATAATACCAATGCTTAACAAAGAGAATTAAAATGCACAGAAAAGCAATTAATCACTTTCCCATAACAACTGTAAGTAAATAAATCAAGTTTTTGTTGGTTTGAACCAATCTTCATACCTAATATTTATACATACATGAAGGAGTTTTAGGTTATAAATGTAGACTTACATCAGTTTTTGCACTGAAAGAAGCAAACTCCAAGAGTGAGACAATTTAGAAAAAGCTAGAGTTTAGTATACTGTGGCAAAGGGATGTTAGACTGAAATGAAAATAAGTAGCTATCCACATTCGCTTGTAACTTTTCTTCTCTGATGTATAGACATGTATCATCCTCTAGTTAAGCAGCCAATTTGATATTCAAAATTAATGTAGACCTAACTGACTTCTGGTGACCTTTTAATTAGATCTGAAACAATGAAAGAATCATCTGAAAAGTGACATATACCAACAATTTCAGAAAACAAAAGAAAAACCCATTCCAAGAACCAGACAATGAAGATTGAGAGTAGGCAAGTGAAATTTGATTCCTGGCCAGGAGTGAAACGTGATTTAAACTTTTTCTGAGGACTAGCTTACCCCAGAAAACAGCTGGGTTTGGGAACACTGGTATGTTCTACAGAAAAAAAACCTTCCAATTTATGAAGTGCTTCATGAAAGTATTCTCTCCTTTACTCCTGGCAGGGATCCTGTGCTTGGTAAGCAAGGCTGCAGGATTCTCATTTTACAGATGAGTAAACTAAGGTGGAGTGGCTTCCTCCTAGAACACGATTGGCAGAATCAGAGCTTGAGTTAAGTTCCTCTGGTGCCCTGCAGACATCCACACACTCTCTTTGTGAGAGAACACAAGTGCCCTTATCAGTAAGCGCACAGACTCAGCACAGTAAAGCCTTAGTGGCTCATTTTGTTTAGAATGATGGCAAACAGACAAAGGAGGGTTCAGAGTGTGAAATCACCCAATAAAATATATTTGCTTGGATAACGGCCAGTTGGGGATTTAGCCTTAGGCCTGTGGGAGGGCAGGAAGAACCTACCAAGGAAAAGGAAAGAAGACGACACCACGCAATAGGGAAAGAGTGATCCCAGCAAGAACTATTTTAAGAATCTCCTTTCCTGTGAGTCTTACTCCACAAATTACAAAAGCTAACCCCAGACCACAGGTTTTTCCAGTAGGAACCCAGCCCCTTGGTTTGCTTTCTGAACTAGTCCTCTTCCACATAATCCAATTTGTCCAACACACACAGCATAAAAGTTATATTTCTTGGAGCAAAAACCATAGAAAATTTCTGGCCTTTCCCCTGTGGTTTGTTTACTAGGTTATGGCTGGTTTAATCTTATCAGTTCTGCTTTGAACGATCTTCCTGAAGTTTGTCTCTCAGCCGGCAGCTCTCCATTCCCCACTACCTCATTAGTGTCAGAAATCCTGAGGTGAGGTGTTTGCCAAACTGAGGCTCTGAGAATAAAAAAGGGAAGGGAAGGGGAGGGGAGGGGAGGGGGGAGAGAGAGAGAGAGAGAGAGAGAGAGAGAGAGAGAGAGAGAGAGAAGGGGAGAGGAATATGTGAGTAAGGAAGAGAGAAAGGAAGGGAAACAGAGAGATCCTAATTTTGTGTATATATACACGTGTATGTATTTTCCCCTTATCCCTCCAATACCTTCAAGAGAAAGGGGAAGGGTGCCTTCAAAGAGAAAGCAATCTAAGCATAAGTCATAGTTCTGAGGAGAAAAAAAGAAATACAGAAAAAGAAATAACAACAACAAACACACACACACACACACACACACACACACACACACACTTGTATATTCTACATAAAAATTACTCCAAAGACAGGGTTTGTGTCCTAGGATGGACTCCTTTCCCCTGGGTCTCCTGGGATTGAGGATCACTGTAGTAATCCTCAGTGGGAAGGAAGAGTCATGTGTTGGGGGTGGGATATGGACAGGAGAGACAAGAAGGGAACAGGGAAGGAAGAAAGAAAGAATTGTGGATTCCATCTCAGTGGTATAATTTGGGACTGTGAAGGCACTAATCACCAAAAGGATGAAAAGGATGACTGTTGTGAGAAGTAGAGTCCAGGTGAACATGCCCCATGTAGCCAATGCAGGAGATGAACAATGAGCAATAACTACTCTGACCACAGTGCCCACGTGGGTGCACTGGTAGGTGACCCTGGGTAAGTGAGAACCGGAGCCAGCTGGCCTTGCTATCCTAGGCGTGGCCAACAGTTACATTGTTCTTATGAAATATCAGGTATTGTTTTAAGGTTCTAAACACATGTAAAAATAAATTAACTCATTAATTAACTTATTAATTCCCAATGATAGCTCTCATGTTCAGTACTATGATTGCCCGTGTTTTACAGGTAAGACAACAGAGGTTAAAGTAATTTGCCCAAATGTACAGGGGTAGTGGGCGGGCTGGGATTCAAACTTGTAACTCAAGTTAAAAGGTATGAAAAATCATTTAAAAATATTCAGTCATGTAGGAAAGTCTTCCTGAGATGGAGTCACTGTGAAATAACACAGTATATACACAATTTAGCAACAAAGACTTTTTTATACTTATATCTGTATTATCCATTTCAGCATAGAAAAAAATACTGGAGAGAAAAAAATATACCACAATATTTACAATAATCATTTCCAGGTCATAGAATCAATGGAATAATATATTTTCTTTTATATACTTTTGCTATTTATCAGTTTTAAAAAACAATCTACATATAATATTTATAATAAAGAAAAAATATTCACTGTGTAGGGAACAATGCAGTTGAATCTGATGTCTTCTTGCCCATTAAGCACATTCTGTCCAAAGACACACTGTTCTCAGTGCTAGCTGCTCTTTCTCCTGGGATGGAGGTGTCTCTGCTAACACCAGTCCCCTGCACGCACCCGATCCCTCCCCAACACCTTCTATCAGTGTTCTGTAAACACTCATCTTGGCCATGGAAGAGAACCTAGCGGGAGCTCTGGGATGATACAGACTTCTTTGCAATAGTGTTATTCACTCCCTAAATTGTGATGTTTTGAAGTTTTGGCTCTGTGAATCAGGTTTCTGTTCACAAGACAGAGGCCTTACCCAGGAATGCATTAAGATATGCTTGGTGATTTAATTGAAGAATTTGACCCCAACTGGTAAAAGGTAGATGATATATTTATGGTTGAGCCAGGAAAGAAAAAAATGAAAGAAAGAAACATGAATCCTTTTAATGATAGAAATGTCTGTACCTACTTGTTCATTTATAAACAGATGAATGGATTATCAATGGAAATACACCTCTTACTTTTTGCACATTAATTATCATACAGCTGTAAATACAGATAATCCAGCTTCAGAATCCCTGCTGAAAAAAAACATCTACCCCTTCTGGCCCTGTCTGTTGAATATCTCTTTCTAAAAGACTGACAAAAGATTATTTAAATATCCTTACTATTTATGGAATTTTCTTTGTAGTTTTGTATTATCTGAATCCTTCTGGGGAGGGGGTCAAACATGTTTTCTTTGTGTGTGTGTGTGTGTGTGTGTGTGTGTGTGTGAGTGTATTCAGCAAAAGTATCTCCTATGGGCTGATCCTTTTGGCATTCACAGGTGAGCTAAAAACATTAATTAATGGATCTGCACTTTGACTCTTTTATTGAGAAGTTCAAATACAGAAACCTTTGGGATCAAATAGGACACAGCAGGATTCCAAAATTTCCAAGCTTCCCACAGAATACTCTGACGTTTGTTTGATGACTTCCGTCATTCTCCCAATGACAACAGAGAGTGAGGAAGAGGGAGGATGGAGACTTTGTCTAGGGACAGGCCGATAGTTTAAAAGGGAATCCCCAGCAAACTGATTTTACCAGGACTAAATCAGTTAACTTGCTAGATGGATTGACATCCTGAAATAGAAAAAAAAAAGAAAAAAGAAACAGATCCTGATCTGCAAAATTATTTTTCATTTACTGGTATGGTCAAAAGGGTCGTACGCAACCCCAGTGACCTAGGTCACTCTTGACCAGATGTGGGGCCAGCACACTCCGCCTCCAAGCAGCCTGTGAACCTAAATTCTCAGTTTCTTTTGGGCCCAGAGGCATAAATCATCGATTTTCTATGAATTAGGGATTACTGCTAAATCGTGTGCTTTCTATTAATAGATCTTCATAAATGCTGCAGGTGCGACTGGTGCACCTCTTTGAAGTACAGCTTAATCGTCCCCTTTCCAAATCCTCATAATCCAAGCCTCATAAAAAACCCCGGGGATTATTGATTGAGGAGGCCTTGGGGATCCCTTAAGGCGCTGCACCTCAGAGGCCTGCCTGCTTGCCCTGGAGGTGCTGCGGCAGGCTGCACTGGGAATGCGTGCCAGGTGTGGCCCCATCTGCCAGCACCAGACTAGAGGCAGGGCCAGCTTCTACCAGACAGGGAAGGGGCAGGGCGCTGGGAGGACCAAAGCCAACCCAGGCCTCTGCTTCTTATCAGCCTTTTTAATCTCAGGGTGGGGATTTCTTCCTTATTAGTTGTCTTGGAAAAAGCAATATTCTTTGGAGATATACTTTAAGACAAAAAATTCTGACTTTGATTGATTAGCTGTAATTTATTGGAATTAAAATAATAAAAAGTATTTAAATTAAAATTTAATTTGTAAGCTACAGAATTATAGTTATCTTATATTAGACAAAGGCACCAAAAACATACATTGGAGAAAACATAGATTTTTCAACAACTGATGCGTGAAAATCGGAAATCCATATGCAACAAAATGAAATTAAACCCCTGTCTCTCATCATGCACAAACCTCAACTCAAAGTGGATCAAGGACCTAGGAATTAAACCAGAGATCCTGCATCCATTAGAAGAAAAAGTAGGCCCAAATCTCCATCATGTCAGATTAGGCCCTAACTTCCTTAATAAGACTCCTATAGTGTAAGAATTAAAATCAACAATCAATAAATGAGATGGATTCAAACTAAAAAACTTTTTCTCAGCTCAGCAAAAGAAACAATCACTGAGGTGAAGAGAGAGCCTAAAGAATGGGAGAAAATTTTTCCCACTTGCACATCAGATAGAGCACTAATCTCTAGGGTATATAAAGAATTCAAAAGCTAAACACACACACACACAAAACAAATAGCTCAATCAATAAATGGGCCAAGGAACTGAACAGATACCTCTTAGAAGAGGATATACAATCAATCAACAAACATATGGAAAAATGCTCATCATCTCTAGCAATTAGAGAAATGCAAATCAAAACTACTCTAAGATTTCATCTCACTCCAGTCAGAATGGCAGCTATCAAGAATACAAACAACAATAAGTGTTGGCGAGGATGTGGGGGAAAAGGTACACTCATACATTGCTGGTGGGACCGCAAATTGGTGCAGCCAATATGAAAAGCAGTATGGAGATTCCCTGGAAAGCTGGGAGTCAAACCACCATTTGACCCAGCTATCCCTCTCCTCAGTCTATACCCAAAGGACTTAAACACATAGCCACATAGGACATAGCCACATCAATGTTTACAACAGCACAATTCATAATAGCTAAACTGTGGAAGCAACCTAGATGCCCTTCAGTAGATGAATAGATAAAGAAAATGTACTATATATACACAATGGAATATGACTCAGCAATAAAAGAGAATAAAATCGTGGCATTTTCAGATAAATGGATGGAGTTGGAGAAGACAATGCTAAGTAAAGTTAGCCAATCCCAACAAACCAAATGCCGGATATTTTCTCTGATATAAGGAGGTTGATTCATAATAGGGTAGGGAGGCGGAGCATGGGAAGATTAGTCGAACTCTAGATAGGGCAGAGGGGAGGAAGGGAAGGGAGGGGGCAAGGAGTGTAAAAAAGATGGTGGAATGCGATGGACATCATTTTCTTAAGTACATGTATGAAGACACGAATGGTGTGAATATACTTTGTATACAACCAGGAAAAAAATCAATCCGTTTAATTAATTCTTTTACTTTTGTGATCTTCCACACCTCCTCTTTAATACTGTCTTTCCAGCCACTGTGCACTACTTCTCAGTCAGGCCGCTTAGGGCTATTTCATATAGTGTCCCCCACAGGGGGGATAGTTACTAATATTTCATGGAAGTATTCTACTCCACCAAGGTCTGGCTCAAATGTCATCTTCTCAATGAAGCTTTTCACTCTTCCTACGTTGATTTAGCTAATGTCCGCCTTTACTGTTTTCACAAAACTTTGTTTATGCCTCTATTTTGGCACTTGGGTCTTGGGTCTATTGGTTGAGTTGTTCATTTATTAGATATGTACTTTATCTGCTAGATTACAGGCAGTGGACTGATTGCTGAAGATGCTAAGTTGAATAAGATTTGGTGCCTGGTTTTGAGGAAATCACAAGGTCATAAAAATCGTAAGTCATGGGAAAAAGCTATGAAAATTACCCAACATGTAGAATATGCTGTGTCTTAATCAAATGTGTTATATGGCCTACCATGGTGGCATGTGCCTATAATCCCAGTGGCTCGGGAGACTGAGGCAGGAGGATTGCAAGTTCAAAACTAGCCTTAGCAACTAGCAGGACCTTATTTCTAGATATAATATAAAAAGGGAGATGCTGCTGTGGATGGGGCTGAGGCTGTGGCTCGGTGGTAGAGCACTTGGCTGGCGGCACTGGGTTCGATTTTCAGCAACACATATAAATAAATAAAATAAAATTTGTCAATAAATTGACAACTAAAAAATATTTTTAAAAAAGTGCTGGGGACGTGGCTCTGTGGTTAAGTGCCTTTGGGTTCAATTCCCATAACAACAACAACAACAACAACAACAACAACAAAAGTCTATGGTCTTTGTTAGGGAGCCACTGGGTTTGGAAATTTGAGGAATGTCTTTTTGGGGACACTCCATAGGGTGAATGTTACCTCCTTAATGATTGATAAATCTTATTGGAATTATTGGTGCAGTTGAAAGATACCTGGATCTCAAATTTCCTAGGTTGGGGTTCCAAGTAGTGCCTCTCAGAAGATATACAAAATTAAGTGATGTTTTAGTCATCTTTTTTGCTGGCCATGTCCAAAAGACCCGACATGTACAATTTTACAGGAGGAAAAGTTTATCTGGGGGCTGTTTCAGAGGTTTCAGTCCACAGATGGCTGACTCCATTCCTTCTGTCCTGTTGGTGAGGTAGAACATCATGGCCGAAGAGTGTGGTGGAGGAAAGCAAACCAGGACATGATCACCGTGAAGCAAGAGTGAGAGAGACTAAGCTCAGCTCACAAAATATGTACCTCCAAGGCATGCCCCCAAAGGCCCATCTCCTCCAGCCACATCCTACCTGCCTATAGTCACCACTCAGTTAATCCCTCTCTGGGGATTAATGTATTAATTAGGTTAAAATTCTCCTAACCCAATCATTTCACTTCTAAACTGTCTTGCATTATCTCACACATGAGCTTTTGGGGGATACCACCTAATATCTAAACCACAACAGGCAGTCAATTAAACCTTCTATCCTCTTTGCTCCTCCTTATAATAGCACTGACCTTCTAGCACTGTTAGCAGCAGCCAATGACAAAATCCAAGCAAAAGTAGTTTGGATACTCTGAAGAGGTACACATTGTGGTGATTGCTGTTACCTGACTCTGTAGGAAACCACTTGAATGAAACTACATGACCTGGAAACTTAAAACCTGGATTGGAGTTCAGACAGTCAACAAGGGACAGGAAGTTCAACTCCTTTACCCTCCTTTGGAGTCTTGGTTGTCTGTATGTTTACATGGAAACCACAGAGATTTGGAATAACTATGAATTCTCCTTAAGGAGTAATTTGCCAGTTCTGTTTTGTGTAAAACAGAATTCATGCACAGATATCTGAACCTGCTTATAAGAACCTTCTCAGTAGCTTTTCATGATCTGTTAGAAATGACTCTTTTTGAACCCAGAATCAGGCAGATACCTATAGTTATTATAGGTAGGTTCTGAATATTGCTGTTATGTTCAGATTTCTTCTCATTGCCTTGATCACTGTGGTCAGGAATGAACAAAACCTGTCAGTATGAATCAGAGAGTAAATAAATCCATCATTGGTTTAGGCAGCTTTGTATTGCACCATAGTGCTAAAAATCACAAAATTAATCAGCTGGTGGAAAGAACCCTTGGAGGTGAATGGGTAGAAGCAGATGTGAATAGAAAGGAATGCATTTGGACAGGGATCTATTTATCATTGCACCTTAAGTGCTTTGTGGGCCTATGAAAATATGGATATCTGTGATAGAGTGGAATGTGAAGAGAAGGGAGGCAAAGCCTTCCAAGGTAAGATACATCTTCTGACAGTAAAATCCACTCAGATGAAAATGCATTTGGTAAAAATTTTGATTATCCTTCCCACATGGAATGGTATTTGTTAGATTAGGTCATATGTGATGAGAAACAAAACCTCATTTTGTCTGTGAAAAGAAACACAGCTTTTTTTTGTTTTAGGTTTTTTTTCTCATGAATACAGGTCCTCACTGATTCAGAGACATGCTAGGTTTAGCCTGCATAGTTTATTAGCCCCTAAAACTTGCTTGCCACATGGAGGTGAAGCTGAGAATCTAGCAGCCGACTGGCCAACTGTGTGAGGTGTGCGGTGGTGTGGAGCAGCACAGCTCAGCTGGAGTCTGACAAACATCTTTCCACTTTACTACCAGTATAGACATTTCTTTGATAATCCGTCTCCTGGCTTTTGATAGGTTGTTCCTTTCCTGTGAAACAAAAGAGAAGAAAATATGTCCACAACTCCCTTTGGTCCTGAATCTGAAAGTTGATCTCGTGATTGGTGTATCTGAATACTAGATACAAACTGCCCTGTACCCTTTAGTTCCCTACTCACGACACTGAAAATTGAGGGGCAGCCATGCTGTACCCACTCCCTCAATGATTCCTATATTTTCTTCAAATTAATTTGCTGGTCATAAAATTGACTGACCCTGAGATATACACTTTTCATTCTGAAATTTGCAATGTAATTTGACTTTTGAATGTTTGTAAGCATGTTGCATTGTTTTAAAAAGTTAAAGAAATGGTAGCAAGCCACCACCCATTGTTATAAATTTTACTCATCCCTTATCTTCATGTAAGACAATCCTATTATTGTTGCAAACTCTGGTACTTGTTCCTTTTTTGGTTTGGAGACTACTTTTGTGAAGAGGAAAGACTTTTTGGGGCACCTATCCCCTGGGAGGATCTAGTCACCACCAAGACTCTTACCAGAATGAATGGACTGCCTGCCTCCCCATTAATGAGATGATTAGGTGGTACTCATTCCGAACTACATGGAATACACTAGAATTTATATGCCTTATTTCCTTTGGAGGCCAGGCTATTGACTACCCAGGTGAGGAGACTCACACTGGTAGTTCCCATGTTCCCTGGAGTGCTCTCTGAAAACAACAGATCCCTGGGGAATCTCTTAGCAACCCTACTGTAAATCTTTTCTGTAGGCATCCAGGTAGGAAGCCCTGAGATATGTTGTCTCTGGAGGACAAATAAAAAGAAAATAAAATGTGTGACGACTTCATGTAGCAGTCCATTCTGATTCCCCATGTGCATGCATTTTTTTTTAAATAAAGAAATAACTAAAAAGAAAAATCCAATAAAATTCATAGGGTTCTTAAACCTTGGAAGTTTCTCCTTTGAATTGCCTGCAGGGATCCATTTCTCTTTCCCTAGTTCGCCTTGAAAGGTGAGCAGCTCAAAGTACTCATTTAACTTCCTGATACCATCCGGGAGTGCTTGCAGTCTTTCCGCTAACACGCTAATTAAGGACCTATTAGGGTCCTCAGGGGAACTGAGCAGTTCTCTAACACCACCTAGGATCATCCGGGAGGGAGGGAGGGCTCCTATGAGTTGTTTGCCCCAAGTCACCCAACAAAGGTGGCAAATTCCCAGGGAAAGTATCAAATAAATCTGTTAATGAGACAAACACTAGGAAAGAGGTTGAGGGAGGAGGGGTATGGCAGGCCCAGAGGCGGAATAAGCTCAAAGGAAGTGCAGGATTTATTTATCTGGCTCTCAAATGAGTGTTAATGTGAGGATCTCTCTTCTTCCTTGAAAACACTTTCAAGCTCAATCTTCAACTACACTAAGGAATCTCAGATAAACCTAGAGCTCTGGAGTTTACATTTCAAAGAGGAGGGAAAAAGGCAATGTGAGTCTCATAATGAATAGTTTTATATATGTTATGATTGCATAGTTGTCGATGTTGTAATTTTGTCTAAGTAAGACTTTATCCCAAATTGAGCTAGCTGAGTTGGCTGGAAAAATCTTAGATATTAATTTATTAAAACTCTTCATTTTCCAAGGGAAACTATAAATTCATTGTCAAGGAAATGTGTAAATTCATACAGATGAACGTACCTCTGGTTAAGAAATGGACATGGGCTAACCCAGTGCCACTGTGCCACCGTGATGTAATTCTTCCACACGATTTTGCATTTTCTATTTGTCCAGTTTGTTTTTTAAGTTCTTCTCCCCTCTACCTCAGCCCTGCCATCTTCATTATTTAGAATGGAGAGATTTGAAGAGCTGCCAATGTTTTACCTTCTTCTCATGACACAACCATTATTTCTATTCTGCTCTGGCTACTGTCTTAGAAATTGCTCTTTCTACTTCCATTCTTTAAGCAATTAAATATTTTAGCATGCCTGTTTAACTTTTAAAATAATAAGATTCATCAAATATCTTTGCCTTCATTTTTTGTGTGTGTGTGCGGCTGGGGATGGAAGCCAGGGCCTTCCATATGGTAGGTAAGTGCTCTACCACTGAGCTTCATTCCCAGCCTTTATCTTCATTATAAAGTGAGAAAATTTTAGCTTCAGTCATATTTTCATTCACTATATAGTCTATTATTGTTCACTATTTTAAATCATGTTTTTTTTAATTGAGTTAAAATTTAGAGTGAAATGCACAGTTTAAATGTAATGATTCTATGTGGTTTAATTCAATATGGTATCAATTAATGCTTACATTGGCATAAACTCCACTCAAATCAAGATATAAAACATTTCTATCAGGTCCCTTTCTTTTTGGGGGGTCAATTTCTACAGTTGCTACCAATTAAGCAAAAGTTGTTCTGATTTCTGTCATGAACAATTATCTCTGCCTAGTCTAAAGCTTCATGTATATGGAATGTTATTCTATTGTTTTTTGTATCTGGTTTGCTTTGCTCAAAATGTTTTTGAAATTCATTCATGTCAGGTTCAGTGATTCCGAAAGTGTACTACTGAAAGTACTGAAGGCCCTTGTTGGGTGTCCATGAGGACAAAGTATTTTGTATACTCAACTAATGTGTTATGTGCACTTCATCACTATATGGTATAGTCTTCCCAAGGCTACATGAAGTTTGATATTACAATAGATTTAATGAAGAAGCATATATGAAAATACAAATGCCTTTTATTCAGCTAAACATTGAAGAAATTCCCCAAAGGTAAAATAATATATATCACTTTTCTTGCTAAATGTCCTTGTTTTGGCAAATACAATTACTTTCATAAAAATGGTTCATTTATCTTAACAGGTAGTAAGATTATTATTATTATTGTTTTTCTAAAGTGAATAAGTGGAGAAATATTTTTAATTGCTCATTTTCAATTTATAATACGCTAAATATCAATAAGTATAAATCATATACAATATCTCTATGGCATCCCTGATAATTTTTAAAAGGGGGAAGTGGTCCTGAGACCAAAATGTTTGGTAATTACTGCAGTAGTTTATTTTTCATTATCACTGAGTAGCTTTTCACTTCATATATCAGATTTATTTGTGTATTCTCCTTTTGGGTTATTTCCAATTTGGGCAATTATAAATAAAGATCTATAAATATCTTCATATCTTTTTATGGATGTATGCTTTCTTTTGTGCTAAGTCTTGAAAAGTGTGATTGCTGTGTGACAGAGAAGGTGTGTTTTTGGCTCTGTATAAGGAGGCTGCCAAGTTATTTTCTAAAGTGATTGTATCATTAGAAAATTAATGTACTTTCACCAGCAACACAGGAGAATTCCAGTTCCTCCATGTCCTTACTTACTTTTGGTGTTGTCAGCCTTTTTGATTTCAACCAATTCTAATAGACCCGGGGTGACTCCTTATGGAATTGATCTCCATTTCCCTGATAACTAAAAGTGGTGAGTGACTTTTCATATACTAATTGGCCAGTGCTATATCTTCTTTTGTAGAAGTGGCAGTTCAAGACTTTTATCCATATTCTAATGTTGTCATCTTTTTTTGTCAAGAATTTGTATTGCAAATTTTCTTTCCAAGTCTGTGGTTTGTTTTTCATTTTTTAATGGTGACTTTTGGTGATAGAAGTTTTTAATTTTAATAAAGTTTGATCCTCAATGTATTTTTTTGTGCCATGTTTAAAAAATCATTACCTGCCCCAAGGTTATGAAAAAACAACTGTTTTCTCTTGTTGAAAGCTTTATAGTTTTATGTTTAGGTCTATAATGTATCTCAAATTAATTTTTGTATGTGGTTAACAAAGGGGTTGGTCTCTTTCTTGTGGTCCAACTTCCACTTCTGGGGAAATCAGTTGCTCTAGTAGAGTCTATAAGACCATGCTACACCCCCCACTCTTTCCTTATTCAGGATGGTGCAATCACTTTTCTGCATACAAAGGATAATCCAGAGAACTGGTTGTCTCAACATCCAATGAATTGCTTTTTTAATTTTTCAATAATTTTTTATCATAAAAATTACAAGGAATTGTAATGAATTGTAACTCTTATGATATTCCCAATTTCTAGAACTTTCCGTTCTTTATCTTTTGGTCACGAACTTATCCATCAAGTCATAAGATCAAACAGTACCTCTTTAATGAAACCTACATTTTTTACTTCTCCTATTTTGTCTAACAATCCTGACTCTTTGTATGTGTCTTGTAAATTTTTTACAGAAGTTCTTTGTCTTATTTTAAAATCATACAAACAGCCTCATGTGATGTTGCACACCTGTAATTTCAAAGACTTGTGAGACTTAGGCAGGAGAATAACAAGCATGAGGCCAGCCTCCAAAAGTTCAAGGCCAGCCAGAACAACTTAGAAAGACCCTATTTCAAAAAAATAAATAAATAAAATAAAAGAATGGCTAGGAACATAGCTCAGTGTTAAAGCATACCTGGGTTCAATCCCCAGTACTGGGAAAAAACATAAACAAAAACTAAAAACAAACAATGCAAAGAAGCTAGTATAGCGAGTACTAGATAGTCAAAAAAGTATAGTAGATGCTTAGTAAAGAATTATTGAATAATAAAATTTTATTCCAAGTTATGGGTTTGCAAAGATCATTTTGTTGTTGGAAGTTCTTTCTACATTCTGCCTTTTCTTCAACAATGTGTTATTTGATGTGTCCTAAATAATCCACAGCAGGATGCAAGCACATACTTAAGCAAATAAAATTCTGGAAAAAGATGACCCTTTCTAAGAGGAAAAACAAAAATTTTCTAGCCTAATAGACTAGTTTGTGTACAAGTGTTGTGCCCCAACTATCACTGTGGACTGTTTTGGCATTTAAAATTAATATCCATTAATCTACATATAGCAAGAAAAGGAAATTCTACATGAGTTGTTTAAAATAAAATATTGTAAAAGAAAATAAAACTTTGTAGAGTTACAACATACCTCATTCAAGGATTTGGTGGTGGTGTCTTACGTTTTGGAGGAATTTCACTCCAACTGTTCTTATAAAATCTTCCAGATGAAGAAACAAATCACAAACTAAAGCTATATGTATCTTTAATATATTGAAAGCAATTATACTTTTCATGATCATAGCATTAAATAAGAAATTGGCTAGTTGAAAGGATCTAGTCCTTTCACCAACTAATGTCTTGGGTGCATGCAATACAAATTAAGTTTTGTTAAATTTAAAAAAAGAAAAGCAATTCCTTGGTAGGTTATAGGGTCTCTTACAGAACCAATGAGAATTAGACAACTAGGCTTTGGAAAGGTCAGGAACAAAGTACTTAGATAGCAGAAACTAATGCAATGTTTATTTGGGCAACAACTAACAGGAGGAATCAGCTCCAAATCTTTTTTTTTTTTTTTTTTTTTTTTGTCCTTGTCACACTCATCTCCAGATTTAAATTCCCTGGATGGAGAAATGGGTTAGACTGACTTGGATATCTCCCGCCTTGCCCTTAGCTGGGGGAGGGAAAGCCACTGTGAAGGGCCAGTCGACAAAGAATGGAGGGACGCTTTGTTCCCATGGAAAGACTAGGCACTGGTACCCCCAGAAAAGGGAGATTGGATGATGGGTGTCAAAAACTAGACAGGGGGGCTGGGGATGTGGCTCAAGAGGTAGCGCGCTCGCCTGGCATGCGTGCGGCCCGGGTTCCATCCTCAGCACCACATACAAAGATGTTGTGTCCGCCGATAACTAAAAAATAAATATTAAAATTCTTAAAAACAAAACAAAACAAAACAAAACTAGACAGGGTTTTAAAGCTGGTATATGACCCTCCATGCTAAGAGTTAGCCCACGCTTGCTCAAGAGCATATTCTTTGTTGGTAATAAATGGGATTTTGAAGCTTGAACTAGTGAAGTGTGTGCTTTCCCTGACACATATTTGACAGCAACTGCAGAGAATGAATTCATTTGTCTTTACTAATCAACATTCCCAGAAAATAAAAATACTTTTAAACACAAGCTGTGATTCACATCCCCACTCCAACTCAAATGAAATAAAAGAGGGTTATCAGTGAATTCTGCATGCTTCCTTCATCTCAACACACAGCCCCCGAAAAGGCTTTTATTAACGACAACAGTAATGATAATAATACATTTAATGAATGTGTATAACTTGCTAGGAACATGTCTAAGTACTTAATCTGTACTATGTCATGGAATGAACAAAGAAAGCATTCAAGGTGTTTTTTACCGTCTGGAGTCAAGTTCATGAAAGACGTATGGGGCCAGGACAGTGGATCATGCTCAGTTTTTTTTTTTTTTTTTTTTTTTTTTGTTCCTTCAGCTGTAGCAGACATGGAGATGCATAATCCAGAATCCCCTTCAGGACTGACAGGGTTATTCCTTGCCTGTAGTGAGCTCTGCTGGTTGCTACCTGCAGTTATCGCTCCTCTTTGGAAACTGATGTTAGGGAAGGAAATCTGCTGCATCTACCAGCATATTTTATATCCAATGACTACACGAAGTAGGGGTTGCATCCCAACTGGGACAACCCTCTGAGCCCACCCCAGCTCAGCAGAGCTCAGGCAGGATCAGTAATGGCCTTGGTTGAGACTATATCACAGCACAATTTCTCCCTCTACCCAATCCTGCTAATTTCTCTTCTCCACAGCTGTGTTCATCCAGAAAGCATTTCCTGCATATTAAGCTGCACCTTTGAATCAGATTCTCAGGGAACCTGACTGACACAATCGTAAAGCTGAGATTCTAGTTAAGGTGGCCTTGGTGTCAGCATTGTAGAACCCCTTCTGACTGGGTGGCAGATATAGAATCCAGAATGGTGTCCTAGCTTGTAACCATCTCTGCACCCTCTCCTAATAAAACCTCTGCTATTTCTGGGTTACCCATACTGTCAGCACATCACCTTGTCTCTGGCGCAGGGAGCCAGAGGGATTGGAGTCATTCTTGATCTATTTCTCTGTCACTGGAGACTCACAGGCCATCAGGTCATACATCCTTAACTCCTGGAGTGGGGTTGAAGAAGAGGCTCAATGTTCTAAGATGAAGATGCAGAAGTAGATAATTTCATTTCTTAGCTTAAAAATTCTGGAATTGTATAAAACCAATATTGCTTATGCATATGTAACTCAAACCTCAGTTTTTTCTTTTCTCTAAAATGGGAAATTATTCTGCTCAAAGGACAGATATACCAGTATTAAAGAATGAATGTAAATTGTGCTTTATAATGGGTGAAGTATTATATAAATAAAGGTAACTATTATATCCAAAGAGTCTCTCCTTTTTCTTTTAGCAGAGCAGAAATATGCTGCCTCCCAAGGTTCTCCAGTCACCATTGACTTATGTACCTGCAAATTAAATATTTCAGTTAAAGCAGATAAAGAACTTGGCTGGATATTTGCTTGGCTTTCAGGTGACTTATACAATTGTGCAACCTAAAAACAATGTTTTAGATATAGCCAAGAAATAAAATTTAGGTCTCTTTTGAAGCATTCTCCTGCAACAGCTATTTGCAAATGACCCACCCAAAAATAAAACCAAGCTTCCCAGTATGATTTATGGAAAGATATATATATATATATATATATATTAAATGCTGTCATGCTATTGCACCAATCTAGTATGCTGCCAGTATTCCCAGAATTTAGGAGACATACAATATCACCCTTCGGGATACCTTCCAACTCAATATCTATTTAAAATGAGCACTGAAAATTTGACAAGGTGCATTAAATTCATTTCATTCCAGATGCTTCCCCCTTTGCCTATGGACAACCTCTATGTTGTAATTCACATAAAGTAAAGATCTCCAGGTTTGGCACAGAGGGTTTTTGAACTAACCATCCTCTTTGCACTGTCCTTGAAAGTTACCTTGAAATAGAACTTCATTTCTCTATTATCCAGTGTTAGTTGGTGCCTTCCAGCACACAAGAGAGTCTCCCTCATTCCACTCTAGTCTGCATCAGCAAACACTGGAAGAAGGACAGGCGTAGAGGCACTGAGCTACGTCTGGCCAAATTCCAGCATGGAACACAAACCCCTTGGGCTCAGTCATTGCTTTATACCAGCTGCATCTCTCTAACTTTCATGGTACATGGCTAAAGGGCTTGTTCATGCTCTAGAAGACAGATCCCTCACCCAAGGGATAGATTTTCCCCATAGCCAAAGCTCTCAAAGGAATATAACTCTCCTTGACTTCTCAGCTTTCTTCTTTATATTTTTTTAATGAATAGCTGTTCATCTTTTCAAAGCATTCTTCCCATCTGCTCCCAGACAAGGTGTCTGACTAAATTGCATTCTGTGACACATGCTGGCTGCAAGCTAATAAAAGAATAACCAGATAAGTAGTAAGTAGGTTTTTAATCAGAAGACTATATTGAATTGGAGATAATAAAATCCTGAATAACTACGTGCAGATGCTAGAAATCTATAAAGCTATGGCCTGGGTCAGGATGGTTTACCTTCCTAATATGTTAGTCTTTGTGTCGCTTATAGCTTTATTATTAAACTTAATAAACTATCAGTTTTATTATGTCCAGTACATAACTCCTGGGGTTTTACTATAGAACTATAATCTCAGCATATGTGAGACTGAAGATATCTTTATGGATGTAGATATTTTGAAATAGAAAGAACTGAAGACACATTTCTTAAAAATGGTAATTTCCACTAAGCATTTTGACTTTTGAAAAAAAGTTAAATAAGTATTCAAGGAAAATAACATTTCATCTGTCAGATCCTAATGGAAGTACTTCCTATAATAATAGTCCTAAAAAGATTCTGGAAACTTCTGCATATTTCACCAGTAAAATTATGATTTTAATAGAATCTGTATGGAATGAAACCAAAGAAAAAAGATGGGTTATATGGAAAGTGACAGTCTTCACACTGCTCCCAAACTTCTTGTACAAGCACTGGCTAAAGGTATTTGGAAGGAGAGAAAATACCTCATAAGACCTCTGAGATCTTAATGTATTTTGCAGACTTTCCTATACTCAGTGGTACATTTAAGCTTGTGATTTGGGCATTTAAGTGTCTGATGCAGTTTAGAAAACGACTTCTGTTGTATTGCTTTGCAGTTACTCTTGAGAAGGCTCAGTTGATGCTGGGTTAACTTGACTTGAAATCTAACTTGACTAAATTATAACCAGAGAAACTGTCAATTTATTACTAGTCTGCTGCAAGTAGAGATTTGCTTTTGGTTTACCAGGAGAGAAATAATATGCTTGCGACTCAGTGTATTGCAACCAACATTAACCCAAGGAACAGACTTCAGATGAAGATCAATATCACATTTGCTTTCCTTATCTATTTGCATATTTGGACCATGGAATTGGTGGTTCCAAAATTTGAAAATAAATGTTTTGTTCCCCTTAATTGTTTCCAAATCAATAGGCAAGCTGAAATTTGCTTTTTTGGACCTATCTTCATTGACCAAGCACAAACTCTTTGAGAGTACGATCTTGTCTCCTATTCATTTTGTCGTCTTCCTCATGTGCCAGCAGTCACCTCCTTTAGAGGACAGCTCTCTGTCACTGTGGTTACTCACTTGATTTGCCTGGGATGTGACTGGAAATAACAGGGATGACAGGAGCAGAGGCTCAGAGGAGCACCTTGTACATTTTAGGAGAACCGTGGATTCCTTTGAATTTCTGCTGTTCTTATTTGGGGTCTTACTAATTTCATGCCACTGCATTATCTTGTATTAATGAATTTAACAGGTGCTTGCCTTCAGTAGGAATGTGAATGCTTAACAGACTGAGATGATGATACCTTATCTCACCTGGCTTTCTTTGTGAAGGCTGGCCTCTTCAAGTGAGCAGAGTGAAATGACTAACTGCTGGCTTACTGAGAATCTGCCTCAACTCTTGGGTTAGCTGCTTTTTATATCTCTTTTTTCTGGAGTAAGTTTGAAATTTACTTTAGGACATGGACTCCCTATTTTGTGACAAGTTTCCACTTTGCCCTTCAGATTCCATCTTTGGGGATTATTTTTTAAGGAATTCTGATATTTTGAGAAATGCAAATTTTACACACATTAAAAAAAGAATTAGCAGTTTATTTAAACTTCATGTTCATAACCTTTTAACTCAGGACTGAGACTGCAAACCAGTCACATTCCCATCCTGGAACTTGGATGTTCCTGACTTTATCTAGAATCCAGTGGCAATATTTTTGTTGCTTGTTGTTTATTTCTACAACATCTTGTCCTCCATGATCTGCGGACTTGGATATATTCTGATAGAGAAAGATGAATTTCATATGGCAAACATACTACACCTCTTATTCAGTGGACAGACGATGGCTGAGCCATTGTTAGTAGGAGGTGCATCCTGAGTTATTTCTCCTTCATTGATAAAGGGATCATTTGCATATTTTATACTTTATATTCACTGCCATTTTGATGGATGGCAAATGGCAACTCCATTTAGATCAAGATCAAGGCGATCATAAACTTGTTTTTTTTCCTCATGAAATGCCAAGCCACTATCAACCATTTGAGTGGGCAGGAATATGGCACCATGATCACCTGCATCTTGGGAAATCCTCTAGGTTTAATGCTGAGTTCTCAGCTGCAACTCAGGAATGTGTGTGGGTATAGGTATAAGACCATTCTGGAAGAAATATGCTCAAGATAGGGCTTCAGTCGAAAACCCACACAATGTCTCCTCAATAAGTGCACAAGTATGCGCTGAACTAAAATGATAGCACCTCAATCAAAGCTGTGGTGAGTGTGTAGCTGGAATACTTCAAGGCACTGTGGTCAGCTCAGATTTAAGACAGAGACAGTGAACCTGGAGAAAGTCTACAACAAGACTTTTCATTGCACAGGACGGGAAGGATTTAGAAAATGATATTGCATCAGAACATAAATTGCATGTGAACTGAATAACTCCTCTTATATTCAAAGAATAGAATTAAGAAGCACTCATTAAATTTTGAGGGAGCCGATAACAATAACAAGCACAGTTTATCAAATACTTCTATATAGTATTTTATTTTCAAGTTTTGTTTTGGTTTGCAGAACAAACATCATTGACTTTTAAAATTAATTATCTATCAATTAATTATCAATTAATTAATCATCTATCAATTAATCACCAATTAATTAATTATATACAGGCTGGAGATAAGGTTGATATAGCTGAGACTACCACTTTACGAAGTGTGTTTCCAAAGTATTGGTACAATATTCCTTGACAGCAACAACCAAAATTTTTCTATGGCTTGCAAACTTAAAAAAAAAGCCACATATATACCTAATCCTTGGATACTGATAATGTAAATTATTATATTAAAGACTCTGAGAAATCTCTGAGGAAAGTAACCTGGTTAGCTTTGTTTAACCCTGAGTTTTATGCATTTATTTGATTAAAGGATACCTGCTCCCCAAATTCATGCTATGTAGTGTGTAACTTACCTTGAGGAAAAAAAGTGAATCTATATTTATTAGTGAAGGATGGATTTCTAATGAGTACAAAGGGAAATCAAGATTTTGGCATGTTTTATTTCCAAAACTCTGAGGCTATATTTGGGATTATTTATTTGGTTTGTCCTTTTGCATTTCTCTAAGATTGGATGAACTTGAGTCTGAGTTTTAGGGCAGTGGGTTCATTCCATGAGTATGTTATTTCTTGAATACTTACTGTATTGTAGATACTGTTATAATACTTCTACATACATTATTTTATTTAATTCTCACAAGAAAGTCCCAGGAGGAGCATACTATTAGGACCTCCATTTTACAGATGAGAAAATGGAAGCACAGAGAGCTTAAGTAGCTGAGTTAGGACAACTCAGTACGTGTCAGATAGGGACCTGAACCCAGGACCTATGCCCATAGCCTTGGGACCAGAGGCTATCATATTATTATCTAAACAGCCTAGCAACACCTTGGGAAAACCAAATAGGTATACGACTACTACCATAGGCAGCAAAGGTCACAGAGGTATGTTGATTCACCTGGAATCTCTATAAAAACCAGCAGAAGAAGATGAGACATACCTATGTTAAAAAATGTGTTTAAACCAAAGAAAGGAGGGAGTGTAGGGAACACCAGGCTGCATGGTGTAACAGGAGCAAGTTCTGGTGGCTTTTGGTATCATTTCTTGTGTTGCTATACCATTGCTAATGTGATAGGCAGAGCCAGGCTCCATCACACCTCATCGGGGATCCCAGCACAGCCAGATTCCCCCGGTCTCTGCCATCCACCCACTGCAGTCTGTGTCTGCAGAGCAGCCAGAGAGAACTCGAGATCCAAGACAGGATTGTGCGATTCCTCCATCAAGGTTCTTCAGTGGCCCCATCTCAGAGGAGATCAAAAGTTCTGGAAAAGCCCTGGAAGTCCCTATATGTCATACCCTGGCTTCCTCTATGTTCTCGCCTCCTGGCATATTCCTTCATTTCTCTGCTCCAACCACAGTGATCCCTTTGCTGTACTCAGTCTATGCTCCATAGTTCCCTCAGCTAGAGCATTCTGGTTTCATATATGCATATGGCTCTTTGACTCCTTCTGTAGTTTTTTATATACCATCAGGGGCTCTGCTCAAATTTCTCTCCTGGAAGATTGTCCCTCTAGCCAGGTATAATATCGCAGCCCCATTCTCTTTCTGTATTCCCCTCCTAGAGTCCTTTACTTTTTTCTAAGCACTAATTTTAGCACTGCAATTCCTGACTTCATAGGTACAGTCATGTACCACACAATGATGTTTTGGTCAATGGCAGATGATATACATGACAATTGTCCTCTAATATAACAAAGCTGAGAAATTCCTAGCACCTGGTGATGTCATAGCCATTGGAACACCACCATAGCTCAACATATTATCATTTGCTCTTGGTGATTCCGGTGTAAATAAACCTATTGCTACCAGTAAAACACCTATAGTATAGTATGTTAAGGTTCATTAATGATTGAAGAAAGGAAACATTTGCTTATAAATTTTAGTGTGGTCTGAGTGTTTATAAAGTCTATGATAGTGCATAGTACCATCCTCAGCCTTCACGTTCACTCACCATTCATGGCAATTTCCAGTCCTGCAAGCTCTATTCATGGTCGAGTTCACTATAGAGGTACAGCATTTTAAAATCTTTTATCCCATAGTTTTACTGTATGTTTTCTGTTTTGATATATTTAGATTCATAAATCCTTACCATTGCATTTCAATTGCCTATGCCATTCAGTAAAAGGTTTGTGGTCTAGGAGCAATATGCTATACCATACAGCCTAGGTGTGTACAAGGCTATTCTATCTAGGTTTGTGTAAGTACTCTAAGGTGTTCATGCAATCATGAAATCACCCATTGATGCATTCCTCAGGGTCTATCCCTGTCGCTAAGTAATGCATGACCACATATACTTGTTTATTGTCTGCCTATTATGAGATTATAGGCTTCATCAGGAACAGGGACTTTATTTAATTTAAAGTCATAGTCTGATTATTGAAATCAGTCTCTGGCATATCATGGATTTTACAAGAAACATGTTTCATGTCTACTCTGTTGGCCCCTAAGCTAGGAGGATACCATTAGACAGAATTGCAGGCTGAGAAGTAGAGGAACTTCTGAGCTCTGTAGTTTTGTGGCCCAGGTAGTGTAGGGCTGGTGAGGGGAAAGAGTATTAGACTTCCTGACCAGTGCTCCTTCTGTCCTCCCACACCACCTTCCTTCCCACTACCATGTCTCTTGGAGAGCTTTTAATCAGAAAAGTAGCTGTATTAAGGATGCAACCCTATTGAGGTTTTCACTGGGGATGGATCTGGTATCAAAAGTAAAGCTGGCTCTGTACACTGCTCTACCAGGAATCCTGCTCTGCCAACCTCTGACCCCTCCTTCTGAAATATTGCCATAAAATAATGAATCTGTAAACTGCTCTGGGCAATTATGGCACTCCTGGAGTGAAAGTGGGCTGTCATTAGCCACACTTATGGACTCCAGCTTGCAGGAGTTGGCTGTCAGCCAGGTTGGGAAACTGCCTTCGATGGGGAGGACACAGGTTCAATGGGATAATTAGGCAGGGTTTTGTGCAAGTTTGTTGATATAAATGTGCTACAGATTAGCCTTTTCCCCTCTCTGTGCTGAGTAAGGATCAGAAAGAACAGGTGGAAAGCTAATGGGAGGAACATGAAATTAATACTTTTTTTTTGTTACTGGTCCTACCTTTGTTGTTTTCCTATAGAGGATTTATTCAGAATCTTCAAACACATTTCCAGCACCTTTTGTCTCTCAGATTTTTTTTAGTTTAGTCTAAAACCTTTGGCCCAAAGGGATCTGAACCATCCAAGTTTTCAGAAGAAGTTTCTCCACGTTTGTGGGAAATGCTGTAGGAATAAACATCTGTAAAATGGGAAGATTAAAAACAATGCAAAGCAAAACATAAGCCTTTTAAATCAGCTACTGAACCTCAGACACAGAACCATCTAAGACTCCTAATGTTAGCACAATTTGCTCATGCTTGAGAGTTAGGCCAGACTAAAATATTCCAGTCACTCTTGCCTTCTAATGATAGTGGTTCTTGCCTCATGAGTGGTGAGTTTTCATAACATTCGCATCCCTTACAGGTACTAAAGAACTTATTTCCAGATGTCAAATGTCAATCTAAAGGAAAAGAAAAAAATATTGGGTCTTATCCTGTATTATGATGAGATCAATTTCCTTTTCCTTATCCTTAGACTTGATGAAAATATTTCAGCATCATTTTAGGTGTATCTGCAGACTCTGGATTTCTTCCTTTATAGAAGATTCTCAAAACTTAAAATTTTTCCTTTGAAATGTATAGGGTGTGTGTGTGAGTGTGCATGTGTGCATGTGCATGTGTGTAATACCCAGTCAAATTTCCTTTTTCTTCCCTTAAGTTTGTTCTTACTGTTCTATTTTTAATCATTTCCTTCTATCCTCAACATTTCTGCTGCATTGGTTTAGGCTTAATTGCATTCTGACTTAAGTATTTCTGTGTGTGTGTGTGTGTGTGTGTTTGTGTGTGTGTGTGTGTGTGTGTGTGTGTGTGTGTGTGTGTGTTTTCAGGTTGGGAGCAATATGTGTATTAAAAACTATGGACTTCAAAGTAATGTCAATAAGGTGGTGGATAAGGAGCTCTAGGCCCTTGAATCAAAACCCCACCTGTGACCCAGAGACACCAATAAATAGCAAAAAATGGACCAAAGTAACTTTGTGGGGATGCTAGAAATGAATCAGGAATCTTCAGCCAACAAGTAAATGCCTGATCAGGAAAAAGACACATTCAAAAAGGCAGGGCATTTTATGGCATTGTTGCTCATTTGTGCAGTACCATGCAGTTGGAAGGTTTCCCAATTCCTGGTTCTTCCTTCAGGTTACAAGGAAACTAGTTGAACTTTTATACAATGTTCTGGTTTAGTTGGAAACTGCTCAAGAGACTGGTCCCTGACCCATCTGGTTCAGAGCTCTGAGGAGAAGAGTGGCATTGTTTGGACCTCAGGTTGGAGACTGCCCAAGGTATTGGTGAGTGTGATGCTGCAGGTGGACTATGGATGCCTGGGTGACTGTGGCTAAGAGGTTATGGGCAGAGGAATATGATATAACATCTCTGAGGAGAAGCAAGTGTGAGACTAATGAAAATTAAGATATTTAGAAACAACTGTATTGTGTATTGTGAGGAACTGGGGGAGTGTGGTGGGGCATACACGTAGACTCATATTCAGAAAAGTACTGAGAGGAGCTTACATTTTTTATGCCTGGATGAATGATAAGGATCTTCTCCTGTACAAACCTAGTCCAGAAAGACCAAAAAAAAAAAAAAAAACTGGGAAAGGTGACTGATTTTCCAAATGCCTAAATTCCAGTAAAAAATAATAAGTGAATAACAATAAAACAAGGAAATATGACCCATTCAAAAGAACAAAATAAAGAAACCGACTTTAAGGAGAAACAGGCCTTGGATTTGCTTGGAAAGGACATTAAAACAATTTTCTTAAATATGAGTTAAAGGAGAACACAATCACCAATTAAATAAAATTATAAAAGAAATACATGAACAAAATGAGATATTAACAAAGATAAATTATTAGAAAGAATCAAATAGAAATTACAGAACTAAAAAACACTATAACTGAATTGCAAAAGTGAACTAAAGTGTTTCAATAGCATACTTAAATAGGTAGAAGAAATAATTCCTAAACTTGAAGACAGGTCATTGGTAATTATTAAGACTGAGGAGCAAAAGGAATATGAAGCAAAGTGGTGAAAAAATAAGAGATTTATGGGATGTCATCAAGTGGACCAATATGAAGTCCCAGAAAGAAAAGAGAGAGATAAAAAATAAAAGCAGAGAAATTGCTTGGAGAAGTAATGGCCAAAAACTTCTCAGATTTGTGGAAAGACATGAATCTGCAAATACAAGAAGTTCAACAAATTCTAAGTAGAATAATCCAAAGAAACCCACACAGAAACATTATCAAACTGTTGAAGTCAAACACAGTCTTAAGGCATTAAGAAAAAAAAAAAACACTTCCCAAATACATAAGATCCTCAATAACATCATAATCAGATTTTTCAGCAGAAACTTGCGGATAATAAAGCAGTGGTGTATTTAAAGTAATGAAAGAAAAAGCTGTTACTGAAAGTTCTATATTCAACAAAACTATCCTTGAAAAACATAAAAGAAGTCAAGGCATTCTCAGATTTTTAAAATGTTCAGGGAGTTCATTACCACGGGGCCTGCCTTATAGGAATTGTTAAAGGGAGTCCTTTAAGTTGAAATGAAAGGATTCTAGGCAGTAATCAAATTTATATAAAAATATAATTTTCTGGCAAAAGTAAATACATGGATAAATATAAAAAAATGCATTATTATAATTTTGGTTTGTAATTCAACATTTTAGTATTTTATAGGATTTAGAAGGCAAAAGTCATAAAACAATTATAAATCTATGTTAATCAGTACACAACGTGTAAAGATGTGATTGGTGACATTCCAAATGTAACTTATGACACATGCAGCAACATGGGTAAATCTCGTGAATACTGTATTAAGTGAAATAAACTAGTTACCAAAAGACAAATATTGTATGTTTCCATTTGTATAAGGAACATAGAACATTCAAGTTCCTAAAAATGGAAAGTAGAACCGTCAGCAGCTGGAATGGGAGAATTGGAGTTGTTCTTAATGGCATGAAGTTTCAATTTGGTAAGTTTAAAGAGTTCTGGAGATTGGTTGCACAATGATGTGAATATACTTAACATTATCAAACTGTATATTTAAAAATGGTTAAGATGGTAAATTTCATGTTATATGTATTTTGTTATGAATACTTTTTTTTTTAAAGTAGGGCTTTGGAACTAAATAGCCATGAGTTTTAAGTTTCATGTTTTGAATTATAGTAGCTAAGTCATCTTAGCAAATAACTATTCATTCTGAGCCTCAGTATCTTCCAAGTTAAAATGGAAAAAATGAACAAATGCATGTGAATCACCTGAGAGACAGTAAAAAGAGGACATGTTCTACGTAGCAACCTCCTGATAGAAGGTTCCAGTCCAACACTGCTTGAAAGTACCAGGAAAATTATAGTTTTTATTTTAGAAGTTTATTTTGGAAATTTTTGTATAAATCAAAGAACAAAAGAAGCCTCATTAAAGTCATTCCTCAGGTGAAAACATGAATAGTTTTCTCATTTTTTCTTAAACCATGCACACATTTTAAAATCCAACAACGGTGAGGATGTAGCTTACTTGGTAGAGTGCTTGCCTAGTATGTACAGGCTTTGGGTTCAATCCTAAGCACCAACAAAGAAGAAAGGAAGCTGAAAATACAACAAAATTAGTCTCCCAAAGCTAAATTTTTAAAACTTCACTGATATGGGGAAAGCAGAACTAAAAGGGATACAGGAACACAGCTATTTTCCTATCTTATAAACATTTTTATGGGCAATCCACTGATGGCTTTGTGGTAAGTCACACTGTGTTCTTTCCCATCACCCCATCACTTGTCCTAAGGGGCAGCAGCACCCCACACAGATGCACTATTTTATGCAGATGCACAAGGAAAAGAAGATCTGGTATATCTTCTGGTCTACCTCTGCAGCATTATCTGCCAGTGTCAGGGAAAGACTCACATGTAGGGAGAGAGGTTTTTTTTTTTTTTCTTTTTCTTTTTTTTCCCCCATTATTTGTTTATTTTTTGGTTTTTTGTTTTGTTTTGTTTTGCAACCTAAAATTTGTCCTATCAGAGTCCAGCTTTGGATTTTAGCCAAACAGGCAATGAAGAGCAGCTTTTCAGTTAATATTTAGTTCAAAATCCTTGTTTATATGGATTTATTTGGAAAACTGAAACCTTAAAATAGAAGTCCAGGCTTATCATGTGAAAGCCTTTTCCTACCAATTTATAAGCAACAAACTCTTTGGTTTATTTTTTCCTTCTCTTTGAGACAGAGTATATTCTAAAAGGAAGCTGATGTCAAATATTTGGATAAACAATTAAGACTTGAGGGACAACTCTCCAGGGGCAGGAGAGGTTTTCTCTAGTCATTCATCAGGCTGGTGAATTATAGGTTTGTAGCAATTATTAAAGCAAAACAAAACAAAAGCCATTTCCATATCATCAGGGATAAGAGCTCTTTAATGGAGTAAAGGGGACGTAAGTGGACTCAGAGCACGTTGTCATCATGCTGGGCTTTGGACAATAAAATCACTAAGATACCCCTTTTTCCCTAAGAAGCTACCTAGGTAGCTTTTTGGGCAGTTTTCCAAGGGAAACGGAATATGTGTTCAGGCTGGCAGCTTTTTGTCTAATTTCTTTCTTTCTTTCTTTCTTTCTTTTTTTTTTTTTTTTGGTAATGGGAATTGAAACCAGGGGCACTTATTCACTAAGCCACCCCCCCACCCCACCCCACCCCTTTTTTTGTATTTAGAGACAGTGTTTCACTGAGTTGCTTAGTGCCTCACTAAGTTTCTGAGGCTGGTTTTGAACTTGAGATCCTCCTGCCTCAGCCTCTGGAGCTGCTGGGATTACAGGTGTGTGCCACCATGTCCAACCTGTCTACATTCCTAAAACCACAGCTCGGCAATGTTCTGCCATACCCACAAAGGAGGAGAAAGAGCAAGACAGGTCTCTACAACGCCGCATACCCCTCTTCATGAGTCATTTGGAGAGAATGGAGTTGCCCAATCAGCCTGGTAGCAGAAAGCCAAGCCAGCTCCTGAACCCATGTGGGGAAGCTGGTAACTGAGGGAGGAATTACTGCTGAATACAAATGGTTTTCTTTTTGATTCTTTTCCTGGGAGCAGCTTATGCCTTGGGGAACAGGTAGAGGATGTCTTGCAACTGTCTTACCCATTTAGTGATACAAAAGCTATCACAATGATGGGCTATTGAGAGGTACAACAAAGAGAGCTTGTAGCAACTAGAGTGTGATTGTGTGTGTGTGTGTGTGTGTGTGTGTGTGAGTGTGCATGCATGCATACATTGGCAGGATCTCAGTGAGGGCTTTGCATATTCTTATCCAAATTGCTGTTGCCTGATAAGCAGTGATGGCCAATTAGAGCGTTGGGACTTACCACAAAGCCATCAGTAGGATAGCCTATAAAAATGCTCATAGAAATGGGAAAATGTCTGCATCCCTGTATCCTAATTCAGGAAGCTTTCATGAAGCCAAAAGAAAATGACTACAAAATCCACTTTGGTAAGGAGTGAGTTTGTACTGCTGTTCAGGCTGGGGAATTCAAGTCTCCTTCCTGAAAGGGTGTGGGGAGATCTAGAAAGATAGCATCAGAAAATCAAAGCTACCACATGTTTGTGGTTAATGGAGATTACAGTAAAGAGTGACAGAGAATCCTCCAACATTCCAATTTAGAAACAGCCCCTCCCCTTTCTGGTCAGAGCCACTGTTCCTCTAGACAGTGCTGCCCCAGGAAGATAAATCAGTGGCCTAAAGGTTAGGACTTTGAAAAACAACAACAATCAAAAACAACAATCATAAACCCCAGTCCACAAGTCCCCCAGGAGATTTGCATTCCCTGTTTGAAGAGGGCTGCAAAGGATCTCTGAGAAGCAATCAGGTCTCAGGCTCAGGCTTAGGGACCAGCTCCACATATTGGCAAAATCCATCCTAGTTGTTTGAAACAGGATAAGCAAAGGCATGATTTTAGAAAATCACTTGTTCATGAGCTGAGACCTAGGGAATGGTCCTATCACCCTTAAAGAATTAATTCTGAGTCATTTTATCAATTGTCTTACCTAGGCAAGTATCCTAAATGATTGGCAGTTGGAAACTAGAAGCTGTTTTCAGTTAGGATCAGGGATCCTGGGGAGCTCAGTCCCCCACTAATTAATTATAGGGACAAATTTCTCCACTTTCTTGGTTGGTCAACAGCTGAGTGTTCTTCAAATCCAAAAGTCATCAGCTGTTTTCCTTCTTATTTACTCATCTTGACTTTTTTCTTTCCCTCCCTCCTCCCTCCATCTGGAGGCACATTGTTTCTTATGTCAGGCACATTGTTTCTTATAGCTAAAATCTGGCACCTGACATGTTGATGTCTGGGAATTGGAATCATATCAGAATAACAGGTGCCCCCAGGAGCCCACCTCTTTCATGAGGGATTACTCAACATTTAAAATAAGTTGAAAGTTATTTCATGTTCTACAGAAGAAAGTGTTTTTCTTTGTGTTGTCTTCAATTTCAAAATCAGGATTGTCTCATAGATGCCCCAAGCCCTGTTATCAAGTATCCATTGCCAGAAGCATCTTCAGGCACCAAAAGCTCCACAGGCAGTGATTTTAGAATCCTGGGCTTCAGTTTCTCTTCTTGTGGAAAAAGTAATAGACACACCTGCTGTCCATGAGTCCGAAAAGCTTGCAAAATGTAAAAACTATCCCTCTTATTTGTGACTATGTATCTCTTCAAACCAAGTTTCCTCCATCTGCAGAGCCTGTTTAGTCTTTTCTAGAGCTCTGGGTTACATTTGAAACAAACACTAGGCTTTATATTAATACTGAGGCTTTGAAACCACTGTGGTTAATGACTCCACCAGCTGCTTTTCGTCGTCTTTAATCGTGACCTCTTTTTAGGAATAACTGCCACCTAATACCTCCCTCTCAAATAGTAGGTCAACAGAGAGTCATTTGGCTGATTTTTCCATCAAGAAGCTGGGGAGCTGGGGGTTGGCACAAACTGGCTGTATCCATTTCATTTTTTTCAGCCTCTTTCTCTCTGCCAGTGCCTTTATATTTCTCCAATGCATACTAGATGCCTTTGGCTACAGGATAATGATGAAACGATTCAAATCCTGCCCTGCTAAGGAAATGCACTGTTTTCCTATCTCCCTCCCCAACAAAAAAGCATAAACACACAAACCATGGACCGATAGCATCTTTGTTACAGATACACAGGCTCAGAATAATTAAATATTTGTGTTTTGCTTTCATCTCTATTCATTACTCTTTTGCCTTTGCCCAGTTGTGAAATACACACAACTTCAGTTAATAGTTAAGGATTCATTCAGCTTCTGTATTTGGGACAGGCATCATCAGAGTGTCAGCTGCTTATGAGGACTCAGTGGAATTAACCACAAGCCAGGGGATATCCCTCCAGCAGAGATAACTAACAAAAAGAAAGGTGTATGGTTCAGAACTGTTCCTGTCCTGCTGGAATCTCTGCCCTTGTTCCAATGGTCAGTGTCCTTCCCAGAGTTTTCGACTTAGACACTGAAAGTGTGAAACTCTTTCTTTAGCAGCTGATGGTTGGCTGCCATCATGGAATCATGATGTTAAATGGGTACTGGTACCCTCAACACAGCTACAAGTTAGGCTTCTGCACTCTGCTCATTTTTGACTGTTATTTATATGATGGCTGTGATTGACTGGAAATCATTAGTGAGCACATTTTATTAGTGAAATCATATAGTATTTAAAAGTCTGGGCTTTGAAGTAGGAAATTGGTGCATTCAAATTTTATCTCCTTCTGTTTGCTAGCCTTGTGGCCAGATGTAAATTCCTTAATTAAGCCTCATTCTGTCATCTGTAAGATGTTACTAATTACATCTACTGTACTGAGTTAGTGTGAAGATTCAAAGAGATAATATATATATATAATGAAAGCATGATGCCGGGCACATATTAAGCATTAAGGATATTATTAGTATTTTATAGTTATGTAAAAGTTGACATTTTATAGTTATGCACAAGTATCAAATTTTGAGGGTGTTTCAGTCCATATGATAATGTATTTTTTCTTTTTTGTCAGAGGCTAAGAACCTAAGGAATATAATAATAACATTGACCAAATGCAGAGCCATTTTTTTTAATTGTCCCACTTTCAGTTACATGGACATAATCCCACCCAGGTTGACAGAATTTTCTTCCACTAATTAATTTCCTTGCACTTCTTATGCAGGGGCCTGATAACATGGAAACTATTAGGTCTTTTGAATAGAAGTATTCCTACAGTTAAATATCAGATTTAGCATTCCTTTTTTTCTGTAAGATAAGTAGATGTTTCCAGCCTTCTTGAAATATGACCAACCACCAAGAATAGTTTTCTGGTGGAGAAAAAAAAAGGGGGGGTTTTTTTGAGGGGGGGAGTCTGAATTGAAACAATGTGATGATTTAAGCATATAAACTTCAGTGTAGATGGTATGTAACCATTATGAAAATAGAATCTCTCTTTTAGTGCTTAGAGTTTTTTCTCCCCAGGACACTGCTTGGAAACTTTGAACCAAGTATGCAATAAGGAAAAGAATATTGCTTTGATACATTCTTTCTGAGAAGGAGGTCAGAGTTGCAATCCATTATGTTTTTTTCCTTGTTTTTTTAATTTTAAATTTTTTTGGCATGGGGGAAATGAAGAGAGAGTTTGTATATTTTAAGGTGTGTGTACATGCATGTACACATTCCCAATAGGGAAATAATCCTCCTTGATAATTTAGGGCTGCTTACAAAGCCCATTTACAATTAGCTCCCCTCCGCCCTTTGGTCATGCTCTCACTTTGCAAAATCCATATGTTGTAACTGATATGAGGGTCCAACTGCTTTGCTGCACATGTGAATTTAATAGAGGCAAATTGAGATGAAATCATTCAAACTTGCCAGTGCATTTTCATCAGCAGCAACATCATCATGCTAATTCTTTTTCCAAGTTGGTGGTGAATCCAGACCTCTTGAAATGGATGATTGATAGGGCTGGCAGCAGCCCTGCATGATGAGCGCAGGTGCTTACTTGGAAACTGGCCCCTGTGAGCCCAGCCCAGGCTGCATATTTAGTACTCATTCATCCACCATCACTGAGCTCTTGTCTCAGGTGACTGATTCCTTGGTGGTGTCTCTGTGTGTGTGTGGTGGGATCTAAAGAGGTCCTGGTGATTTCTGCCACCGGTCTACAGTTGTACTTCAATTACAGCAGCTCTGATGTCTCTCCAAGAAGTTGATATAAAATGTTTGCTTAGTTCTTCTCATTTCTTAGTCTTTATAATGATCATTTGTTTTAGTTTGCTTCACACCTTTCATATATGACTACTCAATGTAGTCATATATGAAATATTTCAATGTAGGTGTAATTCATTTTAATCTCACTTTAATAAACCATCTGCCTGCTGAGGGTATCCTACTATCTACTCTTCCCTATCAAGATTAGGGATTTTTGTTTTCATAAACTTCATTCTCAGGTGGTTAAATTGCCAAAATCGTAGGGAATACTCCTTATAAGGCATGTTCATACATGTCCTTATTTATACCTGGCAGGCCTCTTTGGACTTAATATCATTATTCTGTCATTATTATTTTACAATCTCATTGACTCTGCCCAAGGTTATACAGTTATTAACTTAGGAATTGAAATCAGGTCCTTTATCCTGCCCTGAGATGTGTGGATTCTATTGGATTGGATTATTACTGACTCTGAGAGTCTAGGATCTGAGCTCTGCTGATAGACTGCTAAGGAAGCATTTACATGGTTCTTCATGTCTCAGGCCTTTTTGCCAGTTATCAGGGCAGGGCAGAGGCTGGGCAAGAGTGGAGAAGGGATAAGCCCCTAAAACTTTGAGAGATATCAGGAACATAAGCTGAGAAGAGAACAGAAGGCCAAAGATCCAAGGAGAACAGTGATCGTCTCCAAAGTCAATAAGGTGAGATAATGTACCTACCAAAAATGCAGGGTGGATAGAAGAGTTGGGCAATGAATGAGTGGAACAGAATAAATGCAGCAGATGAGCATGAGAAGGCTGTAATCTAGGACATGTGCCTAGAACCAACTTATTATCTGGGGTCTTAAATATAGTTTCAGGGTTGGGGTTAGCCAACTGATGACAGCCTGTGTTGAAATTCCTACACTGTGATATTGAGATGTTACTGATTTTATAAATACAGAAAAGGAATGGTTGTGTGTGTATGTGTGTATATGTGTGTGTGTGTGTATGTATGTGTGTGTGTGTGTGTGTCTGTGTAGTGTAGTGTAGTGTATGTGTGTGCTGGGGATGGTAAACTGTATTCCAGGATATCTTTAAAAATTTACCAGGAAGTATTAGTAAATATGAGGAGCTGCTGATCTAGTCCCACCCCCACCATCTCCCAGATGATATAAATGGCATATTGACCAAAGTCTACTCCAGCCACCACACTTACTTCCATGTGATCCTGTAGTTTTCTAGTGGTTTCCAGCATATGGTTTCTGCCTTGACCTGGCACACAATCCCCACCATAATATATCTTGTATAACTTCTGAAAAGCATGAATACTATTATTCTCTTTGTGTCATCCAGGATCCTAAAGGGCAGAGGATTCTCCAAGATAGAGTCAGCTTGACTTCCTTCTCTAGAGAGGTAAGAGTGTGATGAACTTTGAGTTTCCTTTGAGAAGTCTGCTCTGCTTTGGGGTCATATAAGAGGAGGAGAGAATAATGCCCCCTACTCTGATATATTGTCAAAAGATAAGAGTGGGACTTGAGGCTTCAGAATTGACTTCATGTCTAATGGAAATTCCCAGCAGCCCCCAACAAAGACCGGTTTACCTATATTTGCATAAACATGTGGCTTGTCCAAATTTAATACTGATTCATTTATCCATTCATGCATCAAACATTTAGTAAATTCCAGTGCAAGGCACAGGAGAAACAAAACTGAGTGAGATGATGGGCCAAGAATTTCTTTCTTGGTCTGCATTGCTCAGTGGTTCCTACTACTGTTATAGAATTTACCTCTTCTCTGTGGATAGTCACTAAGATGCAATGAAGATAAAGGTGAATTTCTGGATAACTAGTGGCTAGGGCAGTGACTACCAAATAAAAGGTCATCAGTGAATATTTTCATAAAGAATAGAAGCAATTTTTCCTGCTCAGATATTTGCTGTCTAGCATGTGAAACATATGCACGTAATGAAGATAATACAAAGTAATATGGGTTGTGTTAAAATTAGATACTGTATTAGTTGGCTTTTGTTATTACATTAAAATACTCAAGATAGGCTATTTAAGAAATTAAGAGAGATTTATTGAAGTCAGTTTGGGAAATGCAAAGTTCAAGAGAAGCAGGGGTTTGGGGAAGACCTGTTACTTTGGCTTCTGAGGAAGGCAGTGGGTGGCAATTGGAGGAAGTGAGTATCAGAGTGGTCACATCTTGAGCCAGAAGCAAAGAGAGGATGGGTGGGACTCCACAATCCCTTTTGAAGGCACACTCCCAATGACCTAAGGACTTCCCAAGAGGTCCTGAGTTCTAGAGTGCTGCCCTGGGGCCAACTCTTTAACAGATGGTCCTTTGGGAAATACTGCCTATTGTTCAGACCATAGCGGGTACTAAGTGGAGTGATGATCACTACTCAAGTTCCAGTATTTAAACTAGTCCTCCTAAGGTTGAAAAGAATAAACTGTCTGCTCTCATTCAATCCTTCATTCATCCAATAGACAGTTATTAAATCTTTACCAGGTTCTGAGACAAATCAGATGGATGGATCCTATGTTTTACAATAGTTTTTCCTGATCTTTTTTGAAAGTGTTTCCACTTTTAGGGGGTGGTGGTGGTGATAGTGGTTTAAGACCACTTAGAACCAGTAATCTTTATGAGTAGCTCAGCATGGACTTTATATTTTCACGATATGGGATCTTGGCCAACAAGTTCCCTAAACTAGCCAAGGAGGCCAAAGGTCCTTGTATATCAGGTACAATAAAATAGTCCTTTTCAAGGTCTTGTAGAGAGGTCTTATAATTTTATTCTGAATGATGTTACCTTTAAGCTATGATGGTGGAAATTCTCCAAATGCTTCTTGGCTTCCTTCTGTTTTCATCTATCATTTTCATTCTTGGTAAGTTCTCAAATCTTTTCATTTTTGAAATTACAAAACTTCTAGAAGATTCCAGGATTCCTTCAAAATTTTTTTCTAGCTGTCTTTGGTAAAAATTAGCATCATAGGCAGGATGACTTCTTATTTTTCCTTAAGGATGTACATTTATTATTCTTTGCTTCTTTTTTATTTCTATTTTCTGGCTAACCTTTGCCAATTTTCATTCCTACTTTTAAAAAAATAATGAAATCTTGGGGCTCTTATGGTATGAAGACCTAATCTTGAATTTTACTGGCAATATTCTGATCCCAAAGCTAAACAAATTCTTCATTTAGGAGTGTCTAATCTTCAAAATGGTTGCCAAGGAGACAGAGATATGAGAGCACTTTTTTGCTTTAACATGTTTTTTTTTTGTTTGTTTGTTTGGTTTTTTTAGTGTCCCTTTGGGTTTTTTGTTTTGTTTTTTTTTGTTTTTGTTTTTGTTTTTGTTTTTTTGCTGATGTAGAATTGATTTGGCACGAGTGTTTTGAACTGTTATATAAGTCGGTACAAGACAAGCAGTCCACTTTGAGACAGAAATGTAGAGGACAGGGGCCAAGCACCACTGCAAAGCTAAGGATATTGAGGTAAAAGTGGATTCATCTGTATCCAGGGTCTCTAATGGAGTTCTGACTTACTCTAGAAGCAGCTCTCGTATCTCACACAAAAGTAATGTTTTTTTATACCCAGAGTATTTCAAGACCCATGAGTGGTCCCTCAGAATCTCTCAAATAAACAACTGAATAGACATGCTTTGTTATAAACCCCAGTTCAAATCAAACAGAGAAATTCAGAAGCTAGTTTCAGAGGTTTGGAAATTTAGTTTGGGGTTCCTTTTGCTCAATTCTGCCCAGATAAAAGAATATGAAAGAGTAGTTAGTGGGATGAGGACAGGATAACATGTGTATCATGGAAGTTGTTATGGTTTGGCTCCATAGTGCTGCCCTCCAAAAGACTCATGTGTTGAAGACTTGATCCATGAAGGAGCAATTTCAGAAGTGGGGCTTGTAGGAAATGATTGAATCATGAGGCCTCTAGCCTTATCAGTAGATTAATCCACTTGGTGGATTAGTCATCTGAATGGATTACTGGAAGATGGTAGAAACGGTAGGCAGGCAGGGCAGGTTGGAGGAAGTAGGTCACTGGAGCATGTCCTTAGGGATAATATCTTGGTCCTGGCTCCTCCCCATCCGCCTCTGCTCCCTGATTGCTATCAACTGAGCAACTTTCTTCTGCCATACCCTTCCACCATAATGTTCTGCCTCACTTTAGGCCCAAGGCAATAGAGCCAGTTGGCCATGGACTGAAACCTGAGCCAAAATAAATCTTTCTTCTTCTAAGTTGCTCTTCTCAGGTATTTGTCATAGCAATGAAAAGCTTAATAATACGGGAGTGAAATGTCATCATAAGCATATGATTGCTATTTTCCTACATATGATGGATATAAAGAAAACAACACTTAAGTACTTCTTCTGCATTCAGCATATTGCTAAGTTTTGTTACCATCAATTGTGAGGAAGGTTTGGACTGATGTGTTGTTCCATGTTCATCTTATTTGTGAGCTTATATGATCAAGCAACACATGGTGTTCATTTCGTGCACATGAATTGGCTAGGAGGCAGAATAGTAATGCTGCTTTCCTAGTTTTGGTTCCTGTTGCTGCTAGAGATGAGAACTGAATTACCTGGCAGAGTTTTAAGGTCTTGCTTTTTTTGACCTGCAAAATGGTGATAATGGTCACTTCCTCCATTGAGAGAGAACTGGATCTCAAAAGGGAACTGTGGCATATTGGAAATATAATATGGAATTTGGTGTTTGGAAGATTTGGGACTAGAGTTAAATTTATGGTGTTTATTAACTGTGTACCCAGGTCCCAATCACTTACTCTCCCTAAGCCTTAATTTCCTCAACTCTTAGATGGGGATAATGATACCTGCCTCACAAGATTTTTATGAGCGTGAAGTGAGATAAAGTATATAGAAGTGCTATTCAAACTTAACAAACCATTTAACTTAAGTCAATTTTTGTGGCAGGAACTCTGTTAGAGCCTGGGGATACATTGACCTACTCTCTGGCCTCATGTCATTGGTAGATAGGAGAGCAGAGACGTAAATGAATGATTATAATGACTAAAACTCTATGAAGTAATATATTTAATAGGGTTAAGCACAAGTGCTTACAATGGGATTATAAAGAGAACAAAATGTCTGGATGGGAAAATGGAACATGACTTAAAGATTGCCAGGCAAACATATTGATAAGAGTTTCAAGGAAGAGTTTGTCAAACAGAGGGCATTTCCTGTATTAGTAGTATTATTCAATAGTAATTCTTACCAAATCATACTCATATAAATAATTATCTATATAAGATCTAATCACATTCCTTTGAAACTTCTAACATTGAATTTTAAAAAATAAAAACATTAATGCTACATACATAAAACCTTTTGTTCAACAGGATTATTTTTGAGCTGGATTTGAATTAGGATGATGCAGTAGGATTATATTGTATAAGTAACATCAATCCAATGGCAAATGCAGGCATCAGTAGATGTTAACATTGATCATAGCACATGTCTGATAGGTGTTTTAGTCAGCTCTTTTACTGCTGTGACTAAAAGACATGGCAAGAACAATTGTAGAGGAGGAAAAGTTTATTTGGGGGCTCATGGTTTCAGATGCCTCAGTCCATAGACAGCCAGCTCCATTCCTCGGGGCTTGAGGTGAGGCAGAACACCATGGTGGAAGAGTGTGGTGAAGGGAAGCATCTCACATGATAGTCAGAAAGCAAACATGACACATACAAAATATACACCCCAAAGGCATGCCCGAAATTATCCACCTTCTCCAGCCACACCTGCTTTCAGTTATCACCCAGTTAATCCTGTCAGGGGATTAATTCACTGATTGGCTTTTATAACCCAATCATTTCTCTTCTGAACTTTCTTGCATTGTCTCACACATGAACTTGTGGGGGACATCTCCATCTGAACCATAACAATAGGTATCTAGATATCTGCTTATTCACTGTGGTGGTCATGATCAGTGGTTCTGCATTAACCTTCTGAACTGTGCAAATAGTTAATCCAGTACAAGAGATTGTCCTGGGGACCCTGTTTCTCATCCTCTTCCCTGCTTAGAAGGTCTTAGGGAAACAAGAATATAATGCAAAGATTTGCCTTTCTTAGTCCACCTGCACATGCTGTGTGTAATAATGAAGCAGAGCCCAACTTAACTGTGTACAAGATACAAATTCACACTTTTATATCCAGTTGTATTTATCAGGATATAAGCAAACTTAGGGTAAGTCCATCTTCAGCTGAATATAAAGGTTTGAAAGACACTATTCACAATCTTGTCCATGCAGAAAAATGAAACAGACCACCAAGATCTATCTGAGAGGCCCAACATTCACTTTTGCAGTGGATATCTGAACCAACCCCACCAAAACTCTGTCATAGTTTTTCTAACCCACAATGTAAGGGCAGGGCCCAACTCAGGAACTAAAATGACTGAGGGATTTGAACTGAATGGAAATTTTGTAAGTGACAGTGGGTGACTAAATAAAATCTGCACACTTCTCATTCCCTATTGCAAATCTGATCAGGAAATTGGGACTTTATAATATCTTATATTTTCTTAAAAAAGTATTTAGAATTGACAAAGAAAGAAGGCAAATGTTTTCATGCAGATTTGTTCTTGTATATGACAACTGTTATTGAGTACCTCTGTGTGTCTCATGACATCTGTGCGATAGTGTGCAAATAACGGATGACACAAAGGTGTATAACCAATGATCTTTTATTCTGTATGTTTTCTGGTACAGTTGCAGAAGGGTGTGGTATTGGGTCAGAGATAGAACATCAGGAGGGGGCTTCCATACTTCCTGGAGAGGAACTGATTTAAGACAACAACAGTATTAACTTAGTAGTAGGTTTTGGAGTGAACTCAGGTTGAAGCTGATGGCAAAACACATTAATAATAAAAATGATTACCTAATCACCAAACACCAATCCAGGAGTACTTAAAATCAGGTTGAATTGGAACATTATATATGTGTTATTAATCACACAAATTCCATGAACAGAAAATTCCTTTTGAAGGAACACCAGAAATCGATTTTTTTTAAATGAAAATAAAGGAGTATGTTTTCCACATCCAGTACATGGGCTCGCCAAAGGGGGTATGTTAAGTTTCAAGTACTTTCTCAGAATAAGTCATATTTTCCATGAGCCTCATTCCATTTGGCCTCTTAATTTTATCAAAAAGCAAAAAAAAAAAAAAAAAAAAAAAAAAAAACAAAAGGTAAACTTAGCAAAAGAACTCTTACTTTGCCTTCCTTACCAGAAGATAGGTCAAAAGAGATGAAAAGGAGCCATTAAGTTACAAACAAATGTCCCTAATAAAGATATATTTTCCTTTTATTACAGAAACCTGCAATCTCTTTATGGATTTGTCTGTTTTACTATAGAAATAGTAAGTAGTTGCATGTAGTTAATGATGAGGCCAAGGTATGCCTGTGACAAAATTTTAAAAGTAGATATTTTTACAGATTCCCTGTTGTGGCCAAGTGGACCTGGGAAACCTGGGCCCTAGGCAAATATGGAAAGAATAAAACTAGGGGGAAGTTGACTTAATGTAGTCTGAGGGTTCAGGAAAGAATGCAAAATCTGTTTGCTAAATCATGAACAGGAAGACATATGGGCAAGGTTAGGATGGAGTGGGGAACTGTCATGACTTCATTCATTTATTTGTTGAGCTCCCAATATATGCCAAGCACTGTCCTAGATACAAGAACAGGTGGGGCTCATGAATGCTGAGTTTGGTCAAGGGATTTAGGCCTTTTGCAACAAAAATAGTGTATACTTGTACTGGATTCTCTGAGGTTGCACAATTGTTGCTTCCTAAAGGATCCATGACACACCATACAACACACCCCTTTTCACTTCCCAGGTCTAATATGGTTCCACATCTTCTACTCCAAAGAAAAACAAAGCATCTGATATGGTTAACATTATTTGATTTATATATTTTATGGTTGCTGTGAGATTACAGTTGAGAAAATGGAATCTCATAGAATTAACATAATTATCCAAGGTCACAGAGCTGCCAATTATGTCTGATCTCAAACCCCATCTGCTCTATCAACCATTCTACAAAGCCTTTAAGTCATCCAAAAATCACTAAAGTAGTCATTTCTAGGTATATTTGCAATGTGCATTGGCCCTCTGTACCTGTGGGTTCTATATCCTCAGATTCAATCAACTGCAGATCAAAAATACTTTTTAAAACTGCATCTACACTGAATATGTACAGACATTTTTCTTATTATTTCCTAAACATCACAGTATAGGTACCATTTACATATGTTGCATTAAGTATTATAAGTTATCTAGAGGTGATTTAAAATGTATGGGAGGCTATGCATGGATGGCATCACTGTGTATAAAGGACTTGTGCATCCACAGATTTTGGTATCAGTGGGGGAATTCTGGAACCAATATCCCAGGATATAGAGGGATGTCTATATATTAGATTCCTGCAAGATGGCAATGCTGTCTCAAGGGAATATGTACAAATGTCGTTAGGCAGTGGGATGGGCCAGGAAGAGGAGAGAGTGTTAGGGGAGAGAAGAGAATGTTAAATTATATATATTTTTTACAGTTACTCCTAGCCCCACCTTTTGGCTTTCCTTTACAATAACACCAATAGAATTGTCAAAAATTGCTGCTTTCAGTTTTTCTCATACATTCTACTTAAATACATTCTCTAGTCAGACTTTTTCCCTCAACCTCCAAAAACATTTGCCCTTGTTAGGATCCTTAGTGAGCACCATGTTATTAAATCCAATGGCAGATTTTGTCTTGATCTTCCTTACTGTGTCAGTAGAATTGAACTCAGCTGATCATTCCTGTTTTTTGAAACCCTTTTTCAGTCAATGTCTCAGAAGCCAGCCTGTTTGGTTCTCTATGTGTATTTGCATATGTACATAAAAATTATGGGCAGATTCATTTTACTGTCTTTCCTTTTCCTATCCCCCTACCTTCCTTTAACTTCCCTTTGTCTAATCTACTGAATTTCTTAGTTGCTTTTGATGAATCTTCTGAGAAACAGTTCAATAGATGACTGGATAAGTAAATAAAAGCAGTGATAAATATGTTTTTGGTTGGTGTTACGGCTTGGATGTTATGGCTCATGTGTGAGACAACGCAAGAAGGTCTAGAGAAGAAATGATTGAATTATGAGCATATTAATCCAATCAGTAAGTTCGTCCCCTGATAGGAATAACTGAGTGGTAACTGTAGGTGGGTAGGGTGTGACTAGAGGAAATGGGCATTGGGGGCACGTGCAGGGTATATATTTTGTATCTGGTGAGTGGAGTCTGTCTCTGATTCCTGATCATCATGTGAGCCACTTGCCTCTGCCACACTTCCGTCATGAGATTCTGCCTCACCTTGAGCTCCAAGGAATGGAACCTGCACTGAAACCTCTGAAACCATGAGCCCCCAAACAAACTCTTTACAGCTGTTCTTGTCAGATCTTTTAGTCACAGCTGCAAACAAGCTGACTAAAACCAGGTGGGGTCGGGGGAGGCAATCACTGAAGTTTCAAAAACTGAAGGAAGAGTTTTAAGAGAAAGAAATCAGAGTCACAAATGTGAAATTCCATATAAATGGATGCTCACTCAGCAGAAGAAAATAATGAAATTACTAAGACTGTATATTCAGGTTTCTTTTCTCTGAAATAGCTGCAAGTAAGTTGTCAATAATATTTACATAGAAATGTTCTCTGATTGCAACCTGACTTTTTCTCATCACTTAGGATAATCTACAACCTCCTGTTCTCACAAGGGATTGTGCAAATGAGGGTCCTAGATTTTGTGGTAAATCCACCTTTAGGCAGGGGCCAGGTATAGATGAGGAAAGAATGTTGGAGACTTTGTTCTAAGTGAAATAATAAAACACAGAAGCAGTGGTGGAGCAATATAGTTAGCATTCAGTATAGTAGGCAATGTTCTAAAATGACTTGCAAGATTCCTCCTTTTGTTGAGCAGGCCCTGTATAATTTTCTCCCTTGTGTATAGGATGGAGCATTATTCTTGTCATTAGCTTACTAAGCAGTTTAACTTGGAATTAATTAAGAGATTTTTGCAGATGATCCAGATGGGCCTGGCCTAGTCAGACTAGTCCTTACTAGAGACTGGCTCCTTTCTGAAGCCAGAAAGATGGAAGTGTGAGATGGTCCCTATCAAAGATCCTGTAGCTAAGACCAGGGGGAAGTCTCTAGTTGCTGAGAACCACCTCCCGAATTAGCAAGAAGGAAATTGGGGCATCAGTCCTACACTCGCAGGGAACTGAATTCTGTCAACAATCTGAGCAAACCTGGAAATGAGTGGACTGTGAGCTCGGAGTGAAAACCCGGTCTGGCTGATGTCTTGATTTGAATCTGGTAAGACTCTGAGCAGAGAATCCAGCTGTGCTGGACTCCTCACCTGTAGGAACTGACCTATTAAATTTGTGCTGTTTTGAACTGCTAAATGCATGATAATTTGTTATGCAGCAATAAAAATAAATAAGTACATCCAGATAAGAGATAATGATGGCATAGAATAGGATAGTGCTAGTGGGGATGGAGAGATGGAGACAAATGCAGAGTGGAGCCAAAGGAATTTGCTAACGGTCTAGATGAGAAAGAAGGAAAAAGGAATCCAGAAAAACTCTCAAGTTTTTATTCAGATGAAACCAGATGAAGGTTGTACCTTTTGCCAAGATGAAGAAAATTAAGGAAAGACTATTTCAGGCAGGTTAAAGTCAAATATTTAATTTTGTCAGCATACTTTTTTTTATAAATGTTTTATTTTGAAAGTATTAAAGACTCATAAGAGGTTACCAAAATGGTACCACAACTTTCATCTTGCAAAATTAAACCTGAGAGCTACTTTCAGGATTTCTAAGTGCCAATATTAAATAGGAATCAGGATATACAAGAGGGAAACTCAGGAGCAAGGTCAATGGCAGAGATATAAACTTGATACTAACATAGGTGATCCTTAGAATCATGGGAGATAAGCTGGTGGAGCTAAAGAAGAAAGAAAACTGAGACTGTGTCCTGGATTCATTCAACATTAAGAATTTAGGGGAAAAAAGGTCAAGCCAATAAAGGAATCTGAGAATGAATGCTTACTGAGGTTGGTGGGAAACCAATAAAAAGAGGAAAACTTTGTTTTGTAACTTCCTGTAAATCCCTGTGTTTGACCCTCAAACTCTTGATTTCAAATATATGTATTTATTTGGGGACCACAAATGAGTGGAAGAGGGATTGAAACAGGCCTCTAGAGATTTATTTAAGTCTCCAAAGTTTCTGTGAATGACAAATTGGGGTTAAAACACCATCTTTGGATGATTTAAACATAAATGAGCAGAAACATATGGATTATATTTCCTTCCAATTGCATATGAGTTTAACAATTAAACACAAAAAGGTGCTTGGAGCAACAGGCTTATTGGGGCTTTATTAAATCCCAAGTATGGAAGCAGTGGTTTGAGAAGCAGCAAGTTAAGAAAATGGCACAGGCTACCATGAGAAATTGAATTTGAATTTTATCCTCTTGTTTCCTCTCTCTCTCCTGGTTTCTTTGTCTCTGTCCTTCTCTGTTACTATTTCTGTCGGTCTGTCCCTCTTGGTTCTGTTCCCCCATCCGTCTCTGGGTTCAGGCTACCATCTGGGTGCTCGTGGACATCTTGAAAGCACATTTCCCAGATGCCCAAAGCAACATCCAGAGCCTCTTCTGTTTGTAGAATTCCACCAGTAATTTCCAACTTGAGAGCAGAAAAAAAATCAGTAGCAGGTGTCGCAGCTACTCAGGGAGAGTGTTGTTTATTATGGCTGTCCTCTGAAGAAATATTAGGACACATGTTACAATGGATAATATATTGCTTCATATAATTTTTGCATTATGACCTTTTTTTTTTACTTATTTCTCTGGTCTTTTTACTTTTGCTTTGGTCCCTGACCTGCACTATGCTAGATAAGTTGGATACAAAGAAATTAAAAGGTGTTTTCTATTTGTTGTTTAAACATGGCTGAATAACAGGCAAACAGATTAGTTAAAAGACCATCTGATGACAGAAAGTAGATAGTGGTTATAGAGTCAGGAGTGGGCTGAGGGCAAGGTATTTTGCCCTGTTCTAAGGGTTTCTGAGGAAGCCTTGGGGAAGTTTGGGATGAGAAGCCGATCTGAAGCAGAAATCAAAGTCAAAACTAAGCAAATAGTAGACTAGTGAAGACAATTTTTATTTGAAAGTGGTAGACTTACTTTTAGTCCATTTAACCTGCTATTACAAAACTGGCAGCTACAAACTGAATGGTTTATCAACTACCCAAATCTATTTACTACAGTTTTGTGGGCTGGAAAGTACAATATCAAGACAACAGCAGATTGGTGCTTCCTGGTTCACAGATGGCACCTTCTGCTGGGGACTTGCATGGTGGAAGGGACAACGTAGCTTCCTAGGGCCTCTTTTATAAGAACACTAATCCCATCCACGAGAGTGGAGGCCTTATGACCTAATTAATTCCCAGGGGCACCACCCTCTATTTCCTTCAAATTGGGGGATTAGGTTTCAACCTATGAATTTTGAAGGGCAAAACCATTCAGATCACGGGACTCAGAGAAATAATATAAGCAATTCAGGTAGACCACACAGGTCGGGAAGTTGGAGCAGAGCGAAGGTGTAAACCCAACCATTGTGCTTGCCTTCCCTAGGGCTCTATAAGAATGACCACAGCAGAGTACTGGAGTCCAGGAGAAAGAGGAATGATTTTTTTATTTTAAGTGTATAGTTTAAGGAATTTTAGTATTTTTACATAGTTGTGGAACTGCCATCATATTTAAGGCATAGGAGAGACAGGTCCATCACATTCCTCCTGTTCCAGTCAGCATCCAGCCTGGACAGCCCAAGCAACCACTGGTCTGCTTTCCATAACTAGAGTTTGCTTTCTTTGCACAAAAGGAATCACACAGTGGATAATCTCTTTTGGTCTGGATTTTTACACTTAGTATAATTATTTTGAGGATCTCCATGTTGTAGCATGTATTTTTTATTATTGAGATATTAATAGAAGTTGGTTTTTAGTATTTATTTATTCTAATTTGTTATACACGAGAGCAGAATGCATTCATTTCATATTACACATATAGAGCACAATTTTTCAAGTCACTGATTGTATACAAAGTATTTTCACACTATTCATGTCTTCATACACATGTACTTAGGGTAATGAAGTCTAACTCATTCCACAATCATTCCTACCTCCTTGTCCCCTCCCTTCCCTTCCCTCCCCTTGGCCCTATCCAAAGTTCCTCCATTCCTCCCATGCTCCCCCTCCATCGCCATTATGAGTCACCATCCTTATATCAAAGAAAATATTTGGCCTTTGGTTTTCTGGGATTGATTAACTTCACTTATTATTCTTTCTCCAACTCCATCCACTTACCTGTGAATGCCATGATTTTATTCTCTTCTAATGCTGAGTAATGTACCAAAGTTTCTGTATCCATTCATCTACCAAAGGGCATCTGGGTTGGTTCCACAGTTTAGCTATTGTGAATTGTGCTGCAATAAACATTGATGTGGCTCTGTCCCTGTAGTATGCTGTTTTTAAGTCCTTTGAGTATAAGCCAAAGAGGGGGATAGCTGGGTCAAATGGTGGTTCCATTCCAAGTTTTCCAAGGAATCTCCATACTGCTTTTCATATTGGCTTTACCAATTTGCAGTCCCACCAGCAATGTATGATTGTGACTTTTTCCCCACATCCTGGCCAATATTTATTGTTCTTTGTATTCTTGATAGCTGTCACTCTGAATGGAGTGAGATGAAATCTTAGAGTAGTTTTGATTTGCATTTATCTAATTGCTAGAAATGTTGAACACTTTTTTCCATATGTTTGTTGATTGATTGTATATCTTCTTCTGAGAGGTGTCTGATCAGTTTCTTAGCTCAGTTATTGATTGGGCTATTTGTTTTTTTGGTGTTACGGTTTTTTAGCTTTTATATATCCTAGAGATTGGTGCTCTATCTGATGTGCTTGTGGTAAAGATTTGCTCACATTCTGTAGTCTCTATTCACCTCACTGATTGTTTCTTTTGCTCAGAAGAAGCTTTTCAGTTGGAATTAATCCCATTTATTGATTCTTGGTTTTAATTCTTATGCTATAGGAGTCTTAGTAAGGAAGTTGGGGCCTAATTCAACATGATAGAGATTTAGGCCTACTTTTTCTTCAATTAGGCACAAAGACTATGGTTTAATTCCTAGGTCCTTGATCAATTTTGAATTAGTTGTGTGCATGGTGAGAGATAGAGGTTTCATTTCATTTTGTTACATGTGGATTTCCAGTTTCCCCAGCACCATTTGTGGAAGAGGCTATCTTTTCTCCAATGTATATTTTTGGTGCCTTTATCTAATATAAGATAACTATAGTTATGTGGATTAGTCTCTGTGTCCTCTATTCTGTACCATCGATCTATAGGTCTATTTTGTTGCCAATACCATCTGTTTTTGTTACTATTGCTCTGTAGTATAGTTTAAGGTCTGGAATAGTAATACCACCAGTTTTACTCTTCTTGCTAAGGATTGCTTTGGCTATTCTGGGTTTCTTATTTTTTCCAGATGAATTTAATTATTGCTTTTTCTATTTCTATGAGAAATGTCATGGGGATTTTGATTGGGATTGCATTGAATCTGTTCAGTGTTTTTGGTAGTATGGTCATTTTGACAATATTAATTCTGCCTATCTAAGAACAAGATAGATCTTTCCATCTTCTAAGGTCTTTTTTAATTTCTTTCTTTAGCATGCTGTAGTTTTCATCATAAAGGTCTTTCACCTCTTTTGTTGATTCCCAAGTTTTTTGTTTGTTTGTTTGTTTGTTTGTTTTTTGAGGCTATTGTAAATGGGGTGGTTTTCCTAGCTTCTTTTTCTGAGAATTTGTCACTGATGTACAGAAATGCCCTTGGTTTATTGGTGTTGATTTTATATCCAGCTACTTTGCTTTATTCATTTATTAGTTGTAGGATATTTCTGGTAGCATGTTTTGGGTCTTCTAGTTATAGAATCATATTGTCTGCAAATAGTGATAATTTGAGTTTTTCTTTTCCTATCCGTATCCCTTTAATTTCTTTCATCTGTCTGATTTCTTAGGCTAGAATTTCAAGAAAACTATGTTAAATAGAAGTGGTCAAAGAGGGTATCCCTGTCTTGTTCCAGTTTTTAGAGGGAATGCTTTCAATTTTTCTCCACTTAGAATGATGTTGGCCTGGGGCTTAGCATATGCCCATTTATAATGTTGAGGTTTGTTCCTGATATCCCTAGTTTTTCTAGCATTTTGAACATGAAGGGATACTGTATTTTTTCAAATGCTTTCTCTGCATCTATTCAGATGATCATATGATTTTTATCTTTGAGTCTATTGATGTGTTGAATTACATTTATTGATTTCCATATGTTGAACCAAACTTTCATCCCTGAGATGAGCCCTATTTGACCATGGTGCATGATCTTTTTAATATGTTTTTGTATTTCAAAGAAGAAAAAGTCAACAATTAATGACCTAACATCACATCTCATAGTCCTAGAAAAGGACGAGAAATCAACCCCCAAAGTGATAGAAGACAGGAAATAATTAAAATCAGAGCTGAAATCAATGAAATTGAAACAAAAGAAACAATTTTAAAAATTGACAAACCAAAAGTTGGTTCTTTGAAAAAATAAATGAAATTGATAAACCATTTGCAAGGTAAGGGATTTTGATATTAGCCCATATTGGTTCACCTTTTAAGACCAATTCAATAAATGTTTACATAAGTAAATATATTGTAGTTGAATACAGAGCATCAAGTCTTGGTACTTCTACCCTGAATTTCTGTCTAGATTTTTGAAACTTATGGAGTTGAAAGTAAGAAATTAAATCATTCAACCAGTCATTTTTTTTTCTGTGATATCTACCATATCTATGTATCTATGTACATATACATTTATATATAATATATAATATGTAATTTATATGTAATATATTGTAAATTTATAATATCACATAAATTATATATGACTATATATAATATATATAATTTGAATATGTCTATGTATATGTACAAATTTTGGGAGGAATAGTGGGAGACTAAAATAAAAGATTGAGCATTTTATTGGTATAATTGCTCATTTAATAAATTCTACTATTCTTCTTCCACTATTTGTGCTTATAGTTTGTGGTCTCCTCAGAGCTCTGGAGTCTAGTTTCTTGGTCCTTAGCCACGTAATGTCTCCAAGATGTCTACCCTAGCAGTTCTTTACTCAATATACATACTTCATCCCCAAACAACAAGACCCCATTCCCCTTCAGCTTTGCTCAGTCACCAAGGTGCTCCCCCAGCCAGTGATGGCTCTGAGAGGTTTGGAGATCACAAAACAACATTCTTGATACCATTATGGGAGAGGGAGGTGCTGAGGTTAGTGACAGGATGTGTTTCCATCACACTCCCTAAAGCAATACCCCAAGTGGCCCTATACTCCATATCTCCTCAAGTTTAATTCTAGTGGCACAAATTTCAGGCAGGGGCTGTTTCCACTAATCCAGTTTACACAGCTGCCCCTCTTTTGTTGGTTGGTTTGTCTTTCCTGTTGTCTCTCATACTTCCCTGTTACCTAGTAGTCTGGACATTTCACCTAAAATACTTCCATGTATGTGGCCTTCCTTATGTCTTAGTGGAGACATGAATCACCTCATTTTCCTCCAACAAACTTTCCAATATGTATGTTTTTGTAAGGTCCATGTAATTGGCTTTTACACTATTTTCTTCAGATTTCCCCAAATTGTCTTATACTTTGTTCATGTGCACATACTTAATTTCCTGCCATTTTATCACATGTATAGATTGGAAACAATTATCACAGTAAAGATAGTAAATATTTTCTTTACTACAAACTACTTTAGGTTGACCTTCTATAACAGTACTCATCTGACTCCCACATATATATTCCTTACTCTGATAACCATTAAACTGTTCTCTACTTGTATATTTTTATTTCCACAAATATTATATAAATGAAAACATGTACTATATAACTTTGGTGGCTGAATTTTTCACTCAGCACAATTCCCTTGAGATTATTCCAAATTTGTGCATTTATTAATTGTTCTTTTTTATTACTGAGTAGAATTCCTATGGCATGGATGTACCACAGTTTATTTAACTGCTATTCATTGAAAAACACATGGGTTGCTTCCCGCTTGGGTCTATTATGAATAAAACTTCCGTGAACATTTGTGCACAGGCTTTAGTATAAGTAAAAGTTTTTATTTCTTGGGATAAATACATTAAAATGCAATTGATGGATTGTATGGTAACTGCATGTTTAGTTTTACAGGCTGTTTTCCAGAGTTGATATATTATTTACATCTTCATTCTGATGTTGCTACTATTTTTTATTTTAATCATTCTGATGGTGTGTAACTCATTATAGTTTTAATTTGCATTTTTTTGATATCTAATGCTGTTGTTTTTCTTTTCAATTGCTTATTTGACATCTCTAATTTCTCTTTAGTGAATATCTATTCATATTTTTTATAATTTTCTAATTCAAATTTTTGATTTTGACATTTTGATAGTTCATTATATATTCTAGACACTACCCTTTGGCAGATATATAGTTTGCAAATAATTTATCGCTGTGTGTAATTTGTTTCTTCATACTCTTAAAGCATTTTCACAGAGCAAAAGTTTAAGGTTTTGATCAAGTTCATTACTTAATGTTTTGAATCACACTTTTGGTATTAAATCTAAAAATATCTTTGCATGGCTCTAGATTTTATCCTATTTTCATCTATCTCTTTTGCTACAACAGAATATCTGAAACAGGGTAATTTATAAAAGAAAGAAGGTTATTTAGACTCATAATTCTGCAGACTGGGAAGTCCAAGAACAGATCAATGTGGAAAGAAGGCATCTTGTTTCACAATATGGCAGAAGTCAGAAGGTACAAAACACAAGGGGCACCCTTGCTTTATTACAGTCTGCTTTTGTGGTAACTAATCTAGTCCTTGGGGAATTAATCCACTCCTCCAAGAATTAACTCAGTACCAGGAGAAAGGCGTTAGTTCCTCCTTATGTCTTGGTCACCTATTAAAGTCTCTGCCTCCCAACACTACCACAAAAGGAATAAAAATTCAACATGAGTTTTGGAGGATGCAATCATATTCAAGCCATTATATGCTTTATGCTTCTTTTTCTAAACATCTTGTAGTTTTACATTTTACATTTATATCCATGATCCATTTTTGAGTTGACCTTTTTTTGACCTGTAGATATCTAATTCCTCCAGCACTGTTTACATCACTTGTTGACAATTTGATCCTTCATCTACTGTACTGCTTCTGCACATTTGTCAAGAAGCAATTGGGCACGTTTATGTAGATCTATTTCTGGTTTCTAAGTTCGGTTCCATTTATTGATCTATGTGTCTCTCCTTCTGCTAATACCATGCTATCTTAATTGTTACAACTATAGAAAAACGTTTAGCATCAGGAAGTCTGACTCCTCATACTTCATGCTTCTTTTTCAAGATTGTTTAAATTATTATAAAGCTTGGGCTTTCCATACAAACTCAAAATGAGCTTTATTATGATTACAAAATATTTGCTGGGATTTTGATAGGAACTAACATTAAAACTATATATCAATTTGAGTAAAAATGACATTTTATAATGTTGAGTCTCCCTAAGTATGAACATAGGATGTCTTTCTATTCATTCAATTCTTTAATTTCTTCCATTAAAGTTTTGTACATATCCTGTATCTGTTTTGTTAAATTTATACCTAACAAACTCATTTTCGTTGGAGCAATTGTAAATGGTATAACTTTATTTTTATTTTTTTAGTTGTAGATGAACACAATGTCTTTCATGTTATTTATTTATTTTTATGTAGCGCTGAGGATCAAACCCAGGGTCTCACACATGCTAGGTGAGTGCTCTACCACTGAGCTATGACCAAACTTTTAATTTTAGTTTTTGAATGTTTATTGCTAATATATAGAAATGAAGTTGATTTTTACATGTTGACCTTGCACCTGCTGACCTTACAAAACTCACTTATTCATTCTAGAAGTTCTTAATTTCTTTTTGTAGATTCTTTAGGATTTTCAACACAAATGACGGTAACATCTGTAAATGGGGACTATTTCATTTCTTCCTTTCTACTGTGTACACATTTTATTTCATCTTTTTGTCTTATTGCTGTGGTGATTAAGACATTCGGAGAAATTAATGCCTTTTTCCTGGTATTAATGCTGAATGAAAGATGGTAGAGTAGACATCCATTCTCTTATCTTATGGGAAATGCAGTCTTTCACCATTAAGAATGATGACAGCTGTAAGATTTTTTAAATAAATGACTTTCATCATATTGAGTTAATTTCTTTTTATCCTTAACTTGTTGAAAGTTGTTTTTTGTCAGGAATGGATGTTGGATTTTGTCAAATGTCTTCTCTCTCAATTGATATGGTCAGTTGACTTTTATCTTTAATTTATTGACAGGGTAGATTATTTTGTTTAAATTTTGACTATTAAATTAGCTTGGAATACCTGGAATAAATCTTACCTAGTCATAGTGTATACTTAGAATATCTTTATTGATAGATAATTCCACACCATTGAGTTTACCATTTAAGTCGCACAATTTCATAGTTTTAAAAATATTTGCAGGATTGTGCAAAAGTCATCACAATTGAAATTTCAAATATTTTTCACCATCCCCCAAAGAAACTTTATATACACTAACAGTCATTGTCTGCTATGGTTTGAATGCTTGTATCCCCTTCAGAACACATGTTGGAGCTTTTCCCTAATGCAGTAACATTGAGAAGGTGGGGCCTTTAGGATTAGTGCCTTAAGAAGGGGCTGGAGGGAGCTAGCTGGGCTCTTTCTGTGCTTCTGCCTTCTGCTTTGTGAAGACACAGCATCTGTCTCCCCAGATGGAGGCAGCAAGAGAGCAGTTCTCCCCAGACACCAAACCTGCTGGCACCAAGAGCTTACATTTCCTAGCATCCAGAACTGTGAGAAACAAATCTCTATTATTTACAAATTACCAAATGCATAGTATTCTTTTAATAGTAGGAGAAATGTACTAAGACATTCCTCCTTCTCCACCAAAACCCAGTCTAGGCAACCACTAAATCATTCCTAATTAAAAGAAGCCAGCCTTGAAAGACCACATATTTTATGACTCCATGAGCTATTTTTAAAAGACTTTGTTGAACTTGATTTTGTAATACTTAGTTGAGGATTGTCACTTCTGAATTCATGAGAATTATTAATCTATGGTTTTCTTTCTTTTTCCTATAGGATTTCTATAACTTAATATTAATATGATAAAATTAATTAGGGAGTGTTTATTTCTATTTTATTTTTTGGAAGAGATTGAATAAGATTGGTGTGGATTTTATAAAACTTTTTAAAAATTGTCCAGTGAAATAATTTGGGCCAAGATTTAAATCATAAATTAAATTTTTTATTAGTTACATCTTTTTTTAGGTGATGTGGATGAATGCAGGGGTGCTTTACCACTAAACTCCATCTCCATCCCTTTTTAATATATATATTTTTTGAGATAGGGTCTCACTAAGTTGCTGAGGCTGGCCTCAAATCTATAATCCTCCTGCCAAATTTATTGTGGTTGAATTTTGATATTTTGTGGTTTTCAAAGAATGGGTTTATTTATTAGAAGTTGTTAAATTTATAATTTTAAAGTTGTTTATAGTATGACTTTATTACCCTAATCTTGGCTGCAGGATCTATAGGGATCAATCTCCTCTCCTTGCTCTTCTTGGTGACTTACGTTCTCTTTCCGTTCATCAGTTTTTACCAATTTTGTTGTTTTTATTGAATTTTTGTTCCATTGCTTTGATTTTCCAGCTTCTTGAGGAAGGCATTCAAATTATTAATTTGAGAACTTACCTCAAATTGGGGATTTTCCCACTAGCTATTTCTATTCTTTTTTTTTTTTTTTTTACACAAATGGAGCACAACTTTTCATTTTTCTGGTTGTGCATGATGTAGAGTTACACCATTCAAGCAATCATACTCATACATGTGAGTAATAATGTCCGTCATGTTCTATCATCTTCCCTGCATACACACTCCTTTCCTCTCCCATCCCATCTTTCCCTCCCCTCTGCTCAATTTAAACATCCTCTATTCTTCTCTTGCCACCCCCCATTATGGATCAGCATCCACTTATCAGAGAAAATATTTGGCCTGTGGTTTTTTGGGAATGGCTCACTTCATTTAGTATAATATTCTCTAACTCCATTCACTTACCTGTAAATGCCATAATTTAATTCTTCCTTAAGGCTGAGTAGAATTCCATTATGTATATATGCCATAATTTCTTTGTCCATTCATCTATTGAAGGGCATCTAGGCTGTTTCCACAGTTTAGCTATGGTGAACTGAGATGCTATAAACATTGAGGTGGCTGCACTGCTGTAGCATGCTGATTTTAAGTTCTTTGGGTATAAATCAAGGAGTGGGATAGCTGGGTCAAATGGTGGTGCCATTCCAAGTTTTCTAAGGTAACTCCATACTATTTTCCAAAGTGGCTGTACCATTTTCAATCCCACCAGTAGTGAATCAGTGTAACTTTTTCCCTCACATCCTTGTCTGCACTTATTGTTGCTTAATTTTTTTGATAATTGCCATTCTGACTGGAGTGAGATGAAATCTGTTTAGTTTTGATTTGTATTTCTCTAATTGCTAGAGTGTTGAGTATTTTTTCATGAATTTGTTGATCGATTGCATATCTTCTTCTATGAAGTATCTGCTCATTCCCTTAGCACATTTATTGGTTAGATGATGATAATGATGATGATGATGATGATGATGATTTTTGGTGTTAGGTTTTTTGAATTATTAATATATCCTGGAGATTAGTGCTCTATCTGATTGTGTGTGGCAAAATTTGTTCCCATTCTGTAGGCTCTCTTTATTTCATTAATTTTTCCTTTTTCTGAGAAGAAGCTTTTAGGTTATATTCATCCCATTTATTGATTCTTGATTTTACTTTTTGTGCTTTAAGAGTCTTGTTAAGAAAATCAGGTCCTAAGACAACATGATAAAGATTTTCTATTCTATTTTCTATTAGGTGCAGAATCTGTGGCCTAATTCCTAGGGTCTTGATCTAGTTTGAGTTGAGTTTTGTGCTGGGTGAGAGATAGTGGTCTAATTTCAATTTGCTGCATATGGATTTCCAGTTTTCCCAGAACCATTTGTTGAAGAGGCTATCTTTTCTCTGATGTATATTTTTGGCACCTTTGTCTAGTATGAGATTACTCTGTATTTATGTGGGTTTGTCTCTGTGTCCTCTCTTCTGTACCATTGGTCTACCTGTCTGTTTTGGTGCTGATGCCATGCTATTTTTGTCACAATAGTTTCTGTAGTATAGTTTAAGGTCTGGTATTGTGATGCCTCCTACTTCACTCTTCTTGCTAACAATTTCTTTGGCTATTCTGGGTCTCTTATTTTTCCAAATGAATTTCATGATTGCTTTTTTTATTTCTATGAGGAATATTATTGGGATTTTTATTGTGATTGCATTTAATCTGTATATGCTTTTGGTAGTATGGCCATTTTGACAATATTAGTTCTGCCTATCCAATAATAAGGTAGATCTTTTCATCTTCTAAGGTCTTCTTCAGTTTCTTTCTTTAGTGTTCTGTAGTTTTCATTGTAGAGGTTCTCCACCTCTTTTGTTAGGTTGATTCCCAAGTATTTTATTTTATTTTTTGGCTATTTTTAATGGGATAGATTTCCCAATTTCTTTTTCAGAAGATTAGTCACTGATGTACACAGACTTATGGGTGTTGATTTTTTATCCTGCTACTTTGCTGAACTAACTTTGTTAGTTTTCATTAGTTTCTTTAATAAATTTTTTCTGGTAGAAAAGTTTTCTGGTGGAATATTTTAGATCCTTTTAGTATAGAATAATGTTGTCAGCAAATAATTAAATTATGAGTTCTTCTTTTCCTATTCATATCCCTTTAATTTCTTTTATTTGTCTAATCACTCTGGCTAGAGGTTCAAGGACTATATTGAATAGGAATGGCAAGAGAGGGCATACCTGTTTTGTCCCAGTTCTTACAGGGAATGTCTCAAATTTGTCTCCATTTAGAATAATGTTAACATTGGGCTTAGCATAGATAGCTTTTACAATGTTGAGATGTGTTCCTGTTATCCCTAGTTTTTCTAGTTTTTTTTCTTTTTCTTTTTCTTTTTTTTTTGTTTGAACATGAAGTTATGCTGTATTTTGTTGAATGCTATTTCTGCATCTATTGAGGTGATCATATTTTCTTAAAGTTCATTGATGTGATGAATTTCTTTATTGATTTCCATAAGTTCATCTCTGGGATGAACCCCACTTGATTGTGTTACACTATCTTTTTAATATGTTTTTGTATTTGATTTGCCAGAATTTTATTGAGAATTTTTATGTCTATGTTCATCAGGGATATTAGTCTGAAGTTTTCTCTCCTTGATGTGTCTTTTTCTGGTTTTGGTATCAGAGTGATATAGGCCTCATACAATGAGTTTTCTATTTCATGGGATAATATGAGGAGTATTAGTATTAATTCTTCTTTGAAACCTCAACTGAGAATCTGTCTAGTCTTGGACTTTTCTTTGGTGTTAGGCTTGTGATGGAATCTTCTATTTCATTGCTTAAAATTGCTCTATTTAAATTATATCTATCCTCCTGATTCAGTTTGGGTAAATCATATGACTCCAGAAATTTGTCAATGTCTTTAAGATTTTCTATTTTACTGAAGTATAAATTTTCAAAATATTTTCTAATTATCTTCTGTATTTCTATAGTGTCCATTGTGATATTTCCTTTTTCATCATGAATTTTAGTAATTTGATTTTTCTCTCTCTTCTTCATTAGTGTAGCCAAGAGTTTAATCAATTTTATTTATTTTTTTTCAAAGAACCAATTTTTTGTTTTGTCAATTTTTTAAATTGTTTATTTTGTTTCAATGTCATTGATTTCAGCTCTGATTTTAATTATTTCCTATCTTCTACTACTTTTGGGTGTTTATTTTTTCTTCTTTTTCTAGGGCTTTGAGGTGTAATGTTACACCATTTATTTGTTGACTTCTTATTCTTTTAAAGAATGAACTGAATGCAATGAACTTTCCTCTTAGCACTGGCTTCATAGCATCACAGATTTTTGTATTTGTATCAGTGTTCTCATTTACCTCTAAGAATTTTTTAATGTCCACTCTGATGTCATCTGCTGTCCATTGTTCATTCAATAGCATGTTGCTTAGTCTCCAGTTGTTGAAATAGCTTTGATTATTTATTTTATCATTGACTTCTAAATTCATTCCATTAAGATCTGAAAGAATGCAGGGAAGTATCTCTACTTTTCTTTTGTATTTGCTAAGAGTAGCTTTGTGGTATAACATATAGTCTATTTTGGAGAAGGATCTATGTGCTGCTGAGAAGAACATGTATTCACTTGTTGATGGATGAAATATTCTATATATGTCTGTAAAGTCTAAATTATTGATTGAATTATTGAGTTCTATAGTCTCTTTGTTTAGTTTTTGTTTGGAAGATCTATCCCGTGATGAAAGAGATGTGTTAAAGTCACCCAGTATTATTGTTTTGTGGTCTATTTGATTCTTGAGATTGAGAAGAGTTTGTTTGATGTACATAGATGCTCCATTGTTTTGGGCATATGAATTTACAATTGTTGTGTCTTGCTGATGTATGGTTCCCTTAAGCAGTATGAAATGTCCTTCTTTATCCCTTCTGAATAACTTTGGCTTGAAGTCTACTTTATCTGATATGAGAATAGAAGTGAGTTGTATGTTTTTTCCCAACCTTTCACCTTCAGTCTGTGGATGTCTTTTCCTATGAGATGAATCTCTTGAAGGCAGGGTACTGTTGGGTCTTTTCTTTAAATCCAATCTGCTGGTCTATATCTTTTCATTGATGAGTTTAGGTCATTAACATTCAGGGTTATTATTGAGACATGATTTGTATTCCCTGTCATTTTATTTAGTTTTGTTTTTTAACTTGACTTGGTCTCTCATTTTATTGGCTTTTACTTTAATGTAGTTTCTCCCTTTGCTGATTTTCATTGTTATTTTTCATTTCATCCTCATGGAATATTTTACTGGGGGTGTAGTGCAGGATTTCCAGTTGTAAATTCTTTTAACTTTTATCATGGAAAGTTTTTATTTCACCATCAAATCTAAAGCTTAATTTTGCTGGATCTAATATTCTTGGTTGGCATTCATTTTTCTCTCAGATTTTGGTATATGTTATTATAGAACCGCCTAGCTGTTGAGGGTCTGTGTTAAAAAAATCTGCTGAGATCCGAATTGGTTTCCCTCTATATGTAATATGATCCCTTTCTCTTGTGGCTTTTAAAATTCTCTACTTATTCTGTATGCTAGGCATTTTCATTACAATGTGCCTTTGTGTATGTCGGTTTTGATTTTGTACATTTGATGTCTGTAAGCCTCTTGTATTTGATTTTCCAATTCATTCTTCAGTTTGGGGAAATTTTCTGATATTATTTTATTGAATAGATTGTTCATTTCTTTGGTTTGTATCTCTCTGCCTTCCTCTATCCCAATAATTCTTAAATTAATCTGTTGATGTTATCCCATAACTTTTTTTTTTTTAATTTATTTATTTATTTTTAGTTTTCAGCGGACACAACATCTTTGTTTGTATGTGGTGCTGAGGATCGAACTCGGGCTGCACGCACGCCAGGCAAGCACGCTACCACTTGAGCCACATCCCCAGCCCCCCATAACTTTTGGATGTTCTGTTTATGCTTTCTAACCATCTTTATTGATTGGTCAACTTCATTTTCAAGGTTATATATTTTATCTTAATTGTCTGAGGTTCTGTTTTCCAAGTGATCTAGTCTGTTGGTGATGCTATCTATTGAGTTTTTAATTTGGTTCATGTTTCCTTCATTTAAGGATTTCTATTTATTTTTCAGAATCTCTGTCTCTCTATTGAAGTTATTTTTGCTTCCTGTATTTGATCATGTAGCTCTTTATCGAAGTGATCTTTTGTTTCCTGTGTTTGTTTTTTTAATATCATCCTTTAATTTGAAGAACATTTTAATCACATACATCTTGAACTCCTTCTCTGACATTTCTTCTGTTGAGCTGGCCATGGATTATAATAATGTAGTATACTGGCTTGTTTGGGGGTAATTTCCTCCCTTTTTTTCTTGTTATTCATGTATCTTCCCTTCTAGCAATGCTGACCTGAGGTATTACAGTTTCTACCTTATAGTCTTATAGTATCCCTGAAGATTTTTAATACCTCTCCTTTAAGGGGAAGATCAATATTAACTGGTCTCAATGCAAACACTATGTAGCCTTAAACCAAATATCTCCTATTAAGACATTTACAGTTTTGGCGCAATAGACAGAAATGATGTGTTTGATTGTTATCTATAATATAAACAATACGTATGTGAAAGGGTCTACAGTTTCTAATGGTGGACAAGGGGGTGTAGGCCCTAGGCAGTGTCCCAAGATGGGAGTTATGCCAACTAAAGATGGAGATAGTGGCAGCGGTAACCCAAGAAGGTCTCCCAAGATGGAGGTGACTGCTTTCAGAGATGGGGCCACAAGGATGGTCCGTGGAGTGGTATTATGTTACACATTTGGAGATTCAGCACTGTGGCATGCAGAGGGTGACTGTCTACAGATTCTATCCAGTGTCCCTAGGTGCAGGCTACCATGTGGAGGGGAATATGGCGGTAGTAGCAGTATCCCAAGATGGAGGCAGCCAGAGGATCCCTGCGTTGGCTGATGGAAAGCAAGCACAGTCATTGGCGGGGCTATATTTCTTTTCTTAACTTCTAATTTTATTCAATAATGTTACAGTAACATATTTTATCTGATTTCAATTGAGTTTTTAATTTGGTTCATGTTTCCTTCATTTAAGGATTTCTATTTATTTTTCAGAATCTCTGTCTCTCTTTTAGAACTCAGATTATCATGGCAACATAAAATAGTTCCTTAGTAGCAACAGGTGTTTTGCTGTTGTTGGGTTCTACATATGTGAATTAGATTCTGTTGTTTGACTGTTTAGATCTAGATCTTCCTTCTTTTCTCTATCATACTTCTATCAGCTGATGAGAGGTGAATGTTGAGATTCCCTGTTATAAAAGTACATTTGTCTCTTTCTACTTTTAGCTTTATCAAACTCTATTTCCCATATTTTGAAAGTCCCTTGTTTGATGGACACATAACTTGGATTGTTTTGTCTTCTTGGCAGAGAAATTCTTTCATCATTATATTGTGTTCCTCTTTGTCACTAGTAGCTTTCTTTTCTTTGGAGCAAATTTTATCAGATTTTAGGGATTAATGTCTGTGTGATGTGTCTTTTTATTTTTATATTCAATTTATGTTTTTCAATTTGTAATCAGTTTCTTGTTATCATTGTATAATTGGATCATTTTTCATAATACATTCTATAATTTCTGCCTTTTAATTGACCTATTTAGATCATCTACATTTTAGACAGTTATTAATGTTTGATTTTATTCTTCTGCTTTATTATTTTCTGCTTTTTTCCCCTCTGTTACTCTTTTGTTTCATCTTTTCTTGACTTCCCATGGGTTACTTGAACATTTTTCAGGATTTCAACTCAATTTGCTCGTGGTGCTTTCACAGGTTTCTCTTGCTGTGTGTACTGCAATAACTTCATGCTATGGATGTATATGTGTGTGTGTGTGTGTATGTGTGTGTGTGCACGCACACACAACTTGTTACAGTCTGCTGATGTCAGCATGTTTCCACTTCTGTAAAGCATGAATCTTACTTCTTCCATTTATGTCCCTTTAACTTTACCACCTTTGGATTTCATTGCCTTGAATATTAGGTGGTATAATAGTATTTTTTGGTTTCAATTAATTATACATTATAAAACTCCAGAATAAAAGGATATTCCATACTGTGTACCTATATTCCTTCTTTTTCTGTTGCTTTTTCTTCCTTCATGATGTTCTAACATTCGTTATTGCTCTTATGAAGAGTTTCTTTGGCCATTGTTTAAAGTTAGGTCTATTTGTGTACACAGAGCCTTGAGGTTTGAGCCCCAGCAGCAGTGCCACAACATAAAAAAGATAAAGTTAGTGACACTATTTTGTCTTCTAGGGACAAGTTATTTTAGTCATTGTTCAGCCAAGAATGTCTTTATTTCTTTAGCATTTCTGAAGAATAATTTCTCTGGACATAGATTTGTGGCTGACTATTCTTGCATCACTTGAAAAGTTTTATACTTTCTTCTGTTTTCTGTGGTTACAGAGGAGAAATTTATTATTATTTGAGTAATTTTCCTTCTAGGTAATGCATTATTTTTCCTACAAGGCTCTCAAAAATTTTTCATTATATTTCATTTTCAGAAACTTGTGTTGCGGCCTTAGTATGAATTTCTTGGGGTTGGTACAAGTCCGAGGTTGCTCAGATTCTTGAATGAGCAGCTTTTACTCTTTCATCAAATTTGGGAAGTTTAAGATATCATTTATCCAAATATCCTTTATGCCTCAGTCTTTTTCTCCTTTCCTTCTGGGATATCCAATATTGGATCTTTGTTATTGTTATACAGCTCCCTGAGACTCAGTCTACAATTTCCCACAAAGTTTTCTCTTTGTTGTTCAAACTGAATAAATTCTATTAACCTGTACTCAGGCTCTCCCATTCTGTCCTTTGTCATCTTAACTCTACAGCTGAATGCATCCAGCAAAATTTTTTTGTTTCATCAGCTCTATAATTTCCATTTGGTTCTATATGCAACTTATATTTCTTTCATGAAATTTTAAGACTTCTCATTTTTGTAATCGTGTATGTAAATATTTTTATGACGGCTGTTTTGAAATTCTTGATAGATAATTCTAAAACTTCCATTATCTTGGCGTTGGCGCCGTTTTGATTTTGTTTCACCATTTGAGTTGCAATTTTTCTGGTTTTGTCATAAGTGATTTTCAGTTGTGTCCTGGGCAGTTTGGTTGTTTTGAGAACAATGCTGGATCCTATTTAAATCCTTTATTTTAGAAGACAGTTTCCATGTTCAAATTTAGCAGATCCAGGCCTACAGTGACACATGTATTTTCAGAATCTCATATATTATGTTCTGTTAGGTGTCTCTCGTGCATGTGAAACTCCCACTGGTCCCTGCTCCTGAGGGTAAGGAGTTTTCCAGGTTCACATATCAAGGTGAGGAAGGGAGTGTCTGGCTCATTGGGAGGAATGGTCTTGATGACCCAGGCCACTGATTATCCTGAAAAATCCCTCTTAATGGTGACACCTGTTGGCTCTAAGTAGAGGGGAATCTCAGGCACATGGAGTCCAAGGGTATCCTAGGCTTTCTACTTGTGGCTGAATGTCCCTTGCAGGTACTCCCAGAATGCCTGGTATCCCTTTGTGGTGGGGAAATTCTGAGGCCCAGCCGCAAGCTAGAATGTTTTCTGACTAAGATGCTTGTCAGGTCAGGATCCCCCTTGACAGGTGCCTGACTGCTGGTATCTTTGGATGAAGAAAGGGACTTGCAGTCTTTCAGTCTACATATGGCAGAATTTCCCTTGCTGGCAACTTTTCTTCTTTTCCTCTCCCCCTACCTGCTGGTTGGTGTCTCTGGTGGAAGAGAAGAGTCTCAGTCCTGGTGGGGGAGAAGAGGACTTCTCCTGGGCACTTATCATTCATCCCCCTTGCCAATGCTACCAGGCTTTCAAGGAAATGTTGGCAAGCCTCTCATTCAATATGGGGGAGGAATAAATCCACCTGAGCTACCTTCTGTTGCTAGGCTGGGGGTCAGCAAACGTGGGTCTGGTCACGGTCTTCTGCTGAGGGGGTATTTGTAAGAGGCACTGACAATGTATTGTTCCTCCAGTGCTGGGATCCCTAAACAGTTTGCCTTCCTCTTTCTTGGTTGTCCCTTGAATCATTTCCAAGGTTTATCTTTGTTCTTAGTGAAGAGAAAAAAGGCTCTGTCATCATATCTGAACCACAAATCTCTAATTAATACCTTTCACTGAATGCCTAAGAATAAGTAGATTATTTTTTTAAAAGAGAGAGAAAGAGAGAGAGAGAGAGAGAGAGAGAGAGAGAGAGAGAGAGAAAAAGAGAGAGAGAGAGAATTTTTTTAATATTTATTTTTTAGTTTTCGGCAGACACAAGATCTTTGTTTGTATGTGGTGCTGAGGATCAAACCTGGGCGGCACGCATGCAGGCGAGCGCACTACCTCTTGAGCCACATCCCCAGCCCATAAGTAGATTATTTGTTGAGTTATCTTTAGTAGGATTGACTGGAAAAAAATATTTGTTGGGAATTCCACATAGAAATTGAGTGAAGGATTTGATTGTTGAGAATACTTTCTGCCAGGTATTGGTCTGCAATGAGAACAGAATTGATGCTTAGTCAGTCCTCATAAATACTTGTTAAAGGAATGAAATAATGGGAGAAAATTAAGTAATATCTCTCCCCATTTTTTTTTTTAATAATTCACATGATTTAAGTAAAGGTTATAAAGTTTGGAATGAAATATATGGATGAGAGAATTGAATGTGTCATGGTTTGTACTAAAGACCTGAATGTTCTTGAAAAATGAGTGGAAAAGCATAGATCCCAGAGACACCCAGATTTAAAGCAGAAGAGACTAAGGAGCATCTGTGTTTTTTACAGATTGGTCCAATTCAGAATTGAGTCGATCTGTAATGTTAATTCAGGGTGGCCTGAATCAGAGAGTTCATTTGTCAAGTTTCCCTTAACCATTGGGGTTCCCACTGTTCTGGCATTGCAGAAAGGCAAATGAGGCAGTATTAGCTGATCAACAAAGAACAGAGTTCAGATGGATTGCCCCTTCCCAAGAGAGTACCACTTTTTTTTTTTCCCTAGAACACCAGTTTGCCTATAGCAGCCTTTAGCAGGAAGATAAACATGAACCTCGCTTAATATACGTTTCTCAGTGAAACCAAGTAACTGCCCTTCCCTTCTGAGGACATCCCTGAGAAGTTGCTGCTTTAGCTCTTCACTGCTCTTCCTTCATCAGGCACTATTTGTTTTCCCTCTTCATATCCTGCTATTCATTTCCTTTGTCAAAAAGGCCAGTGCTGGCCCTCCCCTGAGTGGGCATTGCTGACAGTCACCTAGTTGCCCCTGGAGACAGCTGGGTCACCCAGGGGACCCACTGCCCTGTCTCATGGTCCTGATTTTGGTTCTTGACAGCAGACCCTCATTGGAGGCTTTGTCTTTCTGCATTCCACTGCTGATGAGCTCCAGCATGAGAAATTAGAAGGACTGGCACAGGCCTCCGTCTACAGACTTCAAACACTAACAGCAGATGAGGCCTGGTGTTGGTTAAGGGCCACTTGCAATTGCAACTCTTTGTCTCAGCTGTGCTTTTTTTATGTTTCACATTACCCATTCTACCCCGCCTTCCTCACACATGCCCTGGAGATGGATTGTGCAGGCAGACACTGTCTGCAGTACCTCAGTGGGAGATGGAGGCCTGCCTTTACTTTGCACATGTGGTATTTTTTGTATGTGAGGAGACTACAAATGACCCCTCATAGGTTGGGATATGCTTTTCTGCCATGGCAATAGGCAGAGCTGGGCCCTGAACACTTTCTATCCTTGCCTCCTTTCAACCACTAGCATATTTGATGACTCTTAAAGTCTCTACCTGGGGAATAGAGGAATTAGTTGTATAAAACTGTGGTTTTCTGCAGGAACTTCACCTGTGATGAAGGCCAAGCCAGAAACATATCTTGCAGTGGACAGTCACATTTCAGAGGCAATGTCCTGTTCTGGATTAAGTACTCATACAGAGCTAGGAGAGGTGGACAGCGGCCTGCAGATGGTACTCAGGAAGCTGACTAGACTGAGACTGTGAGCAGAGCTGCCAGGAATCAGGCTCAGAGGGTCAGAGGGAGTTTGAAATAGTCAAAAGGGTTTTCCCTACACAGCACAGGCTCCCTTCCCTAACTGTACCATTCATTTATATATATATTATTTTTAGTTTTTAAAAGTTCTCATTGAACTGCAAGGTCCCCAAGGAAGGATGTCATTTTGGGAATGAATTCTTAAGAAAGATATTCTCAGGTTCTCAAAGACCACAATGGGTTGGGGGGAAGGTACATACAGGATAAATATAGTTCATTTTGCTGAAAATAACTACTATTACTTAAAGATATTTTTTTTTGTTTAAAAAATAGGATATATAATGGAATCAACTGGAGAACGTATCTACATTTTAATGATGTTAGGATAATTCAAATAATTTTGAACTTGTCTTTGGGCTGCCTGTGGAATGCCAGTCATAGGTGACATAAGGAGAACACGAAGGAAGAACCGTGTTTGTGTCTACTCGGGGATGATCAGCTCTAAGACTGGATCCCTTGTGGTGCTAAGGGGACTAAAGGTAGGAAAGGGTCCCTCGTAGAAGAGGAGATGCTACTGTAATAAAGCATTAGGCAAATCAAGGGGATGAGCTTGTTTAAACCTTATCACCTAGAGATGGGTTGTCTAGAAACCTGGAGTACAAGTTTCCCAACGCACGACTCAGCATCTATTTTTCTTTCCCACAAAAATAATCAGGATTCAATCATGAAATCAATCTTCCACCAAATCTACCTTTTTGCAGAGGGATTCTTGTTGTGAAAGATGCATGTGTCTACATAGACTGGGTAAATTTTTTTGCTATTGTCATTGTTGTTTGTACTGGGGATTGGACCCAGGGGTGCTTAATCACTGAGCCACATCCTCAGCCCTGTTCTTATTTTTTTTATTTTGAGACAGGATCTTTCTAAATTGCTTAGATCTCACTAAGTTGCTGAACCTGACCTCAAATTTATGATTCTCCTGCCTCAGTCTCCTGAGCCTCTGTGTGGTTATGTAATGTATTTTTAATGATACTTTATAGTAGTTTTTTTAAAACCCTATAGGCAAGAAGGGCAGTAAAGCCATTTTAGAGAGGAGAAAACTGGCATTAAAGGGATTAAGAGAGTTACCTAAGGTGACCCAGTTGATGGGGCTGGCAGAATATCCCCAGCATCATCACAGTGTCCCTGTGTTTTACACTCACTCACTGTCCTCTATTCTGCAGGGCCAGTAATTAAAAAATGCACAATAATGCATTTTCCATGGTTGTGTGGTTTAGATCCTCCAGCTATTAAAGATGCAAATATGAATCATACTAAGAACGCAACGAAAAGTTTAGAGATGCTTCTATCTGTTTACTTGGCATCTTACAACATATACTTGGAACTTAGCCTCAAAACTTTGCATCTGTATTTAAAGTCTAGGTAAGACCTAGAAGACTTTGAAATACTGTGTCGTCACAGAAATGCAACTAAGTTTTCCACTTAACTCCATAATATATTCTTATGTTTAATACAAAAATTTAAAATTGTGCCATAATTTGTTTTCAGCAAAATCTCTCCTTACAAGGCTTCATATGTGAAATAAGTGGCCATTCATGTTTGGGCAGAGCAGGCGGCAAAGGGTATACTAAGTCTGACCCTCAGGAACCGTCCCTAGGTATCCTGGGTGCTGTTCTTATGCATGGATGGAGTGTGCTCTGACAAGTTTTACACAATCTGGCCTCAGCTGGTAGACCTTCCTTGCTTTCTCCTCCATTGTCACAGCCATGTTTGGGCTTGGGATATCCCTCTCTAAAGAACCCAGATCCCTACCTTAATCTTCATCCCTACCACCAACCTACCATCTTCCCATGTGACAAATGCAACATGGATAGTAGAAATTGAGCAAGGGATCAGCAGAAGGTAGATGAGAGCTCAGCTCTGTTGAATTCTAATCAGGTCCTGCTTCACTTGATTTTATGGCTTCAGGAATTTAAAGCAAAGTAAACAGGCACAGAGCCTAAACCCAAGAAATGTTCTGGCCTCCACAACAATTTCTGAGAATTAGCCTCTAAATTAAGAAATGTTCCTTCATTAGAAATAATCAATATAACTGGAAGGAGTTCTCGATTTGAACACAGGTATGACATTCATTAAAGATTTTAGTTTTCCTTGTCTTTCTTCCCCTATTTAAACCTAGGACAATCTGTTTCTCTTTACATTTCTAAATCAGAGGCTGTGTGATAATTCCTCATAAGGCTTCTTTTAACCTATGAAATGTTCTCTGGCTCATTGATTGTAAACTTTTTTTTTTTTCACTTAACATGCACTTATTTGAAAAACAAATCTTGAAACTTGGCCATTAGGCTCACTGCCCATAAACCCGTCTGTTTGCAGAGACCCTCTCAGGGGTACCCTGCAGGTGCCAAAGTCCCAGCAGCTGCAGCAGTTACACACTGATGAATTTAGGGAATGGACTTCAGATCCAGGATGACCATGAGATATACTTTACAACTCAAGCTGAGCTTATGTTAAAAATTAAAAGACCTTTATAGATGGCTTTTGTTTCCCCCTTGAGTCTTCTAAATCAGGAAGACAGCTTGCAGCAGCCTATGTATTGGGCACATCTTGCACAGCCTGACTCCCTGAAAAACCAGAAGGCCAACACATTTGCTCCAGTTTGAATTGAAATGAGAGGGGAGAGGGTTACTAAGAGAGCTGCAGTGGAGGTCAGACTCCTGCAAAAGAAGGTATATATGGCTTTTCCAAGTGGGTTTTTGGCAGTCATTGGTGTCACCTGCATTTTTCAAACCTCTTTGTTTCTCGTATCTTGCTTAGGTAGCAGCTCTGACAGCTAATGAAGTAAGGTGGGTCTGGCCATTGTTAAAAATAGACCAAATAAAAACCTGAATAAACAAGTCCTTTGTGGTGTAGACACTCTATAAGTCAATGAGAAAATATTTGATAATGAAATTGGAGGTGTAGTCCTTTTGCAAGTGGGAGTCCTGATTTGTAGCAATTATAAGGGGGCAAAACTCCACTTTATTAGTTCCGGGGCCTCCCAGTATACAGGTGTTCCTTCTCTCTGTTCTATTCACATATGTGACTAAAAGAAACAAAACAACTAACTGAAAACATTTTATTTAGAGGGAGAGAAGCAAATAACTTGTCTCCTTTTTGTCCAATGTTTTAATCCTTTAAAATAACCTTAGCCTTAGGTGGGGTGGGGGCTTACTGAGAATTAACCCTATTAATTCATCATATGGCCTGAAAAACCAAACTCATACTTAATGTTCTAATATTTTGCTTCCAATATTTTCACAGCACTTTGTGAACCAACATCCATCAGCGTGGAACATGTGGGGCTGGTATGAGCTGAGCTCGCCATGCATTTGGAACCTTCCTGCACAGCAGCCCTGCCTGTAAAGGTCAACAAGGGGAGCTTGCTGCTTTCAATGGCGTATCTCCTGAAGACCCAATGCAAGTTCTTTGAAGATGTGCATGTTTGCTAGCTGCAGTAAAAGAGGAAAGTGGAAATATTAAAGCAGCACTAGATGGCTAAACTCCCAGGAATAAGTAAGCCTGGATCCTGAGCATAAATTTCTTCAGAAAAGGACTTTGAAGTTTGTTTCAATCTGTGAAATTCTAGTAACGGTCTAAATTTGCTTCTCAACATCTGGTGGAGATAATTTGCAACAACAAATGGTATAGATATGTCCATGTGTGCGTTTGCTCATTCATTCATTCATGATAGTTTTCTTGAGAGCCTCCTATGCATAAGAAAATGGCCTCAACTCTTCAAGGAATAGAGGTGAGTAAGATGGTTCTTGCCCTCAAAGACCTCATTCTTCATTTGAGGAGAGAGAATCCACAAGAATATAACGGTAATGTGTGGTACATTGAGATGAATATAAGCTGTATCAGATTTAAATATGAGAGGGTGGGGGAGGGCATATTGTCAGAATGGATCTAATAGATTCATCAAAGGGTTTCCATGGTAGCTGATAGGTATGTTGGAGTACTATCACTGAATAGGTCAGAAGTTGTGGGAGGATTTTCCATGCAAAGGCACACTCCAAAAAAAAAAAAAAAAGTACAGGAGTGGGAATTGCAAGGTCGATGTTCCCTTTGATGAAACCATACAAGGTGTGTAGAAGGCTAGTAATTGATGTGATTATATGGGTAATTTGGCCCTGATATTATAGAAAATATTTAACGTCAAGCCAAATATTTAGCTTGCTGTTTAACTTCTGAGCCAAGTGTGGGGCAGAACTCCTGTATCCAAAAGAACTTCTTTTCCAAGGACAACTTCTACCCTATTACTTCATGTTACTGGATCACTCTGTCACATCAGCTGGTTGGTTTGCCCAGCTTTGCTTCTTTTCTCTAGAATAGGCTCTTACGCAGATTGACATTCAAGCTCCCCCAACTAAAGTGTCTATGTTCCACTCTTTACACCTCACCTATTAGTGACTCTCCAGTGAAACTGTAATAACACTCCACCTGTCTAGTAGCCCAATCTCCAGACAAAGCCATGGATGCTCACAGGAGTGGCTTGCCCAAGGTTAAAAGCTACCAAGTGTTACAGCTTAGAAACTCTTGGGATAGAAAGTGATCATGAGCCCCCAGATCACCCAGGAGATTGACATTCCCTATTGTCCCACAATTTGTATTCTCTGATTCATTGCTTCATTCTTGTAGTCTTTCATTCATTCTTTTAAAAATATTTACTGACACTTACTATGTTCCAGCACAGAGTTAGCTGCTGAGGTTACAACAATGAACTACATAGATAAGTTTCTACTCTCATAGATATTATAGGCCATTTGGAAAGACAGTCAGGAAAATAATTATATGAACAAAACAATACTCACTTTCTGGCCCTGGTTGCAAAGATCAGGCATGCTCTCCTAGGCAGCCATGTCAGGTCTGCTCTGTTTCCCCTTTCCTTACCAGCCACTGTCACTGGAACTCTCTTGCTGGAGTTTGGCTATATTTTTTTTATTCCTTCTCATATAATTGAATGTTCTGCACCTTCCTTGATGTATTAATGAATACATATAAAAATAAATACTGATAACAAAATAACGAAGGAGGAGTAGGTGGGCTTATCTATTTCAGTTCTACAGAAGAGGGTATTCAAAAATGACAAGTTCAGAACTCAGCTATGAGTTCAGAAAGGTAGAATAAAGTGCCACTTTTGTTACTACTGCTGACCTGATTTAGCAATAAGTCAACTAAGTATAAACGTTGGGGTAACATAAGGTGACTCTACTGGGTCAAGAATGTGCTTTCTGATTATTGAACCTTGGTGGGAAAGGCTCGATATTGTAGTGCACAATTATGTCTCCCCAAACTCCCTCCACAATGCATAATGTAGTACTTGAAACTCTACTGCTCCCTACTTTATTTGTTTTTAATCCCTGAACCACATCTTCTAATTCTTGCTTATCACTTCCAAATTTATTTTTGAAAACGGGTGAATCCTAACTTTCCAACAAACATAAAATCAACATGTCAAAGGTTATATTTAATTTAGTAGTTAATGAGAAAACGAGTTAAGGTGTTAAAAAATGGCTCAAAGGAGAATCCCAAGAGCAGGAATATATATAGGAAATTGGGGATGCTGAAGAGATTTTGTGTAATTGATGCAAGATTGGCTTATTACATGGCCACAAGATTGTACTTCCATTAGATAAAACGCACCTGCATTTCTATGAGCATGTATAATTTTCCTCAAATCCACAAGTTTTCTTAAGAGTTGAAAAATTGCTCAAAGACAATGAAATATGCAGACCTAATGAAATCAGGTAACTTGACAGCCTACAGAAAATACCTAGTTTCTGCTGAAAAGTTTCTCCAAAATCTTGAAAAGCCATTCACAATATTTTCCCAGCAAAGTTTTACATTGTTCTTCTCTGAGAAGAGAACAGCTCAGTGATTCAGTGACACTTAGAGATGGATCCTTTTCTGAGCTGGATAACACAAGTACAGTCTAGTGAGCAGCAGCATCCTGGGGAGACAGTTGAGTATTCAAATTAATGGATACGAACAAGTGAGTACAAGTGGAGCATAATTTAGGAGCACTGGGATTGAACTGAGCCAGAAAATAGGTAAGGTCATGTGATAATTCCAACCAGAAGAAGCCAATAAGTCTTTTCTGAACATAGAATTAACAAATGACTTCTAGAAATGGCAGAGTCCTTGAAACATTATTGTGCTAGGCAATGGAAGTGATAAGCAAGAATTAGAAGATATGGTTCAGGGATGAAGAACAAATAAAGTAGGAGCAGTAGAGTTTCAAGTACTACATTGTGCATTGTGGAAGGAGTTTGGGGAGACATAATTGTGTACTACAATATTGAGAGCAATTTGTCCACATGTGGTGAGCGGGAACAGAATCAAGGGGGCTACATTTGCAAAGAGGAATAATTGAATGTGGGCACATATGACAAACAGATTTCTGGGTCTGACATATAATAAGCTAAATATGGAACATATTATTACATAATTACATTTTTATTATACAATAGAACCAGCAAAATGCTGCTGTGGTTCGTGAATAAGGGAATTACATGTAGGTAATAATAAACACCTTCATCTCTACAGCATTTTGTACGTTCATATGAATTTTCTCATTAATAAGCCTAGGTATACCCATTTTGTTATTTCTGATTTAACCATTTCTGATTGAACCATCCATTTAGTGGATGGAGTGAAACTCAGAGAGATAATGGGTGGCAGAGATAGCCCTTAACCAATTTTCATCAAACCACAGCAGAGACTTCTGTGCTAGGAAACAGTCTTCCTACTACACTACTCTGGCCAGACCCCAGAGAAAACTGTGGAACCGGAGTCCAGACGAGATCTACCCAGGGCACAAAACACAGAAAAACAAGACTTACCATTGAAGTCCAAAAGACCTTTGATTATGTGCTCTAGAAACCAGAAAGCTGTGGGGAACCTTGTGGGTATCATTGTGGCTGGAACTCTGAATGCAAAGTAGTGGCCAGCAGAATCCACTGATGGAAATCACAAAATGAGAAAATAATAGCAAACTTCTTTGGAGGACTGACTATACCCAAGCATTGGCTATGGAAGTGACATGGGCTTTCTTATTTATTCTTCTTGACAAGCCTATGAAGTAGGCACTATTATTATCTCCATTTTTCAGATGTGGAAACTGAGGCACAGAGATGTTAGATGATTCCCAAGTCTGGGGCTTGCAAAGGGTAGAGCTGAGACTGGAGGGCAGGCCTGTCCTGTTCTAAGTCCTTAACTATTCAGCACTCCATCTATGCACACTTTGTAAAGTGATTATGGTTAATTAGGGCTTTTCATATTTGGAAGAAGTATCAGAATGAAGAATTTGAAAAAAAAAAAAAAGTCCTTCTTTGGAAGTGAAGTCAATAATTAGGCCCAAATTTTGTAAGATCACATTAGTGATTTGCACAAAGTATACAATAAAAGGTTAAAAGAAAGTGTAATCCAGTCTTAAAAGAACATTCACAGTGTTCTGAAATTCCAGCTGTGGTTGTCACTGGGACTGGGAAAGAAATGGTATAATTTAGTAGAGAGTCTGTAATATGGGTCTTGAAATAAATTGAGTATTCTAGTTTAGTAGCCATTGGGTGATTTACAGAGACTAACATGGATACTAATGAATAATGAAATTACTATTATTTACAGTAAACTTATATTACATGAAATCTATAGCTTATACAAAGAATTCTTGACGTTTTATGAGGGGGAGAGGAAGTTTTGAACCCAGAGTCTCTTAACCACAGAGCCACATTCCCAGCCCTTTTTTTATTTTGAGACAGAGCCTTGCTAAGTTCTGAGACTGTGGCTGTGTGCTGAGGCTAGCTTTGAACTTTTGATCCCCCTGCCTCAACCTTAGGAGCTGCTGGAATTACAGGCATGTGCCACCACACCCTGCAATTCTAGACTTCTTAAGAAATCCATTTTAAAAAACACAACCACTTTTGAACGAGATTCCAATTAAATACAACGGTGATCCTAAAAATTTGCCAAGGGCTATCTTTAAATATTATACTGGCCTTCAATGATTTGTATTGAGTCAATGACATCTGCCTTAAGGAGGAACTGCCATTTTCCCACAAATTGCCTCAAATGAAAATCTAATACAATTAAAAGGGATGAAGTCCAGGAAAAGTACAATGTCAAATATCCCAAGTTGTCAGGAATTGCTTCTATTTTCTTTGACTTCTTTTGTTTGATCCTTATCCCACTTAGCTCTCCCAGCTTGTTCAAAACTCTTCCTTTTATCTCTCCATTAAGCTGGCGTTCACTTTAGTTCCTCTCTTCAACTACCAAATACCATTTGGGAGACTAGGGATCCTTCCCTGTGTGTTCTGCCAATATACAAGACCTCCAGCTAACACTGTGGGGCAAGTTTCCTACAGGAACCCTCCTCCCTTAGGGGCACATCATTAAACAAAATCATCATAGGAAACATTTGCATATGGATTTCCTTATTGAAGTCCAGGGGCAATACCATGGGTATGGAGAACTTAACTGACAGGAGAGTATTCAGAAACAACTAAAAAGACTGTCCTACAAGGAATGCCTGCTTCTATCTTTAGACTCAGAGAGTCAAGTGTGGGGGGGTGTGTGGCATTGGTATCTTACAGTTTTACAATACTCCTTTTGCTACTTCCACTCATCCAGGTTTTAGGATGATTGAGATTTAACCTTCTAGTACCTGGCAATTAAATGGGAACAATTTAAAAATTTATTTTTTTTAAAAATTACACGACCTATTTTCATATTTTTATTGGACCAAAAGTTAAAATATTAGTCCACTCAGTTCAACTCAAGACATGTGGCCACCATGGTGACAACCAGCTTGCAATTTCTAATCAAAATTTCTCCTTCACTGGCCTTGATCTGGGGAACAGTTGCCCTCCCCTGATTTATTCCTAGGGTGACTGTGCCCCTAGAGGTTACTGGTTGGGAACTGCATGTAATTTTGAATATGGTTATTTCTGGAGGCAGGAGTGGGAGACAGAAGATCTTGCATTTTTCTTTTCTTCCTGGTGCATGGTTCTTTACTTCTCTTCCAGGTTGGCTGGTTCTATTTTTTTTTCTTGCTTCCCCTGGTGACTGATTAACGTTCTGGCATTTTGCCTTCGAAATTTTCTGAGAGCTTGTCATGGCTCAGAGCAGCGGTAACTATTTTATTTCATTTTTCTAAACCATTTATGAGGACAGTGAATGGTTTTAATTTGACTCATCCAAACCTTATTATTTCCCTGTAGATGATTTTCCCCCATTGTCTTGTTTGGCAAAATCCCTAAATTGCCCTTGGCTAATTCAAAGAACAAGCAAAAGAGATGTTTTTAGGTATCCTTAATCTCAAAGTTGATAATAAATTATGTAGTTATTAAATAAACTTGTCTTGCTGCCAAGAGCAAAATAAATAAAGATGTTTGCTTCAATGAAGATAGCTCTGCATTTCTAGCCCTTTCTAAATCTTGCCTGGATCTGCAGGGCATTAGCACATTAAAGAAAATCTTCAGCAGTGACTAAAGGATCCATTCCTAAGACCATTCTCATCCTACTGCTTAATCACTGCTTCTCTGGGTTGGGGCTCAGAGGAGAAGCACATTGAAGGAAGAATTTATGGATGGAAAACAGCTGAAGACAACTTAATGGAATGACTCAAACCATCCTGAGGTAAAACAACAAACTATTTGGAGGGAAAGAGCCAAATAAGTCTAGAGGCTTCGTTTTTTATTTTATTTCATTTTATTTTTTATGGGTCATATTGGTCTCTGGCAACATATTTTTTCTATCTGGCTTCTTTTGGAGTATACATATATCTATAAATTCCAGAGGTCCATGTCCTTCTTTATGTGAGATCCCTTATGTAGACTGACCCCATCCATTCTTCAGGTCTCCCTATTGCAATTCAGTCAATCCTCCTCCTCTGGCTTATTTCCAAGATCTCTGGATAAAACTTCTATTACATGCTTCAAGCTTGGGCCTGTAGAAAATTGCAAACTTGGGTTGTTTTCTTCAGGACTTTCCAGTTCCCTTTCTAAATGTCCAGCGCTAGAGATGATAAAGCAATTACTGGTAATGTACGACAGTATGCTGGGATTTGTATACTCTCCCTGTAAAGCATTTTAGAAATATGCATCAATAGGTTTATTGCATTCGTGCATTTTGATCCAATAATTCTAAAGTAAGGAATTCATCCAAAGGGAATAATCTATAATACAGTAAAATACATCTTGCTTAATTATCAAGATGGCAACCTTATCGTTGTTTACAATAGTACAAGACTGAAAACAATCTAGAGGTCCAAAAGTGGGGGAGTTTTCTATAAATCATGACCTACACACATAATATTCATACATGAATTTTAATGTGCTCTATAACATGGGGAAATGTGTGTTAGAAGGTTACATAATGTAACATTCAGCAAAATGTACAGGATAAGTTCAACACACAATAAAATCTGTATGGAGTAAAAGGATGGAAATACACAGAAGGAGATATAAAGACATTTTTAGGTGATAGGTATGAGTATTGTTTTTCATTTTCCAAAGCTAGTATAATGAGCATATATAACATTGCAAGGAAAATAAACTCAGAGGAGATACTGAGGTTTCACTGTTTTTCTGGAGGAAAAGCTGGTAGAGAAGCCATGTGGTAGTTGCCTATGAACCCTCCTGGGAAAGCAAGGGATGGAGGGAGTTGCTTCTTGGTGTGATTCTGGGGGGGCATCCTTTAAGCCCAGGCTCTGGCTTCGACCTACAGGGCCTTGTGCTCTGGTGGAAAGGGATATACTGAGATCTTGAGACTTTACAAGTTTAGAATTAATCGCACTTTGAAAAGGCTTTGAACAAGTTTCCAGCAGAGAAGGGGGTCTCCGTATTCATACCATTTTGGATTCCTTGAGGATGCTGTTGCCAAGCATCTCCATTTGACAATGCAGAAGTCAAAAGCATTTGCATTCTCTGCTATATCTCATTGAGGTCTCTGTTCAGAAGAATTACCTCCTAATTAAGATCTTCGTTAAGAGTACAGTCTCCAGTGTTGGGATGCCCATTTTTAGATCCCAGTCATAGAACTTTAGCAGTTGCTAGACCCAAGGAAACTTTCTTAACATCCCTGAGCTTTAATTTCCTCATCTGCAAAAATTGGAAAATAATTACCCCTAAAGATTCTATGAGATAACCCACATCAGATGCTTCAAACAAAGCATATTAAAAACATCTAACAGATGTAGGCTGTTATTTATTACACAGCAGTTGTTTTTATACTAGTTATAAAATGTGAATCATCTTATTTATTACAAGTTTATTTATAATGTTTCCCTGGCTTATACATGATCTTCACAAAAGACTGGGCCTTGTGTTTTGTTAATAAGTGAAACAGAGCCCAGGACAAGTGAGTGCTCTGTAAATAATTACTTAATAACATATTGATCACACACTTGTTTGATAAGGGTCAATGCTTTTTCCTAGCTAGAAGGATGCAGTTGAGCTAGCCCAGGTGATACAGATCCACTGGCAAGATGCAAACGGTAGGAAGATTTATTCTCTTCACAGAGAAGATCTGCTAAACAAGGGGAGTACAGTAGTAAGAGTATGATGAGGGTCAATGGAACGTAAAGCTGGTCAGCACTAAGTAGTGGGCTCAGAGCTGAATCCCATCCTTATTAGCCAAGGAATCTAAGAGCCAAGGAGACAAAGGAGGGGGACATGGCTCTGAGCAGAAGACGACGGGAAGGCATCTGGGAATTGTGGGAACAGACTGTGTGCATGAAAAACAGGCTGTACAACACCCCCCAGCAAGGTCACAAGCAGATGGGACAGCTCTATTTCAAGGACCAAGTTGCTGCCTAGAAGTGTGAATGGACTTTGGTTATAGAAATTGATCAAGGAAGAGAAATTTTCAGAGAGTAGAGAAAGGAAAATGACCTTCGGCCCACTTCAAATATTACTACCATCATAAGCTTTCCTGGATCACTTTAGCTAGCCATTTAAATTGCATTTAGCTTGCATTGCCTTTTATTTTGGATAATTTTCATTCAGTTCTTATCTGAACTACTGGATTATAAATTGAGATTTCCTCCAGAAGGATGGTTTTGCCCAATTTTTTTTTTTTTTGAGACTAGTCCCAAGAAAGAAATGGCACACCTATTAAATCATTCCTCAACTGTTGTGTGCAAAACATTCTTGAGTAATTAAAGTTGATATGCCCTTGAATCCTTTTGGGTCCAAAGCTGTAACTTCCCCAAACAGTTCCCAATTCCAACTCTCTTATCTTTTCCTTCTGTTACATACCATTACCATTTTTGTCTTGAATTTTTAAGCCATGTTTATTTTAATCTTAGATTCTTATGTTGATGCAGATAGCTGTTAACCTAAAATCATAAACTCTTGGAAGATAAGCACAGTTTTTATTAGTGTATTTGCACCACTATTCTTTGAATTAGAATAGCGACACTAAACACTACTTTGCAATATCTTGGTAATATTTTTGATATATTCACTTTTCCTTCTGTAGCAAGTATGTCCCCATAACCAATTCTCAAAGTAAGACTCTTTTCAATTAATTTAAAAATACTGCATGCCAGAGAATGTTCCTAATGGCCAGACCCATGGACACAGGGTGTAAATTATGACATGAAGTCCTAACAGTTTCACCTGGTATGACTGAGTTTGGAGATTTCATTAAATACTTTCCTCATGTGAAAAATATGGATTTAGCAACTTTATTTTTATAAATACTTATTAAATACCAACTATATATGTAGCAAGTATACACATAGTTGGGAAGCAAAAAAAGCATTTGTCACAACTTCCCAAATGTTGGAGGTGGATTACTGAAGATAACAGATTAGTGCTCTGCCCACATGTCTGGAAGTGACTTAATCCATGTCATCAGCAGCAGGATGGGCTGCATCTTTCCTTTGCTGATTACTGTTGCTTCCTGAGGGGCCTAGTTTTCAAGAAGTTGGTCAGGCTAGAAGCTGGATTATGACTTCATCACCTCTGACTCACATGGAATGCACCCTTTCCATCCAGACCTTTTGTTAGTAAGATTTGAACTTCCTAGCTCTTGGCCATGATGAGAGCCAAATGCAAGCACGTCACATTGTGTGCCAGGCCTCTCAGCATTTATGTTCTCTTTTTAACAAAGTTGTTTTAGATGAATTTTGACTTTGATCAAGAATGGCACTAATTTTTAGAGAAATGTTGGAGTTATGAAATCAAGGAATTTTCAAGTGAAGTAAATCATGGCTCAATGACAGCTATTTGGCAGAACGGCATCAACTGAGGAATCCTAATATGGGGGCATTTTTTCCCCCTCTGAGGAAGGATTAAGCATAGACATGCTTAAGTTAAGCTTTACTCCGTGGACTATTATTTCCTTGCCCCAGCCAAGTGATGAGATAAGGTAACCAACTTGGCCCGAGGTCATGAAGGAGCCAGTTCAACCATCAAGTGTCCTACAGTAATAATAACATTGATAACATCTTATACTTATGCCGTGGTTTGTAATTTCTAGAGAACTTTCATGTGCTTCCTCTCATTTGATCTTAATAATGATTCCTTGTAAGGGACACAGTTGGTATTTCTATTACCATATCCAGGTGTTGCTCAGAGCTTACTGCATACGAAGTTGGTAATTAGTAAATATTTATAGAATTAAAATTGTTATATCCACATTTTTTTTTTCAGATGAGGAGAGTGTTTAATGATGTCTCCAAATCTCCAGACGTATCAGGTGAAACTGTTGGGACTTAACACCAGACTTTGTGCTCTGTGTCCACATGCCTTGTCACTGACACTTGTAAAGACAACTTCTTTTCCCCAGTTGACTTGATGTCAAAGCAAGCTACGACTCCCACAGTTATCTTTGGTGACACTAGGCTGTGAGTATTTGAACAAGCTTGGAAATAAAATTAAATGTAACTAGCCACATACTACAAAGAAAGAGCATAAGTGAGAAGGAACAGTAAGAAGAAAAATGATTAAGGCTTTGGGTGTGGTTCAGAATGGCATTTAAAATAAATACAATAAAAGTTATCCTGTAATCAGTAAACAGCAATATTATTAGAATTTTTTTTTTTTTAATTTACTTCCTTTAACATGCAATGGGGGGAAATGGGAAAAAAAAACGTCAAGGACTCAATCAAACAGATGGTTCTTTAGTTATTATTTCCCTCTTTCTGTTGTTTACAAGTAGAGATTTCTTTAACAAAACGTGACTCACAGATTCCGGTGAGGCCAGCAGTTCTCTATTGGGAAGGAGAGAGGAAAATAGTGGGAAGAGAAATCAGATCATAAGCTTTTATTATGCACATTATTATGCCTCATTAATTAACCCAACCACTGTCCTAGTGACGTTCTGGGCTCACTACACAGGAAAAAATTAGTCTGGATTGCCAAGTTAAATAGACAATTACAGGAAGATCAAATTATGCCTACATTGCATTCTGTCAGGGAACAAAGCCAAATTCATGTCAAATTCATAAGAATGGAATATCCTCACTAAAAAAAGCCCCGAAGAACCAACGTCACAAGGCATTTGACGTCTACACAGAGGATGTATTTGTATTGATCTTGCCTGAGCTTCCTTTCTCAGAATCGCATAATAGACCAAGAGAAAGGGCTCTCTGAGCATCTCCGCCACATACCAGCTGCATAGATCCTTTGTTATGTTCAATAAAGCACAATACACCAGGGGAAACCACCCCACCTCATCAACTCCTGTCTCTCATCCTGGCTGGCAGCTGCCACCATTCTGCAGACACAGCTTCGACATTTAAAGAGCACACTGTGCACTCTCAGTGTAGGCTTTGCACTTTTCCATGGAAGAAATCTTGATTCTATCCATAGTCTTGAGGATGCATTTCCATGAAAGAACTGTTCCAAAGGAAAATAGAGAGGAGCCACCCCTACTGGCATCTGTGTGAGTTCCTGATCCACACAACTGTAAGACAATAATGAGATGTTTGTTTTGTGACTATGTTGGAGAGGCCTTTTGCAGTGTAGATAACTGAAATATTCTGAATCTGGCATAGATGCTGTTCCCATAATCCTCTGGGTCTCTGACCTACTACTATCCTGCTGTTCACCCAAGAAAAGATTTCTTTCTTTGTATTCCTCTCCTGCCTCATTATTTCCTCTTTAAGGCATAGAAATTGACCCTCTCCATAGCTGGCAAAATTCTTTATGTGGAGAAACTGTCTTTATTTGTAAAGATAAGTCTCTAAGTCCCTGCGGGTCAAAGAGTAAATCTAAGGCCAAGGCCTCTGAGAAAAATAGCTGAATTGGTCTGCATGGGAAAGGAAGATTAACTTCCTCGTAACTTGTTTTGTAATGGGGTATGGGGCAGGGAACAAATGCATGGGAAGACAGAACTCACGTGGGAGGCAGAGCACTGCATAGGGGGCAGCCAGTGGGCAGTGCCCAAACTACGTAAAGAACTCCTATTATTCAACAATAGCAAAAAAACCAATTATAAAAATGAGAAAACAACTTGAATAGATTTTTCTCCAAAGAAGATACCCAAATTGCTAGGCACGGTGGCGCATGTCTATAATCCCAGTGGCTTGTGAGGCTGAGGCAGGAGGATGGAAAGTTCAAAGCCAGCTTCAGCAAAAGCAAGGCGCTAAGCAACTCAGTGAGACCCTGTCTCTAAATAAAATATAAAATAGGGCTGGAGATGTGGCTCAGTGGTCTGAGTTCAATCCCTGGTACCTCCCCCTCACTGCCAAAAAAAAGAAGATATTCAAATTATCGATAAGCACATGAAAAACTCAGCATTACTAATCATTCAGGAAATGAAAATGATTCTTCTTTGCACACTTTGGGATGGCTATTATCAAGAGCAAACAAACAAACAAAACAAACAAAACTCAAAATGATGCAAACAGGCATTGGCAAAGATGAGAAGAAATTAGAATCATTGTACATTGCTGGTGAGAATGTAAAATGGTGTAGTTCCTATTGTAAGAAACAGTACGGCAGTTTCTCAAAAAAATCACACCGAGAATTTTACAAAACCCTTTATGAGAAATGAGACTGTGCAGGTTTCATTAAGCACTTGTTAAAAAAAGAAATCGTATAAAATAAAAATATAATAAAAGAATATTTTGTAGGATAAAGTATGGCTAGTTTAAAACCTGTGTGGTGTGGCAGAACAGCAAGAAATATGAAGTCAGTCTGTGTTTAAGTTCTTCTTGCTGTTATGTGATGTGGGCCAAATTGCTTTCTAGGATTTGGTCTCCTCTTCATTAAAGTGGGATTAATAATAATGCCCCTCTCACAAAGTTTTAGCCAACACCACATCAAAGCCACTTCTCCTTTCCCATTGAAGAGCACAACAGCAGCTTGCTGGACATAACATGAGGGAGTTTGTTTAGGGCTCTAGGTGGGGCAGGGGAGGGCTGCTACCACAGCAGGCGCAGGACATGTGGTAGAATATAGAGCTGTTTTCCATTTGTATTGCCCAGAAATGTGCTGGGTAACTTTATGCAAAGAGTTTCCACTTACGAGTTCTGCTTTTTCTGTTTTTCATTTCTGGCTCTAAATCCTAAGAGTGGGGAGAATGAGGAAAAGAAGAAAGAGTGATAGAGTTTGATAAGTCATCTGAGAAGATGAAGAACAAAGAGAATTAGCATCAGCCATAAAGGACTATTGAAGATATGCACTGTATCCCTGGTTCTCATTTTATAGGAACTTTGGCAATAAGGCTAAAGAAAGTAATAGACAGGGAAGAATTGGAGCTGTTGGGTTACATAGATCCTGACACTAAATAGTAATTCCAGAGAATGGATTCTCTTTCCAAACTGGACGTCTCCATCCAGCATCCCCTATCAAATAAGAGGAGTGACGTCCACTGAGGCAGATAACCAGCAGAGATGCTTGTTCTCTCTTCTCTGCAGCTTGCACATATTTCCTTAGTAATCTCTCCTATAAAATGGTGTTAGGAAATTCTAAGCAATAGCCCTACAGCACTATCTGATTTTGAGATCTGATCTTTGGTGAACAAGGAAAATGAATTTCATTGATCTCTGATCTTCATTATTTCCTTTCTGTTGGCCTCTGATTTAATTTGTTGTTTCTAATTTTTTTTTATTTAAAAATTTTATTTTTAACTCTGGGGTGATTCTGAGTGTTATGTATTTTCCAAAATTCCTTTTTGCAGTACAGGGGGTTGAGCCCAGGAATTCTTTACCACTGAACACCGAACTACATTCCTAGCCATTTATTGATTTATTATTTGTTTGTTTGTTTGTTTGTTACCAGGGATTGAACCCAGGGGTGCTTAACCTCTGAGCCACACCCACAGCCCTTTGTATATTTGTGTGTGTGTGATAGGGTCTCACTAGGTTTCCTAGGGCCTTGCTAAATTGCTGGGCTGGCTATGAAGTTGAGATCTTCCTGCCTCATTCTCCCCAGCCACTAGAATCATAGGTGTTTGCCACCACTCCTGGTTCCAGTCCTTTTTAAAAATTTGTAGGCAGGGTCTTCCTTAGTTCCTTAGTTCCAACCTCAATCCTGGGATTCTCTACCTCATCCTCGGAACTCCCTGGAATTTCTGGGGTGTTCCACCACTCTGGACTTCATTTTTTAAGGTGAAATCCAAGGCAATTGCTTTGAAACACTTTTTTTTTCTAATAAAGATGATAAATGCTATAAATTCCCATCTAAATACTGCTTTATTGGCATCTGTCACAGTATGTATTGTATTTTCATTTTTATTCTGTTCACATTACTATTTTTCCTCTTGCTTTCTTCTTTGACTCTGGGGTTATTCTGAGTGTTATGTATTTTCCGAATAATTAGAGCTTTTCCATATCTATATAGATTATGTATGGAACATAAATAATCTGCTAATCTCTGGCTTTAAATTGAAATATTTATACCATTACCTTGATGTGATTTAGGATATAGTTTGGCTTAAAACTACCATGGTGATGTTTGTTTTCTATTTGTCCCCTTTATTCTTTCTATCTTCCTGCTTTTCTTCCCTTTTAGTATTAATAATTTTCTATGAACTTCATTGTATCCCCTTTTTGATTTGGTAGCCAATCTCTTATTGTTCTAAGTAATTGTTTTATGGTATAGAACATACAACTTATTTTTTAGGGGGGTGTATTTTTATTATTTTTTAAATGATCAAATATGTTCAAAATTGTATCTTAAATTATGCAGTAAAAGAATATTTACTGTTTTTCAATGTTCTTCATTCCTTTGTGTAGATACATAGTTCCATCTGATATTGTTCAAAATACATATTTTTTTGGGTGTGTGTGTGTGTGTGTGTGTGTGTGTGTGTATTGTACTGGGTATACATCTTCAGCCAATTTATTTTGTATTTTTAGATAGAGACTCCCTAAGTTGCCCTGACTGTCCTTGAACTTCCAATCTTCCTGTCTCGGCCTTCTGAGTAGCTGGGATTAAAGATGTGTGCTACTGTATCTGGCCCAAAGGACATTCTTTAGCATTTCTTCACTGCCATTCTGCTGATAATCAATTCTTTCATTTTTATATGTCTAAAAAATCTTTATTTTACTTTGTTTTTAAAACATTTTTTTCTGGGTACAAAATTCAAGTTTAATAAGTATTTTCTTCTTTCAATGTTCAAATCCATCTTCTTGCTGGTGGTGTGTCTGATATCATTCTTATCTTTGTACCTCTGTACATAACATGCCTTCTTTTTCCTTAATGCTTTTAAGACTTTTCTCTTTATTACTTATCTTGAGCAATTTCATTATGATGTGCTTTGGTGCATATTTTTCCGTGTTTCTTATGCCTGGTTTTCATTGGACTATTTGGATCTGTGGGCTTATAATTTCTTCTTAGGTTTGGAAAGTTTTCAACTGTTAATTATTTTTTTAAATATAATTTCTTCCCCCTACATCTTTCTTTTCTGTCTTTCAGGGTCTCTGATACATTAGGCCATTTGAGTTGTACCATTGATTACTGATGCATTTTTAGTTATTTTTAAAGTATTTATAACTCTGTGTTTTATTTTAGTTTTTATAGATACTTTCAAGTTCCCGAATCCTTTTTTTTCCCCAATGTCTTGTCTGTTTTTAATTCTTTTCTATTTTTTGGTCTTAGATATTTTGATTTTTATCTCTAAAAGTTTTATTTGGACCTTTATTACATCTGTTTTTTGGGGGGAGTTAATTCTTGAACTTTTAAAAATGCAGTTAAAATAATCATTTTAATGTCCTTTCTACTCATTTTATCAACTATTCAATTTCTGGGTGTGCATTTCAATTAACTAATTTTCCTCCTCATTATGGGTCATATTTTTCTGTTTTCTGGGATGTCTAGCAATTTTTTTATTGGATATGCTCAATTTATTGAATGTTTTGGATGTGTTCATAGACCATGGAATATTCTTGAGTTCTGCTTGGTGATATAGATAAGCTATGTGGAAACAATTTTCCCCTTTGGATCTTTCTTTTAGGCTTTGTTAGTTGGAAAAAAGAGGAGATTTTAGTTTAGGGTTAATATTGCCCCTCTCCTGAGGCAAAATCTTTCTGAGTTTTTTCCTATGGCCCAGAAGTTATAAGATTTTCTACTCTGGCTGGAGGGAGCATGAACTGTTCTCATTTGTGCATTACCCTCAGAATTATTTCCTCTAATTTTTTAGTGCCCCTGCACACTCCAGGGATTTGGTGTCTCATTGTTGCTAAGTGGTACTCAGCTGAAGATTCCACTCTGCTGCTCTCTCCTTTCTGGCACTGTGCCTGTGAACTCTGGTTGCCTTCCCTGGACTAATAGGTTCATCTCCTCAACTCAGCATGACTGACTACTGGACTCTGCTCTGCTTTCACTTCTTTGGGCCCTAGCTTGAATATTCCAACCATGCAGTAAGCTGGAGTAATCGTGCGGTTTAACTCTTCTATTTAGGGATCAGTGCCCTTTGTTGCCTGGTGTCCAATCCCTGAATGCTATTATGTAATATATTTTGCCATGACATATGTATTCAGTCATTTAGCTTGAATAGGTGAAAGCATAAGTCCAATCAGATACAGAAATCCATGGCAAAATAAATTTGAGTGACTATTTGGTAAGTGTTGGCCACCCAGAATATATATTTAAGATAAATATGCTCTAAAATATGTGCTTTAGTTTTGCTTTCTTCTCTTATTCTCCTAGTTTCCGTCTGGTTTACTCATTGCTTTCCTCTAGCTTGTCCCAGAAATCTTGTAACATCAATCATGCTCCTTTGACCTGGAAAAAGATCTCTTTGGAATATCCGAATTCCCCATAAATTTAGGAATTGTTGGTGCTCACTAAAATCTATTAATGCAATCAACTGATGAACTAATCAGAGATCTATGTGCTTAACAGACATGCACACAACTATTTTGTGTTCTCTATACTATACTGACTAGTAGGCTGATAGGCTGAGAAAAATATTTAAAAGCCTGGAAGCTGAGATGACCCAGCCATAATAGGATCGGAGTCTACTCTTCTTTGGAATATTTCTTTTGAAAACCTTTGTTACGGTCTAAGATTTCTTTTTTCAATAGAGTAATGTACTGTTGGGTGGCTGGATTAAAAAAATGGTATTTACAAGGCTACTGGAAAGATACTGGGTAAAAGGGATGCTGCAATTTCACAGCACCCCTCCATCAAGCACACTTGTGAAAGCCATTACAGGGTCTGTCACCCTGTTGGGGAAGAGGCAGTGTTGGAGAGATGATGAAGATGCTGTCTGGACTGAGGGGGGCTCCAATGAGCCAAGAACATCTGTCACCAATATTTCTACTTCTGTGGCATCTGCAGCTTTCCTGCCCCTTGTGTATACTTTCTGCAGACCTCATTTCATTTTTTTTTTCCTCATCCCTTTAAAATACAGACATTCTGCAGTAGGATTAGGACAGGTTGAAGTTTGCGGTGGTATGATTTAATTTCTAAAAGAGCTCACATGCTAACCAAGACCATTAAATCACATAATTTCTCATAGAACTTCCAAAGCCCCACCTCATCTCCTCCTTTCTCCCTCCCCAAACTCTCCTCCCTCACCATTTCGATATCACCACCTTATAAATCTGTGAACTTCTTCTCCTTGAACCTCAGGGGTATTTCATCAAACTGCCTGGACAGTGACAGAATTTAAGATAGGGAACTCCCATTTAGGCAAAATCAGGGGCTATGGGAAATGTTGGTTCTGAGAGCTACCCATGCCAACCTGGACTTCTACTACACATACCCTGCAGTGCCCGGGCTAATGGAGCAGCTCTGTGTCAGCCTCTATTTGTTCTTAGACGTGTATTAATGGCTGAGGCCATCCTGTTAAACAGATTCCATTTCTCCTGGAAAAGGCATGGGAGTCCATCAGTCAGAAAGTACAAGTGACAGGTTAGATTAATATAGAAGAGTAGGTTCTAGAATCAGATTAAATTCTATCTTTACCCCCTTTCTAGTTGTGTGACAATAGAAGTCAATAGGGAATGTCTCTTTTCCCTCCCAATATTTTCTTCTGTGGTGGAGGGAATTTGTGATAGGTTACAAAAATAAACATAGATTCTTTCCCTTCTTGGAGCACACCCCTTAATCTATGCACTTTGATGCTCTTCTACTCTGTTTTGGCCTTGGCCATGTGCTTGCTTTAGACAATGAGATATTTGCAAATGGGATTCAAATCAAAGCTTGAAAAATACTTTCCCATGGAGCCAGTTGTCTCTTGTAGCTCTTGGGAGCCATTTGACTGCTATGGGAAGGAAAGGCTTCTGAAATCAGACCTCTTGACTGGGACTGCCATCACTACAAATGTCCCTCAAGTCAGTACAAGGACAGCAATATCTTTAGATACTATTTGTACAGAAAGGTCAAAGTATATTTGAAACGGTTAATCCAAGTCATCAACTTGATTAGATTAATAAATTCCGAAGATTAAAAGACTTTTGGGGTGTGTTGATGTTTTCAGTAATTGTTAGCATGGGAGACACCCAACTGAGTGGTGATACCTGCTCTGAATGTGCAATAGGCTAGTGGCCTGGATGAAGCAAAATGGGAAGAAGGAAGAAGACTATGTAGACACAAGCTTCATTCTCCTTGGGCAGGTACTTTGATTGTTGTTCAATCACCCAAGGACATCAGACTCCAGCTTCTTCATTCTTTGAAAGTGGATGCTGAATAGCAATTCTCCAGGGCTGAATTAGGGATGCAGAAAAATGGCCAAACAAACAGATAAAATGCACATACATACTGGAGGGAAAATTAGAGTTTTTTTGCTGTGAATCAATGCTCACAGAGGACCAATGATCCCTCCTACCCCCAGGACAATGAACACAGGGCTTAGAATACCACATCAATCTTTATTCTGCACTTTCTTGTGGGGAAGAATTTCTCAATATACTAAGATGCCCAGTTCTCAGAGGCACAAGGCTTGGAAGTTTCCAGCTTCCTCATCAAAGAATGTTAATACCACAGGTGAGATTGGATCTAAGCACACTAGAATGCAGAGATATATGACAACTGTCAGATTTTAAAAATGTTTATTTGGGTAGAAGAAGGAACTAATGAATAAATCACTTTTAATAAAGAGTCATTAGATACTTGTAGGTATCTACTATTAGATAAAAGTAGAGATCTTATTATATATTGTCAATTACTATAAATCAACATTTTACATTTTGCATATACACAGATGCATATTTTCTTTTGAAGCACTATAAGTAAGGGTTCCATTATCTCCTAGGATACATATTACTTGACTTTCTATGAAAGAGGACTTGTTATAGTGACAAATGTCTCTGCTAACAAATGTCACAAGGAAATTATTAACTTGACATTCTTTTTTCTCCATTAGAAAAGGAAACATCTATTTTGCATTTTAATGCTATACCTGAGATCACAAAGGTATTTTGGTGGAACAGCCAGCCCCAGAACCAATGTAATTGTACTTAGCAATGACTCTGCTATGCTCTTCCCATCTCCAAAGCAGGAGCAGAGTTCTGGCATGCATCCTCACACTGCATGTCAACAATCACCTTTGTTTTATTTTACTTTGTCATCAGTGGTTAATATTTCCTCACACATCAGAAAAGGATTACATCTTGATGTACAGACTTCCTTCTCCCATTGATAGCCTCTGCTATTTGTCATAAACTGCAGATAGTTAAATAAGCATGTCTTTTAATCATGACTGGCCTGGGAACAGTTGAGACTAGTCATCCTAAGAGAACCCCACCAACTCTTTCCTAAGTCAGATTCCTTTCAGTAGGAAAGGAATGTGTGGAGCTTTGTTGTATTTCCTGCTTTGGGTCAATAATGGGGCTTTAGTGACCCTTGCTTGTTTTGAAGAAGGATGACAGATTTCCTGAAGCTCTTTCTACAAGCAGACAGCTGTAGAAACATCATCCTCATGAACTAAACAAGTTCTGCTACCCAAGGATGCTCCTAAATATTCACGTCCTTCCAACCCCCCTGGAGAGTTTCTGCCGATGTGATCTTGGGGATCAAGGCACATTTCTCATCCAAAGTTCTTTCCTTGCCATTCATCATGGTCATTACCTTTTCCTAACCCTTGTGGTCAGGTTACTGTTGTATCTTGTTCACTTGAGTATTTATTATGTGGGATCAGACAACCAATTTTGAGTGTACAGATTTGACTACATTGGGAGGGACCCTTGAGGACACATACTATAATTAGATAGATCTCAAAGGAGGTACCATATCACTTAACTGGATACAAGCTAAAATTATAGATTACATTTAAAATTAATTTTTTAATGTTAATTTTCTTTTGAAACAGCCACTATGGGTGTTTAGTAAACACAAATTCCACTTTAAATACTTTTACAAGGACGACAACATATCTCCAGTTAGTTATTTTAATTTTTAGAATAAACTAGGGCTTGTCCAAATAAACCATATTTTCTATCTCTTGCATTACAAAAATAAAGTATGGATACAGAAAACCACACAAAGAAAATGTAGAGCTTTTTGAGTTATTATAAGATAGAAATCTTTGTTACCAACACCCAGGCCCAGAAATCAAATTTGCCACAATCTAAGAAGTCGCCCATTATGGTTTGGATCTGGAATGTTCCCCAAAGGCTCCTGTGTTAAAGGTTTGGTTCTCAATGCAACAATGTTCAGAGGCAATGACTTAGGGTAGTGATTGGATCAGGAAACCTCTGATCTTATTGTTGAATTAATCCATTCAGGGATTTGTATTTGATGGCATTGTTGGGAAGTGGTGGAAACTACATGGTGGGGCCTAGTTTGAGGAAGTAGCAGTGCAGAAGGGCCCTGGAAGGGTATATCTTGTCACCCTTTCCCTCCATAATGGCTGCCATGAGCTGAGATGCTTTCCTCGGTCACACCCTTCTGCCATGATGTTTCTGCCTTGGAGTCAGCCAAACATGGTCTGAAACTTTCAAAACCATGGAGTTGTTTTTCTCAGGCACTTGTCATAGGGATGAAATGCTAACTCACCATCCAATCACGGCCCTCTCTGTCCCAATTTTAACCAATAACTTATACTTTCTTCATTACCTTTCTTGACTTTTCTTCATGCTTTTATCCCCCTAGTGAATATCCCTAGGAGCCTCAATTTAGACTGGCAAACTTAAAGAAAATCGACATGTCTTTTAAGGTTCTAAACAGATCTTTTTTTTTTTCTTCCTTTGTAATTTTTCTCTAAAAAGAATGAGGAACATTTGACTATTTCCCCATAGTCTGGATTTTGCTGAATGTCAACACAAGATTCAGTTTAGTACATTCCTCTGTTGTTGGTATTTGCTACAAATGGAATAGATAAGACAAATTCTGATCAAACTCAATTGCTATCCATTTTTTTCCCAGACTATATGTGGTGGTGTGTTTTTATAGTGGGAGGCAATTGTGTTGGAATTCCTCTCTTTTGTGATGTTCGAAGCTTTGATGCTTCATGATGGGATCCCATAATAATTTGGGGGTTTTATAAGGTGTAATTTTATTTCTATTATTTTAGGAGGGAATCTTTTATAAAAGATCCTTCCCTTTATCTACAATTTTAGTCACCTAACTAATCTTCATTCTACATTCAGAAGTTTCTCCTTTGCATATTAATCTATCTGAAAGGGAAACCTGGGTGGCTAGTTTATTATTATTATTATTATTATTAGTTACGCATGACAAAACAATGATCTTGACATAGCATACATTTGAATCAAATGGGGTATAATTTCTCATTTTTCTGAGTGTACAGGTTGCAGAATCACATCAACTGCTCTAGCCTGCTGGTATTTACCACAGCCCTTTTACTGAAACACTATTGCATTAGGTGGTCCCTCTCCCGGTGCTAATCTGCAATTGGCCCATGCCTCTTTTTACTGCTCTGACTGTTTTGGTCTCAGGTATTTCAGGCTACTGAAATACCACTGTGACAGTTGTGGCTACTGGTGGTTTTTCCTCATTCCTTTGTAGTTTGAGAGTTGTGGAGATAAACTGCTATGTACTTTTATTTTAAAATATCATGCCTGTGTTTTCTGTTTTGCTGTCTGGGTCTTTTGTCTTTTCTCATGATGGGGTTTAGAAAGATTGTAAAGCAATGCTGTGAACATTTCACACTCCTTCCAGATTCATGTGCTAACTGGCTTATTGGAGGCTGAGGGTAGTTAACATGCCACAGTGTGTGGAGCAGATAAAAGTGCAGGAAGAGGTCTAGGGTTGGGGGTTTATCAAAGTACCAGGACTTCTTCTTTTACCAAAAAGGATATCAATTTCTTTTGAAGAGTCTCATTTCCTAGTTCAAATTAATTTTCTTGCAAAGTATGTTAAAATCTTTCCAATCATGAATACATCCCTGGCTTTATTATTGGTCTCACCTGGATTCAGCTCTAGCTATGCCATAGATTAATTCTGCAAACTTGGAAACATTGGTTAAATTATTTGAGGCTTGTGCACATACAATCAAGAAAAGAAAACTCATATATATTATCAATCCCATTTTTCCAGGGTTATTCTCATATTTTCTTTCCTCCCACCCTCACTCCCTACCAATACCTATCTTAAATTCAAATCAATTTTGTTTTGTAATGTTTTATTTGGTTTTGTAGTGCTGGGGCTTGAATCCAGGGTCTTATGTGTGCTAGATGAGGTTTGTACCTTCATGCCATATCCCCAGATCCTATAAATTTCAACTGATATCTATTCCCAAAATATCTATAGAACCTGCTCATTTTCCATTCTTATCACCATTGCCATATCCAATAATGAAAAGTAACATCTTCGACTTCCTGGACCAGGCAAACACTCTCCTGCATCACCTCTCAGCATGCCCTCTGAACCCTTTCATATACACTCTTTGAACTCATCCAGAAAAATTTCAAAACATAATAGTGTCAACCTTTTGTTTCAGTAACACTGATCATGTCAACTACTTTCTTAAAACTCTTCCTGGTCATTTCATTGCATATGGGATTTAGGTGAAACTGGTTTTAAACTGAAAGGTCTGGCCTCTGTGCATCTCTCAAGCGCTCTCCAATTGCCATCTCTATTTCAGTCACATTGACCTATTCTCATTACAGGGATTTTGCACATGCAATGTCCCTTTCTTAAAGTGCTTTTCTATCCCTTCTTCACCCAGTTAACTTCGGATAATACTTTCGATCTCACTTGAGCAACTCAGTGAACTCTTCCCTGACCTCAAGAGTAGAACAGATCACACACAACACCAAATATCTTCACTTCTCTACCTGTAACATTTAATTATGATAGTATATAATTACTATCTCTTTATACCTCTAGTCCTTAAACTTCAAACTTCTCAAGGGCAGAGATAAGATTGTTTTTGCTCACTATTGTATCCCTAGCACAATGTCTGGCACATAGCACTAAAAACTTTTTATTAAATAAATGAATGTTTTAAGATTGTTGTAAACATATGATTCATATAGTGTAGTCTTTTTAAAACATATTTTTATAACTTTATTTATTTACTTTTTATGTGGTGCTGAGGATCAAACCCATGGTCTCACCTGTGCTAGGCAAGCACTTGTACCACTGAGCTACAGCCCCAGCCCATGTGCAGAGTTTTAAGCCATTTAACTTTACATATCAATTAACTTCTTTTGTATACAAAATTAAGTTCTTTTAAAGTAATCATGTCATTAGATACCAACTTACTGGAAGTGGTGAGGTTGGAGGCTTCCATTCAACCACATGAGCAGGTTGTAATGAAATCAAGTCCTAATTATATTCACACACACACACACACACATACTCACACACACAAAAATACAATCAGTTCTGTCAGTGTGGCACAAAGTTCCATAACCCTCACTGCTTCTTGCTTATCTGATAAAACTGCTTGAAATTCATAACTAGGCAAATACAAGAATATTCTTGATTGGGATTAATCCAAGTACATCATGTTGGGGGAATTTTTTTTGAAGCTATAACAATTGGGCTATTCAGAATTCCAGAGTTCTCTGTACTACCCAAACTCAGAGTGATTATCTTTAAGCAAAACCTTCAAATACTAAGAGTTTTTATGTTCCTAACTTACTCCAACTGCTGAAATGAAAAAAAAAATGTAATAAACAATAAAGCAGTTCCTGTGTATGTGTGATTACTTTGGAATAAAGCAAGTGAATAGAAAGGAACTTCCCTCGTTTTTTAAAAAAAATCTGAGTCATTGTTCCTTAGCTGTATAATAGTAGCTCAAAACAATGCAGATAATTATGATTTATTATGAACATTCTCCAAGCACCTGAATGCTGAGGTTCCTTGAGCCTACAATGAATGAGTCATTAAAACTTGTTTGTGCAATTCAGAGAGGAAAACAACAAGCTCATAACTCCCTCTCACACTAATGATAAGGTGACACATACTTAATCAAAATAAAGGTCACTGAAATAATTCAGAGGTTGATTGTCAATGGAATTATTGATGAGTGTTCTTTGTAGTTACTAAAAAAAACAAATTTAGGAAAAGGATATAATAATCATGCAGATTAGATTGGTGGTTAAAAAAAACTGGGGGTTATTTGTCCTCTTATTGGACATTTGATGATGTCTGGGGACATTTTTGATTCTCACCACTGGGTGGGTTGTTACTGGCATCTAATAAGTAGAGGCCAGGAATGCGATAGCTTAGTATTTTTCATTGCAAGAACTACACCCCCAGCCCACTCCAGCATGGATTCATCAAGTACAAAGTATCAATAGTGATGCACCTGAGATCATAAATAAGGAGCCATTCAAGCTGTAAATGACCTGTGGCTCATTGGGACCATCTTGGATTTCAAGATGCAAATGACTATGGATGGAAACTAAGCTAAGACTAGGTTCTTCCTTCTCTACCATACTCTTTTTAATTTTTTTTTTTTTAGTTGTAGATGGATACAGTACATTTATTTCTTTATTTTTATGTGGTGCTGAGGATAGAACCCAGTGCCTCCCATGTGCCAGTCAAGAGCTCTATCACTAAGCCACAACCCCAGCCCTCCATTATACTCTTATTATTGAATATATAATCTAGTATTGTCTCCTTGGTGATATAATACATAGACAAATAAAGACGAATTTTACAGTGATAATAGACTTTAAAGAAAACAGATTGAAAATGTAGCTTGACTTTTTTTGAGGTAGGTAGGTATTACTTTTTTTTTTAAGAGAGAGAGAGAGAAAATTTTTTTTAAATTTATTTTTTAGTTCTCGGTGGACACAACATCTTTGTTTGTATGTGGTGCCAGGCAAAGGCGCTATCACTTGAGCCACATCCCCAGCCCGGGTAGTTATTATTTTTATACTTTGCTTTTAAAAGTCTTACCTAATTTTTAAAAAATTCTCTCCTTTCCATCCTCCTCTTTCCTTACCCCCTGTTAGTACTTCCCACCCAATTTTAGTATACGACCTTCCATATTTTTCTGTGTTCACATAGCTAGAGAAGTGAATAGTATGCATTATTCCTACTCACACATATTTTTTTTTGTTGGTGGTGTTTTGCAAATCTCATTTTATACATAATTTTCTACAACATACAGTTCTCATTGAAAAATATTTCATGAGAAATATTTCCAAAACAAATGGTATATACCCTCTTTCTTCTTTTAGGAGTATTTATCTACCATGCTTGATTTAATCATTTACCTATTAATGGACATTTATTTCTGTTATTTTTTTACGTGGTAAAACACACTAATGTTCCTTGGCAAATATCATTATGCCCTGTTGTTTTTATTTTAATGGGACGGATTCTCAGAAGTGGGACTGAGCCTAGTTGAGAATTCGGTAAATTCCTGATAAATGCAGAAGCAAGAGAATCCTTTTAGGTAAAATTAGAAAGCACAAAATGTATAGAAGAGAAGTCATACACTTTAAATTTAAATTAAAATTTTAACTAATTATAAGTTAAATTGTGGGTGGGAAAGTATTCATGTCAAAAATGTTTACTTTTGTAAAATGTTTATCAGGTAATACAGATAATGTCCAAAAAGAATAAAATCCAAGTAGCTTCTTTTTTTAATTTTTTTTTTAATTTAAAATATGAAATGTTATGAATAAAAAATAAATGTGGGGTCCAAAAACCAGTATGGCTTATATAACACCCCACCTCACCCTTCCCAGCCTCATGTTTAGGCAGTCACTGCAAGGCTGCTCTGAGATTATACGGTCATAATGGTCTAAGAGTCCCATTTGAAGCAGCGACCTAAACCCACACCAAGAAGGACTGTCCTCTTCAAGAATTCCAAATGTCTTTTGCAATAGCTTCTGCAAGGCAGGCCCAGCCCCTGAGAGGGCGGTGGTGAGCTGGGGGGACATGAGTCCCCCAAGAAGCTGAGTGAAGTTTGGAGATTAATACTGAAAACGGCGCTTTGTCTGGATAGAATCAAGAATCAGCTGCAGTTCCTCATCTTCAAATCGCCCCTCCAGGCTTGGAATCAGAGTCTTGGACTCCTCCGCAGTCTCTGGGCAAAGGTTGGCCAAACAGGCCAACTCAAATTTATGTAGCTTTTTCTGGTGCAGCAAGCTAGGGACACTTGTAATGGTCTCTTTGTTTTTGAAATGACCGAAACGGGAATGTACTTTAAAGTTTTCATGTAGACTTCTGAGAGTTCCTGCCCATCCTCTGCACTCTCACTTTGTTGCCCGCGGGTCCCAGCCCCCGAAAGCCACAGCCACGCGGTGTACTACCACAAACACAAACACAAACACCACCGGAAGCGGAAGTGTGGAGCAGCCCACTGCCGCCCCGGAAGGGGTGGGGCGGCCAAGTAGCTTCTTTCAAAAAATATTCTTAGTTGTTGAGGGACACAAGTCTTCCTTCTTTCCTTCCTTCCTTCCTTCCTTCACCACAATTCCAGCTCCCCAATAGCATTTTTAAACTGTCAGAAAATTGCATAAAAGAAACATTAAAAATCATATGCAAATGGCTAGCAAACATATAGGAATATATGAAAATTCTGTAGACTAACAAACTTCATATTAAAGTAGTGACTTACTATCGCTTTATACCTATTTACTGGCAAAATTAAAAAGGATTATAACACTCACTGCAGGCAAAAAGATATTAGCCTACATTCCTGTTGATAATATAAATTGTAAGCCATTTGGAAATCAGCCTGGATTAACTTTTTTTTCAAATTTATGTGTGGTCACAGAAGCAGCAGTTGTTCAAGCATTTTGGGAAAAGTATATCAGAAAAAAGTTTCGTTAGTAGCTTATAATACTAGTAAATTACCAAAATGAGAGCCAGAAATGAGCTTCAACTACTATGTACACATTCACATAGTACTCCCCAGTGAACAATTCTATCGTATCACTTGGGTCAGATATTTAGCAGTTCTCTCCCTTTTCCTAAATTGCTAGATAGCCAGGCCAAAGCCTGTTCTTGGTTAAATCGTGGTGGGAAGAGTGTGTTAGACAGGTTCATCCTTAAGCTGTAATTCAAGTTGAATTCTAGGCACACCAGGTTTCAATGCTGTCTCCATGTGTTTTAGTCAGCTTTTTCACCACTATGACTAAAAGACCCCACCAGCACAATTGTAGAAGAAAAATTTACCTGAAGGTTCACAGTTCCAGAGGTCTCAGTCCATAGAAGGCCAGTCCCATTCCTCAGGGCTCCAGGTGAGGCAGGACATCCTAGTGGAAGAGTGTGGCAAAAGGAAGCAGCTCACAATGACAAACAGAAAGCAGAGAGAGAATGACTCCACTCTCCAGATACAAAATATATATCCCATAGCCACGCCCCCAATGAATCACATCTTCCAGCCACAGCTCACCCACTTAATCCCACCAGGGATTAATTCACTAATTAGATTAAGGCTATATAATTTAACCATTTCTCCTACGAACCTTTTTTTTTTTTTAACCATACGATTTATTTATTTTTTTTAGTCATACATGACAGCAGAATGTATTTTGACATATAATACATACATGGAATGTACATACATCAATCATATTGTCTATTCTATTCTGCTGCCCTTCTATCCTCCCTACTCCTGCCCTCCTCTCCCATCCTTTCTCTCTATCCAATCTAATGGGACACACTTTTTTTTTTCTTTTTCTCATCACAACATCATATATGTATTCTGTATAACAATGAGGTTCTCCTTCCATCTTCCATGCAACTCCCCTTCTCCCTCTTTTTCCCTCCCACCTCTCTTCCCTATTTAGTGGTAGTTGTCTTCTCATGCTCTTCCTCCCTATCCCATTTTGAGAAGACATTCGGCATTTGTTTTTTAGGGATTGGCTAACTTCACTTAGCATAATCTTCTCTAATGCCATCCATTTGCCTGCAAATGCCATGATCTTATTATTTTTTAGTGCTGAGTAATATTCCATTGTGTATAAATGCCATTTTTTAATCCATTCATCTATTGAAGGGCATCTAGGTTGGTTCCACATTCTAGCTATTGTGAATTGTGCTGCTATGAACATTGATGTGGCTGTGTCCCTGTAGTAAGCTCTTTTTAGGTCTTTTGGGTATAGTCCGAGAAGGGGAATAGCTGGGTCAAATGGTGGTTCCATTCCCAGCTTTTCAAGGAATATCCATTCTGCTTTCCAAATTGGCTGCACCAATTTGTAGCCCCACCAGCAATATATGAGTGTACCTTTTTCCCCGCATCCTCTCCAGCACTTATTGTTGTTTGACTTCATAATGTTCATAATGTTTGACTTCATAATGTTTGACTTCACTGATTAGATTAAGGCTATATAATTTAACCATTTCTCCTACAAACCTTCTTGCATTGCCTCACACATGAAGTTTAGGGGAAACCACATCTAAACCATAACAGTATGACTCAGTTTTCCATCATTACACAGAAATACCTGAGGCTATTAATATGTAAAGAGAAAAGGTTTATTTTGGCTCATATTTTCGGAGGTTCCAATCCATGATCAAGTAGTTCCATTGTTTTGGGCCTTTGGCAAGGTAACACATCATAGCAGGAATGCATGGTAGAGCAATCATCTTAACTCATCAGCCAAAAAACCTGGAGAAAGAGGAAAGAGACCACAGTTCCTCTTTGAGAGCACACCCCCCAGTGACCTTAATGACTTCCCCTTAGGCCCAACCTCTTAAAGGTCCCACTGTCCTGGTGACCAAGCTTGTAAAATATGAGCCTTTGGGGGACATTCCACATCCATTGCCTAGGAAGGGTAAAGCTGCCAAGAGTCTGAGAATTCTCATTTGTGTGTAAATCTGAAATCAGCATGCACTGACCTCTGAAGAGGAGAAACTAGAGAAATCAAGCTGAGGATACATCTGGAGCAATTCACAAGCTCAGGATGCTGCCCTCAGAGCGGGTGACCAGGGCTAGCATGGGCAGATTTTTATCTATTGAGGGATAGAGACTCCTCCTAGTGAGGAAAAAAGTGAATTCACAGACTGCATGTGCGACCCATCTCTTTTGTTTCCTTGCTACATTTTTTCCCTAAGCTCACTAGCCTGTGTGTTTAAAAATCATATCACAAGGACGTGTCACCAACTTCAACTTGAAAGAGGACAAATGACAGTAGAAACCATTTGTCGAAGCCATGGCAAAGTGAAGGTATTCTGAAAACAGTTTCAAAACCCATATGTAGGACATAGGTTTTCATAAGTGTACATGTTGTCTTAGGAACAATAGGATGGACTAGTTTTTATTGGTGCTAGTGCAGAACATATGAGATATATGATCATTATGAATATGTGGGGAAATGTAATGACAAATTAAGTTTTATATCATACCTTAGTGTGCTTTAGATGACTGTCCCTCAAAGGTCCATGTAAATTCTTGGCTAACAGGGTGTCACCATTGGGAGGTGATGAAACCTTTATGTGTTGGGTCTAGTGGGAGGTTCTTAAGTGTCAGGGGCGTGCTCATAAAGGGGATAGTGGGACTCCAGCCCCTTCCCTTTCCTCTTTTCTTACTGACTAATGAGGTCAGGGGTTTGTTTTTAATTGATTTCTGGAATTTATTTATAGTTCCTTAATACTGACACCTCGCTAGTTACACATTTTAAGAACTCCACCATGTTTGCGATATGTTGCCTTGGTGACCCAAAGCCACTGAGCCACTTGATATTGAACTGGACCAAAACACATCTTTTCCCTTACGAGTTAATTATCTCAGGTATTTCAATATAGTCATGGAAAGCTAATACAGTGCTAATGGGGGAATATATAATTCTTAAGTCCTTTCTCATTTTGTACTTCCAGGTTCAGATGCCAACTTCAGCCCTCACTATCTGGTTTGTAGCACAAGGAATAGGGCAGGTCACAGAAAGCCTGGTCTCTGTTTTCTTCATTCACTATCCCAATTATGGCTGGCCGGCCAACACACCTGTCAAAATAATTTGAAAGGAAGCCAGCATTAGGGAAAGGTCCAAGTAAAGAAAATTAACAGTAAGACCCCAATATGCAAGACTGCCTCAGAAATCTCTAAGATTTATGATACTAATACCTATGACTTAACATAAAAGCAGCAAAAGGTGTGCTTCCTGTATGTAAGAGTAGAACTTGACCTGGATCCCTATTTTGGGCATCTGTAATCAAGGCCACTAGGTAGTTTCCCCTGGGAAGAGATGAGTTGCAACCTGCCCTGGGGTAATAGAATTTTCTCTCTCCCTCCACATTCAGTTATCTAGGTTCTGTTACTTTGGGTTTTAGTCATATTTATAATGAAGATGCTAAAGTAAAACTTTATGAGCTTTAGAGCCTCAGAAAAAAAAATTGGCTGAGAGTTTTGATGGCTTTAGACTCAAAATAGATATGCTGACAGATTATATTCTGCCAAGAATAAACCTTCTCTTGTGCAGTTGAGTCATAGACCCTTTGGTGCAATCGTCAATAATTGGAAACCCAGTAATAAGTTCTATATTCCACAAAGGTTGCCACATACCAGAGATGCTGCTCCATCAGCTAGTCCATGTTGGGGAGTGTATATAATCTTGGCAACAATGGCAGGCACGTTTGGATTTTTCCACACTTTTTTAAAGTACCAAATGTGCCTGCTACAGATGAAACTCAGTTGTACTATGTCTTAGTATAGGGTGGTGGCAGGCTTTGATTCTTTTCTATCACAAAATGCTGGTTTAAAATGGAATCGATGTATAATAAGGCAGACAGTTCAAATGCATGGTGGTGATTAAAATGATGTTAAAAATTTACAGTTTTAGTAGAAAGAAATATTACTATTGTGTTGCACAAGAGAAAAACTATTAACTCTAAACCAACCACAGAAAATCAGGCTTTAGAAGCTTCATTTACTTCCAAGCAAAGCTATTCTTTTAAACTTACTTCCTCCATGGTGATTCACTCCTGTCAAGAGACTCTTGTTAAAAGAAGAGATAATTAATATTCATGTCACAGTTATTTGAAGGGTAGGTACTATGAAAGCCATGGAGCCTATAGATATTTTGAGGATTCCTTGGGAAATTAAAAGTCTAGGGTTGAACCTCCATTTCTAGCACTGTGGGGAGTGAGATATCATTAAAAAATACAAATAAAAAAATTTGAAGAATATATTGTACTTTAAAAATTTTAAATGTGTATATGAGTCTAGTTTATTAGGTTGAAAACGTGAATGATTATTTATGAAATATAGTCCATAATAATATATAAAATGAGAAGAAAATAACAGCTTAATATTTTTCAAAGTTTCTTACACTATTCTGCAGTAAGGAAAATATTAATTAATTATTGATAATTTGTATATGCATGAAAAATTTCAAAGGTAATCAATAGAAATAGAAGAATGTATACTCAAAAAAAATAGAGATAAAGAAAACTGAGCATTCCAGATCAGTTTTTTAAAAAGGAGAAAAAGAAGACTTAGAAACTGCAGAAAAAGAAAGTTTAAGGTAGGAATGCATCTGCAAATACCATTATTAGAAAAAATGTAAACTAGGTTTTTCCATTCAAAGACAAAGATTGTGAAAGTAATGGATGTCTTTAATCCTGATACCTGCTCTTTACAATAGATATGTCTGAAACAGGCACAGAAAGTATTAAATAATGAAAAAAAATAGGCGAGCACCAATCAGAAGAAACTATATGTAATGTTATTACTGTGAATATACAAAAATTTGATAAAAATAATTATTAAAGATGAAAAACGTTACCATATAGAGTTAACCTTAAGGATTCTTAATATTGTGATTGGAAAATATATAAATAAAAATGACAAGTACACAAAGAGAAAATTTTACCATCTCAGTAGTACAAGAGTTTTACTCTATTTCTGATTACATAAATGTGTATGTGTGTATGTGTATAAAACAGATGAAAAAAATCTATTAAATTTATTCCCTAAGAATATATTTAATAAATCTCTCTCAACTGGAAAACAAAAATTATTTTCAAGTACTTTATTGTTTATAAAACCTAATATCTACTAGGATAAAAAAGAAATTGTAAGGAATTTAAAAAAATATACATAGTGCAGATTTTCTTCTGTAATTACAATGCCATTAAATAGAAATTAATAGCTAATGAAAGCTTTTAAACAATTTTTTAATTTTTGAAAATCCATAAACTCAAAATAATTTAAGCAATACAACAAATAACATTCGATTATAGCCCAGTGTATAAAATACATATCCATGTGTTTCTACAAATATAAATTATTTTGTGACTAAATGGGGCAGAAGAGACAAATCTACCATGCAGAGGAATTCCAAATAATTTATGTAGATACCCTCAGTCTTCCCGCCAAAGAGAAGGAGCATAACTCACCACCCTGGAAGTGTGAACTGTACATAATAGCAACTTCCCCCCAAGGAAAAAAGTGAAAGGGGTGGGGGTGGGGAATGGGATAAATTTACAGTGGAAAGAACTGACAAATATAATTTAAAAGAGAGATCAAGGTTAACATCATCGATGGTATGTCATGTCGCTAACACATGCCTTTAATATATACAATGTGATGAAAACGGTACTTTATATCCTCTCGGGTAAATCCACAATGGCTATTTAAGTATTAAAAAACTACCAGATCCAGTTGAAGAACTGTTCTATCAAATAACTGATGAATATTCTTCAATACTTTGAAAAATATTCAAAAAAAAAAAAGGAAAGTCCAATAAAACCATCACAGTCTAGGGCAGCCTAGGGTGCCATTGCAGATGAAGCTGACATAGTGAGAATGGCCATAAACTATACTTAATGAGACTGAATGACTAACAACATAACTTCATTTACAAATAGACAGGAAGATACCATTTTCTTACTCTTCTCTGTCAAATAGCCTACAATATCACCTGTATAGAATTTATAACTTAAGGTTTCTTAATTACTGCTTGTCTCCTTCTCTCAGATAAACTCCACCAAATCAAGGACTTTATATTGTTGGTACTTAATCAGCATGAACACAGGACACTACGAGAATCTAAAGAAATTATTATACTAAATAGTAAAACACTTAAAGCTTTCCCTTTCATCTTCCTATATTATAATTCCATTCAACGTTACATTATAGGTTCTCAAGATAACATATCATATTCTATATAGAATGCTAGAAGAATACTTGTTTTCAGTATTGGAATCTAAGTTACAAGTTTTCTACATATACAGGCTACAACTAGAAAATATGATGCTGAGGTATCATTTGTACTACCAGTTAAAACAACTGTGAATATGGATAGCACAATATGTGTATCACTTTTATCCATCTTTGTTGAATGACTTTAAAATTCCCAATAAAATCAATATATACACTATGCTCATGGTTAGCAATAGTCAACATTACAACTATGTCAATTCTCCAAAATTTAATTGATTGATTTAATGCTATTCCTGTGAATATCCCAACAGGGTTTTTTCATAGAACTTGACCAAGAGCTTCTAAAATTTATCTGAAAAAGCAAAGAACCAAAAATGGTTATGAGGACCCTGCAGAAGGCAGAGGAGGAAGATTTAGTAATGACACAGAGTCTTGGTGATACAGGGCTAGAAAGATCAATGGAACACAATTCACATTCAAGAAACAGACCTACACTTATGTAGAAATTTGATTCAAGGAAAGTGTGATATCACACCTGGATATAGAATATTGATGCTGGAAAACTGATTATAAATGTAAAAAAATTATACCTGCCTCACATCATGCAAAAACTAAATTTCAAATGGGATAAGGACTTATCTGTGAAAGGCCAAATTTTAAAATCTCAGACCAAACTATAAGAAATTATCTTTATGACTTTGGGAGGAGAGAAGGATATCTTAAGATTAAACAGCCACATACGTGATCATAAAGAAAATTACAGACAAATTTGAACATGTTGGAATTAAGAACAGCTGTTTGTCAAAGGTTTCAAGAAGAAAACAAAGATAAACCACAAAGAAGATATGTGCAGCATATGTAACTAGCAGGGTGTCTGTATTAAGGAACTATAAATAAATTTCAAAAATCAATTAAAAACACACACATATCAGTAGGAAAATGAACAAAGTCGTGAACAGGTATTTCACAGAAAAGTTGTATTTATAATATATATGTAAGTATGTATATGGGTGTATGTATATGTATTATGCATATATACATATACAGTATTTGAATATATATATATATATATATATATATATATATATATAACCGTAGAAGATTGTCGAGAGTCACAGTTTAGTCTGAATGACGCCTGGCGTTTTGCTAAAGGAAATGGTTGAAAGGTGACCCTGCTCTGGGATTAGGGCGGCTCTGGGATTAGGGCAGATCCTGGGGTGGGGCGGAATAGCTCTGCTCCGGGATTAGGGCGGATCCTGCTGCCTCTGGCCTGCTACTTTGGAGTTCCCGTTGAGTTCTCACGGGGTTCTGGGAGAATTGGTGTGCGGAGCCCAGTGGAAGGAGTGTGTTCCCAGGAAGTGTGTATAGAGTGCCGGTAAGAGTTAGGGAATAAAGAGTTGCTGTTTGAACCTAAAAAAAAAAAAAAAAAAAAAGCCAGACTGTGGCAGAAAATAAACTAAATGTCCTTAGGAATGATGAAAATTCTGATTCACGAACATAAAAGCATCTGGCAGTACAAAGCATTGGCAAGGAGGTAGATCACTGGGGGCTGTTCACTATACTGCTGAGTGTGTACAGGACCTACTCTTAAAGCAATTTATCACACTCTACTGCAGTTTAAGATCAATCACTGAACAATTCTGCTTCTAGGTATATGTGCTAGAAAATAGTCTACATGTACAGACCAGAAGACTTGTGCAAGAACATGTTTCGTCATGTTGTTTACAAAAGCAAAGAACTATTTCATTGGCAGGACATTTGGTAAGTTCTAATAGGTTCTTCCAGTAAAATTCTGTATATCAATAAAGATGAATGGCCTGCCCTGCAAGCATTTGCAGGAATGGATATCACAAATGAGGACAATACAAGAAGTTTTCCATTTTTTCTAGGTTATTCAATTTGTTGGCCCATAATGGTAGAGCAGTCTCCCTTTATCTTCAATCTTACTTAACATGGTTTCAACTGCTCGTGGTCAACTGTGTTGTGAAAGTATTAAATAGAAAACTCCAAAAATAAGCAATTCATAGTTTTTAATTGCACACCATCCAGATGAAATCTGGTGCTGTCTCACTTTGTCCCACCTGAGACATGTATCTATACTGTATAATGCAACCTGCCCCGTTAATCAATTAGCAGGTGTGCAGTTAATCAGATTATTGCAAAATTGTAGTGCTCTGTTCAATAAATCCTCATTTTACTTAATAATGGACCCAAAGTGCAAGAGTGGTGACCCTGGCAATTCAGATATGCCAGAAAAGCTATAAAGCTTTCTTTAAGTGAAAAGGAAAAAGAAAAAAAGATCATATACTGGAATAAGATTTCAGCAAGAAATTGCATTTGACCTCTTTCATATAAAATGGATCTTCTATCTGAATTTATGAAGAAGGAAAAATAAATTCATGCTAATTTTGCAGTCATACCTCAAGGTGATAAAGTTGGGACCACAGTACATAAATGCTTAGTTAAGACGAAAAAGCATTATATTTGTATATGCATGAATAGAAAAATATCCTAGTATGTATAGGGTTCACATTGCCCATGATTACTGGCATCCTCCACAGTTCTTGCACTATATCACTTGCATATAAGGAAGGGGGAGCTACTAGAGTCTTTTATAATCCTCTTTATGTCTGTGACATGAGTGATAAGATTTCCTCTTTCAATTTTGTTGGGGCCTTTTATTTTATTAGTTAAGGTTAAGAAGTATCAAGGATTTGTTAATCCTTTCCAAACAACAATGCTTTTGATTTTTCCATTCCCAGTTTTATTTATTTATGCTTTAATCTTTCTTTCTTATTGTCTGCTACGTTGGGGATTAGTTTGTTCTTCATTTTCTAGTTCCTTGAGGTGTTTCACTACAAACCCCCTCTTAGTACTACTTTTGCAGAATCTTACATGGTTTGTCTGGTTTGGTTTTTGCCATTTTCTCAAATGTTTGTTATGTCCAATCATTATTTTACCCTACCTCCTTCTCTTGCTATCTTCCTTTGTGTTTCACTGATTTTGTAGTGAAATGCTTTGATCCATTTCTTATTTTCTTTTGCATAACTTCTATATTCATTTTTATTTCTTATCATGGGGGGTTACATAAAAAAGTTTTATGGTTGTAACAATCTAGGTTAAGCCGATAACATCTGAAGTTCACTTGCATACAAAACTCTACACATTTATCCCCCGGCCACTTGGTACTTTATGTTCTTAATATTATAAGTTACATTTCTTTAATGTACCCATTAAAGTATTTTATAGCTATAGTTCTTTATGTTTCTGTCTTTTGATATCTTTACCAAAATTAAAAGTGATTTACACATCACACTACAGTTTTACAGTGTTTGTCTATATACTGACCTTCACCACAAAGCTTACACTTTCTTCTGCTTCCATATTACTATTTAGCACTTTTTCATTAAATTTTGAAGGACTCCTTTTAATATTTTTATAAGGTGGGTCTAGTGATAATAAATTCCCTCAACTCCTGTTTATCTTGGGAAGTCATCAATTCTCTTCATTTTTGATGAGCAGTTTTACAGAATCTAGTTGCCTTGGATGGAAGGGTTTTGTTTTTCTCTTTTTTTATTTCATTGCTTTAAATACATCATCCCACTCCCTTCTGGACCTTAAGAATTTGGCCAAGGAAACTGCTTATAGTATTATGGTGCTTTTTTGTTACTGTTTCAAACTTTTCTTTTTATCTTAGACTTTTGACAAATTGGTTATAATGTCTCTTTGCATTCATTCTGTTGGAATTCAGTTAGGTTTTGTGAATGTGAATGTCCATTTTCTTCCCCATATTTGGGAAATGTTTCATCATTATTTCTTTAAATATGTTTTCTGACCCTTTCTCTCTTTTCTTGCTGTAATTCCACACTATATATATTGTTCAGTTTGATCCCACAAGTCCCTTTGGTTTTTTTCACTTTTTAAAATCTTTTTCTACTTGTTCTTCTGACTGGATAATCTCCAGTGGGCCTGTCTTTGAGCTCACTGTTTTTTAACTTCTGCTTGACCAAGTCTGCCTCTCTAAGTAAAGTTATCAGTTCATTTATTGCATTCTTCAGTTCCAAACTTTCCATTGGGTTCTTTTTTATTCTTT